>NC_069687.1:47130498-47441380 GCF_023699985.2 Odocoileus virginianus | reverse complement strand
CCCATCGAGCTGGTGATGCCATCCAGCCATCTCATCATTTGTCGTCCCCTTCTCCTCCTGCCCCCAATCCCTTCCAGCATCAGGGTCTTTTCCAATGAGTCAACTCTTCACATGAGGTGGCCAAAGTACTAGAGTTTCAGCTTCAGCATCAGTCCTTCCAATGAACACCCAGGATTGGTCTCCTTTAGGATGGACTGGTTGAATCTCCCTGTAGTCCAAGGGACTCTCAAGAGTCTTCTCCAACACCACAGTTCAAAAGCATCAATTTTTCGGCACTCGGCTCTCTTCACAGTCCAACTCTCATATCCATACATGACCACTGGAAAAACCATAACCTTTACCAGATGGGCCTTTGTTGGAAAAGTAATGTTTCTGCTTTTAATATGCTGTCTAGGTTGGTCATAACTTTCCTTCCAAGGAGTAAGAGTCTTTTAATTTCATGGCTGCAGTCACCATTTGATGAAAGTGAAAGATGAGAGTGAAAAAGTTGGCTTAAAGCTTAACATTCAGAAAACTAAGATCATGGCATCTGATCCCATCACTTCATGGGAAATAGATGAGGAGACAGTGGAAACAGTGTCAGACTTTATTTTGGGGGGCTCCAAAATCACTGCAGATGGTGACTGCAGCCATGATCTTAGTTTTCGGAATAACTATCAAATTTAACTTTGCTTTGAAACCATTTGCAGTGTATTCTTTACCACTGGAGCCACCTGGGAAGCCCAAAATCAAGGGAGGAACAGCCAAGAAACTGCCTGAGGCAAGAGGAAAGGGACTGGAGAAGTTCATCAAGACTAGGAGACCTACAACCTGAGATGCACACACTCTGATCCCATCAGCAACCCCACCCTTGAACTACTGCTATAAAACTCCTCAGCAAATCCTCCTGGGTTACCTTACTTTTTCAAGGTAAGAGCTCCCTGTCCCCCTTTGCCTGACAAAACAATAAAGCTGTCCTTTTCTGGGGGCTTCTCTGGTGGCTCAGATTCTGAAGAATCTGTTTGCAATGCAAGAGATCTGGGTTCTATCCCAGGGTCGAGAAGATTCCCTGAAGAGGGAAATGGCAACCTACTCCAGTATTCTGGCCTGGTGAACCCCATGGGCAGAGGAGCTAACTCTATTGCTGAGGTGAGACTTGGCATCAGTGTACAAGTGTACAGAAAAGCTTAGCTTTCAGCATCACTTTGTTGTTTTTCAGTCACTAAGTTGTGTCCAACTCTTTGTGACCCCATGGATTGCAGCATGCCAGGCTTCCTGGTACTTCACTATCTCCTGGAATTTGCTTAGGTTCATGTCCATTGAGTTGATAATGCTATCTAACCAACTCATCCCTCTGTTGCCCTCTTCTCCTGTCTTCAAGCTTTCCCAACACCATGGTCTTTTCCAGTGAGTCAGGTCTTTGCAACAGGTGGCCAAACTATCACTTCAGCTTCAGTCCTTCCAATGAATATTCAGGGTTGATTTCCTTTAGGATTGACAGGTTTGATCTCCTTGCAGTCCAAGGGACTTTCAAGAGTCTTCTCCAGTACCACAATTAGAAGGCATCAATTCTTTGGTGCTCAGTCTTCTTTATGGTCCAACTCTCACATCCATACATGAGTACTGGAAAACCACAGCTTTGACTATATGGACCTTTGTTGGCAAAATACTGTCTTTGGTTTTTAATATGTTTTCTAGCTTGGTCATAGCTTTCATTTCAGCATCACTAGGTTGACATAAAATAATTCTTGGATCAGAGATTTTACTGTTATTTTTGTTATGTTTTATGTTTTTGATATTTTTGTAGATATCTATTAATTATCAAATATATATTTATAAATGCACACATTCAAGTGCCTAGTATAATACTTATATTTTTGTTTTTGTAAATATAGAAATTGTATTATTGACTTTGAAAGCCTGAACTCAATTATTAAAGCATTTGCTAATTTGAAAACAATTTTTATTTAAGACTTTCAAAGTCTCAAAAATTGCATTCTTTTTTCATTTTTATCCTCTTATAAAACTTCACAACACTCAATTTTGAATTCTTGCAACATAAATGCCTAGGGCAAACTATATTTTACACTACTATCTTAGGATTGTAAAGGCCTGAGGGTAGGAACATATGGCTGTGGGAAGAAATAGCATCAATTACTGAAAGTTCTTCGGAAAGTACCAATTACCCTAATAACTTGAGAGTTCCCTTTCCCCTCTCCGTGAAAACTGTCCAAACGTTGTATACAATATACTTCCCATTTGGACAATGTTGGTACAGAGAGAAAAATGGGCTTTGAAATTAGGTAGACAGGTGACCTTGGTTTTAAATGCAGGCTTTCTACTTAGCATTTGTATGATGCTAGGAAAGTTTCTCAGACTGTCAAGTTACTCATTAATTAAATCTGGAGATTATATATCATTTACCCTTCTTTTCAGTTAGAATAATGAATGGGAGATCCACAAAGCTGTACCTGATAGATATAAATATGGAATAATTATAAAATTTCTTATTCTTCCTTGATCTTTCCTATCTGCTTGGATGCTCCTTGCAGTCCTAAAAGGTGTTTTGCCTCTTGGCTCCACTTCTCTTCTTTAATAGCCATTCCTCAGACTTTTCCTTTTTATTAGCTTACTGTGAGAATTCCCTTCCCTTCAGCTTTTAAAACATAGATTTTAACATAAATTTTAACATAGATTTTAATTTTTTAACATAGATTAGCAGAGTCTATCCCCTAATTTCTTAATTGCTTGTACTAATTTCCTCTTCCACTGAGAAGCAGTTATATAGTCCTTTAATACGAAATCCACTTCAGCTCCCTCACTTTTTTCTAAAAGTTAAGATGTTCCTCCCAAGGATCTGTGTGATTTTTATGACCCTTGGTATTTCAGCAGTATTTCCACCAGCTCAGAATGTGTTCTGCTGTTACCTATTTTCCTTTCTACATGAAAGCTCAGTGGGAAAATAATGCAAGACTTCCAAGCTGAGTCTGAAATGTTGAAACTGTAATTAAGATTGGGGCTTGAAGCTACGCGGCGGGGACAAGTTCCAGCCACCGTTCAGAGGGGAACTATAGCCCAATAGGCAGATAGAGATTATGCCCTTTGAGGCTCCACATTGGGCACCATAAAAGTTGCAGGAAAGGGAGTGGGGCACGAGAGAATGATCACATCCCAGGTCATATCTGAGTCCCTGGGGAAGCCACCAAGTGTAGGTTCTTGACTGAGTGCAGGAGAGAATTCAAGAGTGAGCCGTAGTACAGTGAAAGGAGGAGGGAGGAAACACACTCCACAGACAGAACGTGGGTCATCTCAGGAGTCGAGAGAGGCATGAGAGGCCCCAGGGTTATGGGGTTGTCAGTTTTTATAAGGGGGGTAAATTTATAGGCTAATGAGTGGGAGGAGTTGGCCAGCTATTTTGGGGGGAAGAGATGGGAATTTCTAGGAATTGGGCCACCACTCTTATGGCTGGCCTTGGATCTGTCAGGCCAGGTGTGACATTTAGTGTGCCGATGTATGTGTTAAACAATGAACTTATGCTGAGGCTCAAGGTCTAGTGGAAGTCAACTTATCTGCCATTTTGGACCTATTTGTTTCTAATCCATTTATGTCACATCCTTGGGCTATGTCATTCTTTTTAAAGCTTGGGCCCTGCCCCCCTTCCCTCCTGTTTTAATGCCAAGTGGTCCTTAGAACAACCCAGCCACTCATGTCCTATGTCTTGATAAGCCTTGATGTTTCTACTTAGGTAGAATAGACTGACTTTCTTAGACTTGTGTTTCTAAGATCTATTTCTTATGAATAACTATTCCCTACAGCAACATAAGTTGGTAAGCAGAGAAGAACATATTGGTTGTGCAATGAGACATCAAACCAAAAATATTCTATGTGATTCAATAAACAGTATATGACAAATGTCTTAAGATGACTCTGTATTTTAAGGCTGATCTTCATAGTGTTTTTAAGAGAGAAGAGAACATTCTTTGCTTAATTACAATTTGCCTGTAACTTGATGTTATCGCTATGGGTGTTTGCAACAATGAATCCACACCTCCTTTGTTGCCAGCCCCTGAGATGCTTGGCTTCTGGTGCCAAAACTCTTCTTGAGGACTCACAAGTCAAGTGCCCTGAGGAGCACATGCATCAGTTTAAGAGATCCATGGAAATATAAGTCAAAATATATTTCATTCGAATACTCTAAGTAGTTATTTTCAAATAAGCAAAATGGAAAAAATAATGGCTGTCTTTGATTATGTAATAAAAGCAGGGGAAAAAAAGATGAGCTAAATATATGAGTTTAAGGAACTAGGATTCATTTCTCAGAGGGATCTGACTCAACTGCTTGTCAAAGGAAAAGAAAACGTTACATTTAAGTTAGTTTGTTCAAACTGGACAGGGATTTTTAAAAGCCGTTTCAAATTAAACTTTACAATGAGCAAATTTCAGAAATAATCTCATGAAGTATATTTAAGGAAGCATGAAATGCAGCTATATTCTTCTGTATAAAACAGTATTTTACTGCCCAAACAAGTGTGGTATTTGCTGAGATACTGAAAGGCATCTTGCTTTATCAACAATTACATCTTTATCTGTATAGCCCTCTTTGAAGGGCAGATGGGAAAAGCTCCAGTGACACTAAAGCCCAAAGTCTGCCACTTGTAGGCTAGGTTTGCATGAGGTAATGGAATAAATGTATAGCTGTGTAGGGGTGGGGGGAGATAGCCCAGAGTGCCTTGTAATACTACTTAATTATTAATAATAACCGCCATTTCTTCAACTTTATAAGTAACATCTCTTGTTCTTTCAATACATTTCTAAGGTAGACATTAAGAATCGCAATTTACAGATGAGAAAACAGATCAACTAGATATGTGACTTGCATTTTCAATACAAACTGTAAGGCGTCAGCAGGATTTGAACCAAGGGTTCTCTAATAGATCTTCTCTTTCCACTCTACCATGCTTCCTCCACATTATATACATTATTATATGCGGTAATATACCCTCCTTATTATATTATTCATATAATATAATGGCTTCCCTCATGGCTCAGTCGGTAAAGAATCTGCCTGCCATGTGGGAAACCTGGGTTAGAACCCTGGGTTGGGACGATCCCCTGGAGGAGGGCATGGCAACCCACTCCAGTATTCTTGCCTGGAGAATCCCCATGGAAAGAGGAGCATGGCAGGCTGCAGTCCATGGGATCTCAAAGAGTCGGACATGACTGAATGACTAAGCACATCACATTATTCACAAATTCTGCTAGATACATGCCTCTCTCTGCTTCCTCAGCAGAATGTAGATCTGGACTGAGTCAATGAACTTCCTCAGTGAGTTAATCAGAGTCAGCCATGTTTGAAGGAAAATGGTTCCCCAGCCTCAGAGGGACTGCATGGAGGAGGCAGCAGTCAATTCGAAGACAGCAGGCTCTCGGAGGTGGAGTTCTGCTTGGTCTGGCCATCACTCCTCTTCAGCTTTTGTTTAGAAAGGAATGGGGAAATGGGAGGATCACAGTTAGAAAGATATCCAGGCTCCAGTACAGCCTTTCTGAGTCAGCACAAAGCCTGAATGACCAAGTGCGTATGTACTCAACTTCCCATGAAGTTCTGCATACTCAGTTATACATCTGTTGCGTGTGGGCAGTGGCTTTGCTCAAAGTTGTTTTGCACTTGTCATAGGATTCCATTTGAGTCACCACAGTGCTTTATCTATCCTTCCCATAACACAATCTTGAATTAATGCAACTAATCCTCCAGAAGGCTGCCATCCAAATATTAGAAGGGAAATTGAATTATTGTTGAATTTCTTTTTTTTTTTTTAACTTCAATGCCAATGGCATACTGACTGTTAAATTCAACAAGGGTACACTCTGTATTAGTGATGACTAATTTTTCAAAAGAGTAACCAGATTTCAGACCTTATTCTATTCTAAAGAAAGATGAACAGGAATCAGGTGGAAAATGTTGACTAGTTTAAAGAATAGTACAAAAATGATGCACTGTTGCTTTTAATAGTTCCTTCTCTTAAACACAATTAGGGAATAGTCCAGCAAGTTGTTTGAAAGAGATAAGAAATGGAAGAGGAATATTAATTCAGCATAACTTTGAGTCCAATAATTGAGGTGAATTTTTTGAAATCTTCAGATGGTGCAATGAGACATCATTAAACTGAGGAATATAGGCTACTTCTCTGTCATTTACCTTGTCTCAATCACAGGAATTCCCCAATTTATCAGGTCCTGTTGCTCATTATGGGCCTCTCTGGTGGCTCAGCGGTAAAGAATCTGCCTGCAATGCAGGAGCTGCAGGAGACACAGGTTCAATCCCTGGGTTGGGAAGATCCCCTGGAGGAGGGCATGGCAACCCATTCCCGTATCCTTGCCTGGACAGAGGACCCTGGCAGGCTACAGTCCATAGAGTCACACGGAGTCAGACACAACTGAAGCAGCTTGGTGTGCATGCAGACATTGCTCATTATATCTTTCTCATTATTTGGGTTGTGCCTGTCTTCCTTCGGTGAGCTCTTACGTTGAAGCAAATGATTTTTTATTGTCGGTGGAGTAGGGAGTTGTCTTCACCTTCAAGTGTTTATTTGTGAATTTATGTTTGCTCTCACCTGGAGCTGCAATACTGGGATAACCCCAGTGTGAGAAGGAGAAGTGGAATGAGCAGAACTCAACTGCTATTTCCAGAACTTCAGGGAAGTGTTTTTCTTTTAACTAAGTTCCCATTTTCAATAGAAACTGTAAAAACATAAAATGTCAAAATAGGAAGTCTTTTAAACTCTCACATCAAGTCTCAGAGAAAAACATTTTGTTAAATTGCATTTCTCAATCTGACAATAACAAGTCAAATGACATGACTCCAAATAGAGCTTTTATCAAAATTTTGCCCTGAACAAGAAGATTTGTGGTTATCACCAATGGTCTACTTGGAGACAGAAAATCAATCAAGAACCAAATGGGTTGGCTTCTTAGAATCTGTTGCTGTATCATTTGATCAGTTTGCTTCTTTAGCAATTAGGACCCTTCTAGTGCATCAGTCTTACCATGAAGCCTTTCGGAGTACAGATATTAGCTGTTAAGTCTCCACGACTCAACCCCAACCTAACCCTGACACTACTTTAGCAGATCCAGGGCATGGCTTGGGGGATCCCGGTTTTAAAGAAATTTGAAGGTAATTCTGGTTGTCAGCCAGATTGGATTTTGGCTTGATCACGCAGTAGCTATGTGATTCTGAATCACTGAACTCTCATTTCTTCATCTGGATAACATGTGCTAATTCAGATTAAGTAATAAGTTGTATTAGAATGTATAAATATAATTTAAAGGTAGCTTTAAACAATCATTTGGTTCATGATTTTAAAGTCTCATCAACTTACTCCTAGTGTATTTGTAGTAACATTTGCACTCAGGTTCACAGAATGAGTGGGGTTATTTATCCTCAGAACTAGGAAAATAATGAACTATTTCTTATCCACAATGTAGTGAAGGGGAAACTTTTCCAAGGATTTTCATCTTGTTTTTTATGTTTAATATCTAGCAATGCTCACGATTGCATTGTTCACTAGTATCCAGTGGTTGAGCACATAGACTAAATTCTTGGTGTCTGGGGTTTTGTTCAGATTCTACCACTCTCCATGTATTGACCTTCTATAGTTCTTTAACTAGATATTCTGATTGGACAGATATTTTGTTCTAATGTTCCATTCCATGTACCAATGTATCTTCAGAAATCTTTAAGTTAGTCAAATCTACCCACCTTGCTATAAGTCAGTATATTATTCTATCTATTACTTTTAAGACTCAATAGTTGACTTACTATTAGTTACTATGACAGATAGGCTCCTTCTTTTAATATCTTCCATCATTTAATAGTTTTCAAGCTCCTTATGAAAGATGGGAATGCTAGTTTTTCTCTCTTTGGTCTCTCCCTGGCTCCCATCTCTATTCATTCTTCTCTCTGCTCTTCCCTGGAGGCTGCCCACAAAGGACTGGATCCCCCTGGCTCCTGTGCCTTCTGCTGCCCTTTAGGTCTGGTCAGTGGGAGGTGTCATCAGGAAAGCAGAGTGTCTCCTACAAGAGCCAGAGCTCTTGTCATGTGGCCACACCCACCTCCCCTATTTCCACCTCTGATGGCGTTTGATAACTATTTTCTCATCTAATTGTTTAGCTCCAGGGCTGGTAATGGTTTCCTGTTTGTGCTAGTTACTGGGTTATTCATCATGTATTACTAGTTCCCTAACTGTACTCACATCTTTGTATTAATATATGTTCCCTTCACCAATATATTTGAATAAATCTTTAGTGTGTATCATCAGTTTCCTCCCGAGGCTGATAAACAACAAACATTGTCCTTTATTCAAATCACTGGCTTTGCATCCTCCTGGGCACAGAGGAAGAGGAGATGCTGGTACATTTTCCCTTCCTAACACTGTCTAAACCAGTGTATTCATGTGAGTAGTACATGGAGACCCTGCCTTACACACCGCCCTGGAAACAGCTTCCTTCCAGAATGTAAGAACTTTGGAGGTACTGTGGCGGGTGTGTGGGTGAGGCAATGGTGGGGGGAAAGGATGGTTAACAGATGGTATAGCTATCTATTCACAAAGGGGAGAATTATCACCCACCATCTTCTGTGATATTTCCATTTCTCACAACTTGACCATCCTTGAAACATGAAAGAATCTACAAAAGATGTGCTTGTTGTCATTCTGCAGACATATGTTAGTTGGGTCTTCATCCAGAGAAGTATTTTGTTATTCCCTAAGTAAGTCTTAGGTCATCTCCTATATATTCCTATGCTTATAATGTTACATTAACGTACTGCTTTTGCATCTTTAAAAACTTATTTTTATATACTAATAAGGATTATTTTTCCTGGTAAGGGATTTAAAAGTGAGTTATCTGTTTTTTGCATGTAAATTCTAAAATACCTTAGGCCAGTAATTATGATTAGTCTATTTTACATACATTAAAATGTATCACAGGGATATAATCTTTATGTAAGGTTCAGTTCCCTTCCGAGTATATACTAGGTCGTGTGCTGGGTTAGTTGATCCATATGCAAGTGCGCCCGTCAGCTCTAGGTGTGGAGGTGGAGGCAGAATCTGTTCCAAACACAGGGCAAACGTTTGCACATAAAATTTTTAAGTATGAGCATTCAGCTACAAGAAGTAGCAGGGACAAGCCACAGGGACAGTTGATAAAAAATATTTTTGAGAAATAGTGGTATAGGCAAGGGTGACATTAGATATTTGAGGAAAAATAGTATAAAAGTTAGGATTAACCAGGAAAATTTATGGACAGACAACTACTGTTCTCTACAGTTTGAGATCATAGCAAAAGGAGACAGCTCTAACAGAGAAACTAGTAAGTGGTGTATAACAATCACTACTTATTTCCTTTAGCTTACACATACCAGTGTCTCAAAGAGACAAAAGAGCAATACCAGGAAATCTGATACTGTGTTCTCTAGGCAAGGAGGAGCTGTTCAGTGTTGTTGGAGAGGACCTTCTCTGTGCTTTATAATTATTTGGAATGATGTGTAGGATTTACTGAATCGAGGATAATCTGGATGGGGAGATCAATTAGAGAATTGTTGCAGTGGTCCAGGCATGAGGTAACAAGTCCCTGAATGAAACAGTTCGGATGGAATTAACTGTAGGGATGTGTTAAAGAAGAATTAACCAAACATGAAGCTGTTTGTGGTAGCTTGGGTCTAGTGAGGGAAGAGGCCAAAATATTTCTGGGATATTTTAGTCTGTGTTTGGAACAATGGACAGAAAAGAAAAGGCAAATGATGAAGAGAAGAAAACGTAAATGATAAAGAGAAGGTGGGGAGATGGAGGGGATAGTGAAAATGTTTCAATTTTTTAAAAAGTCTTTATTAAATTTACTATACTACTGTTTGTTTTTTTATGTTTTTGATTTTTGGCCCTGAGGCATGTGGATCTCAGCTCCCTGACCAGGAAAGGAACCCACTCCACTGCTTTGGGAAGCAAAGTCTTAACCACTGGACCACTTGTGAAGGTGTTTTAAACCACTTGATTTTGAAAGACTGGCAGTATTTGTTGCCTATGAAACAACTGGAAGTTCTGATGTGAAATTTGAAAAATGATAGATGTGAACCTGAGAATCATATGCCTTGAGGGGAAATCTTAAGCCATAAGGACTACTGAAGTCACTGGAAAAGAGAATGTAATGTAGGAAAATAAATGAGGTAAGGGTGGAAGAAAAAACTTTGGAGGACGCTTATCACTTGAGGACTTGGAGAAAAAGCAGGTGCAAAGAGCTTACTTTCCACTTTTAAGCTTTAGAAGTGCTTCCTCATGCATTTCCTAATTTGACCAAGATTAACTTGAGAGGGCAAATGGTACTAACCCCAAGAAAGGAGTGTCCAGGCACTTGAAATGACTTGAAATCTGAAAAAGCTTGCCAAGAGAATCTCAAAAAAGTATATTCCTTCAACAATTAAAAGCTTTAACCAGTAGTAGAACATATTTACATACAGAAAAAAATTAGACTCCCCAAAGTTTTACAGGTTCCACCAAACTTTTAAGGAATAATCATTCCAAATTTGAGTAAATTTTCTGGAGAATAGAAAGTGAGGGAAGAATCCCTGACTGATTCTATGAGATCAGTATAACCTTGATACAAAACAAGGTAAGGATAGAATTAGAAAGGAAAATTATAATATCCAGTTTCTCATGAATATAGGTGCAAAAATCCTAAACAATATATTTACAAATAGAATTCAACAAATATAAAAAGATAATACATAATATCCAGGTATAAGGATTTCATGCATGTATGCTAAGTCGCTTCACTCACGTCCAAGTCTTTACGACCCCATGGACTGTAGCCCGCTAAGCTCCTCTGTCCATGGGATTCTCCAGCAAGAATACTAGAGTGGCTTGCCAGCCCTACCTCCAGGGTCTCTTCATGACGCAGGGATAGAACCCACGACCTTGCCTCTCTTACATCTCAAGCATTGGCAGGAGAGTTCTGTACCATTTCGCTAAAAAGGAGAAGTCAAAACGCCGAGAAGCCAAGGTTTGCAACAAAGAGAATAGAGAGGGTTATATTTACAAGACAACAAAGGAGGAGACGTATCTCAAGCTTGCCTCCCTGGAGGTGAGGGCCTGGGTCTATTTATGGACTAAGGAGTAAAGCCACGGGGCATTCTGAGGCATTGGGGGGTGGGGGGGTGGGCTGGGGGAAGGTGATTGGAGAAAGGTATGATAATCATCCTTCTGTGCAGATGTAACTAATCTGCAAGCCCCGCCCCCCATTCAAAAGGTCATGGAAGGGCCACACATGCATGCCCAGTTGGAGGGTCAGTGGTCCTATCCCGTGTTAACCAGTTTAGCTCAAACTAGACGTAGCTGACTCCAAGTTCCTAGAAAATAACTTGGGCAACACCTTGTTTAGGCTCCGTGCCACTTGGAGTGCATGCAAGTGTTAAAATGACCTTGATTAGTGAAAGCAGGTGGAATGGGTTTGACTAATTACAATTTCAACTTCTCATCTTGGTAATATGCTCTCCATTCCCCCACTTGGGGAAGATAATAAAATAGTATCTATGTATACATGTACAGAGATGTATATTTAAATTAAAAATTCTTCTTACATCTAGATGCTATCCTAATACAAAGCAACTGACTCTTTTTCAGTTATATAGAAAGTGACAGACTGACCATAAGAAACAAAAAATGACAAACTCAAAATGGCTAAAATCATTTTTTTTTGAGCTTTCAACTGACATCAACTGACTGTAAGTATTTGAAAGGCAGGACAAGACGGGCAATGACAGTGTGGATCTTGGAAAGCTCCCTGGGTGCCCTCTGGGTTTTCAGCAACTCTTCTGGGATTGCGGTTTCCTTTCCTTTCCCAGACTACCCCATTACCTTTTATTCCAAGCTTAAAAGATCGTCTGTTTTCTTAGATTTCAATTTTGCCTGCCTGAGATTCATTTCTTGGCCAGTGTACTTGAAAGTTTCATTTCAAAACTTCTTCAGAGATTTTTTCATTTCACTGACCTTTAAAGAATAGTTACAAACACAACATTCCCTGAGGGTCTCAGGCTATACTGTGGTTTACTCTTTTTTTCACAAGGATGTGCAGAAAGTATACTCTTGGCAAAAGACCTCACACTCACTTCTGAATGCTTTTCTTTGGCTTTCTTTGAGAGTATTTCAAAAGAAAACTCAGCAGTGTCAATTTGAGAATACATGAGAGAAATTGACTCTTTGATCAAGCACATATGAGCCTCCAGAATCACTGGAGTGAAAAACTAGGAAAGCATTGCTTTTTTATTCAATACTTGGTGTGTTCTTCACATTTTCCATCGTATTCATAGAAATGGAAGTGAGGCTTAAAGAAATTAAAAATATCAATCACAAACTACCAAGAAGACAAAAAAGTTTCTTTTATTAACTTTTTATTATTTGTATTATTGTTGTTTAGTCACTAAGTCATGTCTGACCCTTTTGTGACCCAATGGACTATAGCCCTACAGGCTCCGCCGTCCATGGGATTTCCCAGGCAAGGATACTCCTTCCACCTCCACGGGATCTTCCCGACCCAGGGATCTAACCTGCGTCTCCTAGCATTGGTAGGTGGGTTCTTCACCACTGAGCCACTTGAGAGGCCTGCTTATTATTTAGGCTTTTATTATTTATCATTTAGGCTCTGTGCTGCTTGGAGGACATGCAAGTGTTGGGAAAAAAGCCTTGATTGGTGAAAGCAGGTGAAATGGATTTGGCTATCAGCCTTTTCATTTCCCAAAACCAACAAACTCAAACCAATCTTTTTTAAAAAAACTTTTTATTTTATACTAATTAATGATGTTGTGATAGTTTCAGGTAGACAGCAAAGGGATTCAGCCATATGTATACATGTATTCATTCTTTTCCAAGCTCTCCTGCTAACCAGGCAGCATTAAGCGGAGTTCCAGCTGCTCTACAATAGGTCCTTGTTAAGTATCCATTTTAAATACAGCAGTGTCATAGAAAGACATAGGCACTAGGAGGCAGAAGTTTTGTGGGATGTAGTCTAGCATATATGGTGGCAGATATATCTAGTTCCAGAGATGACGGTGCATGGGACACAGTTCAGGGGACACAAATGCATCCAATGACTCAGGGCACTGGAATTGGGATTAAAAGTTGGGAATCTCCACTGGGGTACTTCTGTAATGTGTTTTGGGCATGGTTTCTGAAATATAGCTCCTAACCAGTTCTTTGGCCATCCACAAAATCCTTTAGCAACTCAATATTCTTCCATAAATGTCATTTTTAGAGTTGGTTTCTGTTTCTAAAACTTAGGCCTTTTCAGGTACATTAGTGTAACACCTGTTTATGACTCTCACCTGTTCATGAACCACTGATGCAATAAGATAAAGGCTCCGTTCTCGCTGGGCACTTCCTCTATCTTGAAGCCATCTGGAAATTTTTCTTAAGACGAAGAACCAAGGGCTGGGCAGGGGCTATCTGGCACAGAAAACTGGAAGTACTGCTGAGAGTGGAAAAGCATTTTGACTATATGACCTTGTCTTTGCTGCTTCATTTCAAGAGTACACTATGATGTATATGATATTTAAAATTTTTCCATGATAATTATTTTAATGGAATGAAAGAGTAATCATATATACTAGGAGACAAGTTGCTTAATTGATACCAAGAATTTGAGAATTAAGTCAGTGATCTGGTACATATTTCCACCTTAACTTCTAATGGGAAAACATTAATTCTTTCTAGCAATGAACATTTGGGATCAAATATAAATAGGTGAGAGTTGGGCTATAAAGAAAGCTGAGCACTGAAGAATTGATGCTCTTGAACTGTGGTGTTGGAGAAGACTCTTGAGAGTCCCTTGGACTGCAAGGAGATCCAACCAGTCCATCCTAAAGGAGATTAGTCCTGGGTATTCATTGGAAGGACTGATGTTGAAGCTGAAACTCCAATACTTTGGCCACCTGATGCGGAGAGCTGACTCATTTGAAAAGACCCTGATGCTGGGAAAGATTGAGGGCAGGAGGAGAAGGGGATGACAGAGGATGAGATGGTTGGATGGCATCACCCCCTCAATGAACATGGGTTTGGGTGCACTCCGGGAGTTGGTGATGGACAGGGAGGCCTGGCGTGCTGTTGTTCATGGGGTCGCAAAGAGTCGGACATGACTGAGTGACTGAACTGAATAAATAGGTGAAATGATTGAGAATCAGAAAAAAAATTCAACTAGTTATTTTCAAGATCATTTTTATTATATGTGTCTGTCTTTTTTCCTTTTTATTATAAGTTTTTTCCTTTACAAACTTGAAAGGGTCCTACAAAGCATTTGATCAAGCCCTGTTTCACTGTATCTTACTAAGTAATCTGGACTTAGGAAGGTTAAATAAATGGTTCCAATACAGGCATCTGGAGCCTCAGAGTATCTTTTAGCAAGCTCACCTTATTTATTCTCTTATTACTTAAAAAAAAAAAAAAAAAAGATTAAGTGTATTTTGCTTCCATTTCTCAAATGAACTGTCTCCATTTAACAATAAGTAATGTAAACTAGTAATTTGAAAAATCATCCTGATATTGTTCAGGGAAACAAGAGAAGAATTGTTAATTGGCTCTCTTCCAATTTTCAGCTCGCCTAACAATTTTCTTGATTTTTGGAAAAATATTTTGAATGATTTAAATTTGTGTTGTTCCTTAGTTTATTATCTATTATTTCTGCAATCTCTCATTTTCCTGAAGCCACCGAAGATCAGACTTATTGGGCCATGTGTACAGTTAGAAGAGTGATTGCACTCGTCTACAGCACATGTGGGCCATACAATTCCACGGAATTGTTTGTGAAAAATCTAAAAAAATATTTCAATTGCAGAAACTCAGAGTCTACCTTGTTCAATGAACACTTTATTTGATATTCCAAAGCCTTGAAAGTTTTATGGCAGAGCTTTTTAAAAATTGTGTAAAATGACAAGACTGTGGTGTTTTAAGTTACCTCTACCTCTTTGGGTGGAAATGATGATAGGTGCAATATACCAAATGTTTAAATTCTCCTTAATTTTAGCATTTTATATTTTACCTGAAGAATTAGTTAAGTAAAATAACAATGCCCATGAGACATGTGTAATAATCTATAATAAGTTATGATGAGACATGTTTAATTCTGTGAAGAAAATTATGTTTTAATGCTATTTTGCACCATGGTTACTTTAGTATCACATTTTTAATTGCATTCTAAATATATTTTAAAGTTTCAATAAAACCAATTTAATCTTATTAAAAATTTTATTTTTTAATACAGACCATTTTCTTTTAGAGTTATCTATTGCATGTGTGCTCAATTGCTCAGTTGTGTCCAACTCTTAACAACCCTGTGGACTGCAGCCCACCAGGCTCCTCTGTCCATGAGATTTCCCAGGCAAGAATACTGGAGTGGATTGCCATGCCCTCCTCCTGGGGATCTTCCTGGCCCAGGGATCGAACCCACATCTTTGTGTCTCCTTCATTGGCATGCAGATTCTTTACCACTGCCTGAGAAGATAGATGACTGTGAATAATAAACTCTTACAATTTAATTTTTTTTACATTTTTTATTACAATTTAATTTTAAACAAAATTATTTGAATCAAGCAACTTCCCTAATGGCCCAGTGGTTAAGACTCCACACTTTCACTGCAGAGGGCACAGGTTTGTTCCCTGGTCAGGGAGCTAAGATCCTGTGTGTCTCAGGGCCAATAAATAAATAAATATTTTGAGTCAAGTCTTGTGCTCTCTTTTATGTGTACATATATTTGACAGTCTTATTATATTTGAAAGAAATTCTTGACTAGCTGCTAACCTATCTTCAACATATTTTTCCTTTTTTAAAAAAGACTTTTTATTTTGTATTGTCATATAGCCAAGTAACAATGTTGTGATAGTTTCAGGAGAACAGGAGAGGGACTCAGCCATACATATACATATATCCATTTTCTCTCAAACCTCCCCTCCCATCCAGGCTGCCACATAACATTGAGCAGTTTTCTGTATTATACAATAGATCCTTGGGGTGATCCACTTTAAATGTAGCAGGGTGTATATGTCCATCCCAATCTCCCTAACTATCCCTTCCCCATCTTCCCCACCTCCAGGCAACCATAAGCTTGTTCTCCAAGACTCTGAGTCTGTTTCTCTTTCGTGAGTTCATTTCTGTAATTTTTTAGATTCCACAAATAAGGGATGTCATGCAACATTTCTCCTCTGACTTACTTTACTCAGTGTGACACTCTCTAGGTGCATCCATGTTAACTGCCAATGGCATTCTTTCACTCTTTTCAGTAGCTCAATAATATTCTATTGTATGTAAATACCACATCTTTATCCATTCCTCTGTCAATAGCCATTCCTCTGTCTTGGCTATTGCAAACAGTGCTGCAAAGGACATTGGGGTGCTTGGATCCTTTCAGATCATGTTTTTCTCCAGATATATGCCCAAGAGTGGGATTTCAGGGTCATATGGTAGCTCTATTTTTCATTTTTTAAGGAACCTCCATACTGTTCTCCATAGTGGCTATATCAATTTACATTTCCACCAACAGTGTAGGGAGTTGTTTCCCTTTTTTCCACACCCTCTCCAGCATTTATTGCTTGTGGATTTTTTGTTCAATATCTATTTTTAAAGAAGGTTACCATAGCAAGAGTAAATAGAAGTTATTTAAACCCAGAAACACAATATCATAAGCAGACTTCTGAATTTTCAAATATTGGAAGATTTTCTATTTTCTATCCTTTGGAGTTTTGATTAATATAAAATCATTTTCTTATGTTAAAGTATTAATTTTGCTAGACTTCTTTCACATAAATAATACTATTAAGCTTTGAAGGCTTCCATTATTTCCCAGTAATTTTATAGGAAACAGGGTATCACATGAGGTCAGTGGAGGTTATTTTTAAAAATAGAGTACAAATAAAATAACTTTAAATATAATTACAGAAAAATTTATTGTGGAAAGTTTGGAAGAAACAGGAAAGTTTAAAGAATATAAAATCTAATTTTACCTCAATAATAAAAATAACCACCATCCATGCTTCTTTTCCCTCTAATATTTATATTCATATTATATGTACATATATGTACTTATGTATCCTTTAATACTATTAGGGTTGTATATATGTATATAGGTATACATATATACATGTCTTTTTATACTGTTAGGATTATATATTTCTGAGTATTTTTTCACTTCATATATACTCTTGACATTCATATTATTAAAATTTTCATTAAGGCATGATTTTAATGGTTGTCATGAATTCCAGAGTATGGCTCTTCCACTATTTATTTGGCCATTTTCCCATTATGCAACATTTATGTCTTCAATTTTTAACTCTTTGAACTAATACTGTGATAGATAGTTTTGCCTTCTTCATATTTTTAGGATATGGAATTACTGAAGCAAAGCCTGTGAATCATTTAAAGACTCTTGATATATTGCTGCATTGCTTTTGAGAAATGTTTACCTGGTAACACAGCATGTTGTTACTAAGGCAGCTAGCATGACACAATGCGGAGGTGAGACATTGGACCAAATCATCACAAAATGTGTCTCTTTACTGCTCATTCATTCCTCTGGGCCTTGATATGTCTCATGAATGGGCTAGTTCATTCCCAAGTGGAGACAATAGTTTTCCCTATTTATCTTGCAGAAATAATTAAAGGATTAATTTAGAGAAAAAAGAATTCCATTTCCACTGTAGTATATGTTATATAAATACCTGGCATTATACATTTTTATATTTTTTATTGCTATTTTTCTTTTTTATTAGTGAAGTATAGATTTCACCAGACTTTCTCTATTTAGCAGTTGGTGTGACAGTAACACATGATGCTGAAGATCAATTAAAATTACTACTTGTGTTCATATTTTTGGCTCCTGAAATCTTATTTTGCAAGGCAGAGATGGTTAATTACTAGTCAATAAATATATTGGCAATAATTAATGATAAAACACATGTGACAAAACAACAACAATGGGAATAGAGATATATTCTGTGGGCTGTTTTCAATAGAGTTGTATAATCTGGCTCTGTATGTTTTTGGTAAGTTTTGCCCAAAATGAAAATATGTTTTGTAATATTGACATCAGGCATTCGAAACACAGCTGCAAGCATCGCATTGTTTAAAATTTCAATGAAAGCTAAAGTACATTTCCTTTCTGCTAAGGAAGATGGTGAGTGACAATGGTGGGTTGGGATTTCACTCTAGTTTTCCAGATTTCTCTGGGTTTGCTCACACTTGGCAGATAAGTGTGTGTGTGTGTGTGTGTGTGTGTGTGTATGTGTGAGGAAGGAAGACAGGAATTCCTTTCGGAAGAGTGACAGTCAGTCTTGGTTGAATGCTAGTTTAGGGCAGATGTTCTTAGCAGAAATCTGCTGTAGTAGATTATAAATGCTGTCTGGTTGCCAAAGCTCAGGCTCACATTTCTTTTTGCCTTAATTTCAAAATGATGATCCTGTTTCAGAAGAAAATAAATTATACCCAGTCTCCCAACATCTCCTGGCTTCCCTTTCTCCCACCCCATCCTTTAGTGAAGAGGGAACACACTTTATTATTATTATGCATGAATTTGTTCATTTAGGTGAACTGAGTCTTCTTTAAATCTACTAAAATTTCTTCACAGCCACAGTAAATCTTGGAAATGTAATCAAAGCTATGAAAAGTAAGAGATGTCACAAATCTTTTCTGAAAATTTTATGCACTAAGACTTTATATTTAGCCCACCTTCTTAGTATCAATTTTGCTTTTATATTATTTTTGAACCTGAAAATTAACAGCATACTGGTGTGGATATGTGTTTTATTTTTTGATAAGTCCTTTCTTTGGAAAGAAATATTTTTACATCACATATTTGTCCCTAGAGTTGAAGTTACTTTGCTTAAGACTAGATGCCCTCATGCCATTGTATACAGTTTGGCTTTTATGACTTCATGGAAAAAATCATTAAAATTCATTTTTTGAAGCATATATTTTTCATTTTTGGAAGGATTTGATATAAATAATCACAGCTTGAGCAATCACCTCGTCTCCTTTTCTGCACAGGAAAGAAATAGGCCTCTTGAAATTCTGATGCATTTTATGAAAACAAATTTGCCTTTCATTTTTGAATCATCTCATTGTTTGAAAATTTAAACTGTCATTGTATGTCCTAATATGAAAAGCAGCAAAGAAATGTTTTGCTTTCCTTTTTAGCCATGAGAAAAATGATGCTGTCCACAGAATAATAACAGTGAAACTTTATAGAATCTCAGCATACATCTCATACATCCCTTTTTTTCTTGTACCTCCTCTCACTAAATTGTGAACAAATGTACACTTCAACAAAAGTTTATACATGAACAAATATACTTCAACTGTGTATCTGTTCAGCCTGAGGAAGTCATTTAGTTTCAGGATTCCTAAAGAAGGAAAAGTAGCAGAGTTGTCTTTATGATAATATGTGCAAAAGATTATTTACCAAAAACAAACAAACTTGAAAGCATTTCAGCCTTAATATTATGAAGCATTCTGAGATATTGGAGTTAATTAAGTATAGCTAAATACTGTTTTCAGATGTTCTCAAGAGAGGCAGGATTCTCTCGGGGTAGTTTCAGAAATGGAAATGGGTTGTCTTTCTTGAATTTTCCGTGTGTTGCCCCCACGCATGAGCCAGCAGCGGCCTGTGTTGATTTCCCATTGGAGGGATACCGAGAGGTCGGGCAATGCTCCTGCAAGGCACTGGCTTGTCTCCTGTGACTTATGAACTCAGACAGTCCACATTGCCACATGCTTCAAAGCAAAGCAAACTATGTCTTCTGTGCATTTCAATTATTGTGCACCACTTACTGTGAAAATAAATGAAATAGCTTCCCAACCTTGGCTAGAAATACAGACTTTCAGCAAGGAGATACTGAAAATTATCTCTACCTGTCAGTATCCAGGCCTTGTCTCTAACGAAGCTGGAAAGTATGCCTCTCTGGTTTTCTGAATATTAAGTCAATGATAAAAATACTGAAGAAAAATTTCTTTATTATGTTATTACATAAACTATGTTAGTTTTTTTTAAGAATCAGTTCAGTTCAGTCAATTCAGTCGCTCAGTTGTGTCTGACTCCCTGAGACCCCATGGACTGCAGCACGCTAGGCCTCCCTGTCCATTGCCAGCTCCCAGAGCTTACTCAAACTCATGTCCGTTGAGTCGGTGATGCCATCCCACCATCTCATCCTCTGCTGTCCCCTTCTCCTCCTGCCTTCAATCTTTCCCAGAATCAGGGTTTTCTCAAATGAGTCAATTCTTTGCATCAGGTGGCCAAAGTATTGGAGTTTCAGCTTCAACATCAGTCCTTCCAATGAATATTCAGGACTGATTTCCTTTAGGATAGACTGGTTGGATCTCCTTGCAGTCCAAGGGACTCTCAAGAGTCTTCTCCAACACCACAGTTCAAAAGCATCAATTCTTCAGTGCTCAGCTTTCTTTATAGTCCAACTCTCACATCCATACATGACTACTGGAAAAACCATAGCCTTGACTAGACAGATCTTTGTTGGCAAAGTAATGTCTCTACTTTTTAATATACTGTCTAGGTTGGTCATAACTTTTCTTCCAAGGAGTAAGCTTCTTTTAATTTCATGGCTGCAATAACCATCTGCAGTGATTTTGGAGCCCCCCAAAAATAAAGTCTGACACTGTTTCCCCATCTATTTGCCATGAAGTGATGGGACCAGATGCCATGATCTTAGTTTTCTGAATGTTGAGCTTTAAGCCAACTTTTTCACTCTCCTCTTTCACTTTCATCAAGAGACTCTTTAGTTCTTCACTTTCTGCCATAAGACTGCTGTCATCTGCATGTCTGAGCTTATTGATATTTCTCTCGGCAATCTTGATTCCAGCTTGTGCTTCATCTAGCTCAGCGTTTCTCATGATGTACTCTGCATATAAGTTAAATAAGCAGGGTGACAATATACAGCCTTGACGTACTCCTTTTCCTATTTGGAACCAGTCTGTTGTTCTATGTCCAGTTCTAACTATTGCTTCCTGACCTGCATATAGGTTTCTCAAGAGGCAGGTCAGGTGGTCTGGTATTCCCATCTCTTTCAGAATTTTCCACAGTTTATTATGAGCCACACAGTCAAAGGCTTTGGCATAGTCAATAAAACAGAAATAGATGTTTTTCTGAAACTCTCTTGCTTTTTCAATGATCCAGCAGATGTTGGCAATTTGGTCTCTGGTTCCTCTGCCTTTTCTAAAACCAGTTTGAACATCTAAAAGTTTACAGTTAATAAAGTTTAAGTTTACAGTTAATAGTTTACAGTTAGAATAAATAGCCACTGAAAATTCTTATTCTAGTATCAACATAAAAAAACACAGACACACACTCAAAATCTAGTGTTCCTTGCAGAACTGAAACTTGCTAGCTGTTTGATCATTACTTGAATATGCCCTTTATGCAAATAACCAGTAACAAATTGCTATACTACTTCATTTCATTGGGCAGTGAGTTGATTATAAAGGAGAAAATGCAGAGTTTGGAGTATTAGAATAGCCTAAATAGTATAAGTAAGGTTGAGGAATGTGTGATAATTACATATATTTATAACTACCCTTGGAAAGTCCTTTGAATCAACTTTAGGAAGGCTGTAAACACTGAATTCCCATTAAAGGACAGAGGGGCACTCTCACTGGGAAGCAAGAGGAAATAATACCCTCTACAGGTAATGACCGTCCCTCCTGTTTTAATTGGGTGGGATGGCCATCTGAATGTCCCACAGTATTTACATTATTGTTTTTATTTCAAAAACAATGTTCTTGTAGCATGTGCGATTGAGTTGTATAAGCCAAATGTGTGTTTAATGGCAGTCTAGCGAATCAGTTTTCATTATAGATTTGTGTTTCCTAACAGCATGTCTTTCATCATCGCTTCTATTCTCCTTCCAGCTTTCATATTCAGAACCATGCATTTTGGAAGGTAGCTTAGCTTTGATTACTTCTTTTGGTTATTTTTCTCCTTTCACCTAGATTATGAATTTCTTATAAGAAATGTCAGTGTCAGATGTTTCTGTAAGGTAGTTTTTGTCCAATAAATGCTGTTTTACAGGCATATTAACCCTCAAATATTTTGTGGGGTACTGTTAAGAGAATATATCTTATTTACCTCTTCAATGCATCTTGCTTTGTTTGGTATTCCAGTATTTGACTATTCCTCTTTCTTTCTCTTCCCTGTCACTACACTTTTCAAATCCCACAAATCCTAGTCTTGGAAATTTATTCACTCAACAGATACTGAGTGGCTTCTAAGTGTCAGGAACTGTGCAAAGCACTGATCAATGGGCATAACTCTTTTATATTGTTTCCAATACATATGATTGTTAAACAATGGTCAGGAAAGGGTCCTTTTGCTTCTTATTTTAGACATGTAGTATTCATGGGAAATGAATTAAAACCTGTACCAGATTCAACCCATATGTACCTAAATCCCTGTGGGAACATCAGAGGTCATCTTTTCACCCTTGCCCACTGCACAGGTGGGTGGGGAGGAGGGGGGAAGTTGTTATGAGACACCCACGTCCACAAGGATGGAGAGTTGCCAAATGCTTTGCTGGGTTCCCGCAGAGGCGGAGGTGAGCAGGAAGCAGGCTGCAGGAGTGACGCAGGGGAAGCTGCTGGAGCTGCCTAACACTCTCACTTGACACAGGGCTACAGAATTAACGGCCAAGACCATGGAGATAGAGGTTCATGACCTTGAGGGGCCCTTACAAAGTCAAAGGGTTTCTACCTTCCAGACTGCAATTGGTCTTAATGAATAGAAGCCTCACCCTCTCTGGTAGGCTGCGGATAGGAAAGAGTTGTTCTAGGAGAAATTGAAATCAAGCCAACCAAACTGTTGATTTTTTTCTAGTGACTAGCAGAGTTTTCTATTATCAAGTATGATTTCATACATGCAAACAAGGCAAAAATCCAGCCCCTCATAGTTTGCAGATGAAGACATTTCACTATCAGGCTGGCCTATGAACTTATATTTCCCAATTCCATTGTTTAGAGTTCCACTTTGAAATGCAAATATTTATGTGTGCATGACTTACCAGCTTTGCTTTCTTTAGGACTGAGAGGCCTAGGATTGAGAGGAAATAGAAAGGAGGCAGGAGAGAAAGGAGACATATGTGAGCAGAGAAAGGACAGGAGGGGAACTGGATAAAGGTCATAAAGACAAATTCAGACTACACGAGTTTATTTAGAAAATCAGAGTCAAGAACAACTTAATGCGAAGCTATCAGACACGGAAGTGTCATTTTAATCTCCCTTGACAGCTGTACAATGTAAAATAGGTATCTTCATGATTGATGTGTGTGTGTTCAGTCATATCTGACTCTTTGCTACTCCATGGACTATAGCCTGCCAGGCTCTTCTGTCCATATTCAGGTAGGAATACTGGAGTGGGTTGCCATTTCCTACTCCAGGGGATCTTCCCAACCCAGGGATTGAACTTGTGTCTCTCGTGTCTCTTGCATTGGCAGGTGGATTCTTTACCAACTGCCACCTGGGAAATCCCCTTTATGATTGAGAACACTGATTTCAAGTTTCCTTTAAAGTTAGAAAATCTTGGAAGCATCACTAAGGTAAACGGCAGAGATTTATGTGGGAAATAAACTTTCAAGGAGGCCAGGGATGCTGCCAAAGGAAACATATTTTTCATGCTGACCAACACACTCAGTCAGACAGTTATTGTGATTAGCTTGGTTTAGCCCACATAACACATGCCTTTACCCAAACTTGGCCAGCAATCATTGCCACAAGTTCCATGCTTTAATTTTTGCATTTAAAAAACATGTAACACTAATTGGCATTGATGCGTACAGAAGGTTTATTTTACTTGAGTACTTCAAATCAGGTATGTCTTTTATTACTATTGTTTTATTTTGGTGGCTCTAGTAAGTACAATGAAGGTATAAGTGATTTCGAGGCTACCATTTACCTCATTCATTCATTCATTCATTCAGTGATTCATCAAGTGTCTCAGTTCACTGTGCAAGATGTCAAGAATTTAATGAGGGGCACATATAAGCAGAGCTGCTCTTAAGCTTTGCAGTTTGTGGGAGACACTGCATTTAATTCGGCTTCCCCAGTGGCCCAGACAGTAAAGAATCTGCCTGCAAGGCAGGAGACCTGGATTCAATCCCTGGGTCAGGAAGATCCCTTGGAGAAGGAAATGACAACCCACTCCAGTATTCCTGGCTGGAGAATTCCGTGGACAAGAGGAGACTGGTGGACTACAGTCCATGAGATCACAAAGAGTTGGAGCGACTGAGTGACTAACACTTCCACTTCACTTTCAATGCATTTAATCAAATAATTACCACCTTAGAAGTAGCTACAAGGGAATCTTGGCCTCAATTTGGGGATCAGGTTGATTCTTATACTTCTGTGTCTGCATTCTCCGAAAATGGCAAGTGTTGCTTAGAAACCATCTTCAACTTTTATTTCATTTTTATTTTTAAGAAAAAACACTTATTGTAAGTAGCCAGAAGAACCTATCATGATATTTAAAATAGTACCATTTATTAAATATTTTAATAAAAGCTGGCAATCCACTATAGTAATAGCTGATACAGTGAAATAGCTTGAATTTACTTATTAGTTTTTTAATTAATTTATTTTAATTGGAGGCTAATTACTTTACAATATCGTGGTGGTTTTGGCCATACATCAGCACAAATCAGTCACTGTTGCACATGTGTCCCCCTCATCCTGAACCCTCCTCCCCCACCCCATCCCTCTGGGTTGTCCCAGAGCACCAACTTTGAGTGCCCTTTTTCATGCATTGAACTTGCACTGACCATCTATTTTACATATGGTAATATAAATGTTTCAATGCTATTCTCTCAAATCATTCCAGTCTTGCCTTCTCCCATATAGCCCAAAAGTCTGTTCTTTACATCTGTGTCTCTCTTGCTGTCTTGCATATAGGGTCGTCGTCGCCATCTTTCTAAATTCCATACATATGCGTTAATATACTGTATTGGTGTTTTTCTTTCTGACTTACTTCACTCTGAATAATAGGCTCCAGTTTCATCCACCTCATTAGAACTGACTCAAATGCGTTCTTTTTTAATAGCAAAGTAATATTCCTTTGTGTATACGTACCACAACTTGCTTATCCATTCGTCTGTCGATGGACATCTAGGTTGCTTCCATGTCTTAGCTATTGTAAACTGCTGCAGTGAACAGTGGGGTACACGTGTCTCTTCCAATTCTGGTTTCCTCAGTGTGTAGGCCCAGAAGTGGGATTGCTGGGTCATATGGCAGTTCTATTTCCAGTTTTTTAAGGAATCTCCACACTGTTCTCCACAGTGGCTGTACTAGTTTGCATTCCCACCAACAGAGTAAGAGGGTTCCCTATTCTCCACACCCTCTCCAGCATTTATTTTTTGCAGACTTTTTGATGGCAGCCATTCTGAAGCAACTTGAAACTTTTTTTTAAAATGGTACATAGCTTCTTTTCTTTTTTGAACACTCTTAATTTTGCATTTCAGTGAATATGTCAGAATGTTCCGAATGCTCTAATTACCACATAGCCACCAATAAATTGATTAAAAAAAAAAAACAACAAAAAACCACAGAGCAATTATTCATAAATTCCATAAAAAGATTCGAGACCTGACTGGAAGCATTTCCTACTGAAGGAGGGGGACTCTAAAGCAGATAATTCTTGATAAGAAAAATGTGTTCCTTTAAAAAATAATCTGTGAGTACTTTTCCCTTTCTATGACATTCTGATGCCATTTATTTCTTCCATTTTCTTTGTTCTTTCTTGGTACCATGTGTGACTAATGCAATTCAGATGGGCCTGTAGCCATGGAAACTATAGAAGGCAGAAATATAAGTCTATTCACTTGGAGGCATCTTTCATATTACCCATACCTGTCAGCTTCTTGGTCACTGATATACTGAAATATACTTTGTTTGAAATTTAAAATGGAAATTGTTGTGATTATTCTTTTATTTTGTCAACTTCCTGCATCATTCTTTAAACAGAAAAGATTGGTGTTTTATGAATTATTAATGTATCCATGCTGCCTTGGGAGTACTAAGGGAAAGGTTTCGTATTCAGAGATCAGTTTCAGGTTGTGATTTCCATGAAAATGTTGAAAAACTGCACAAAACATACCTAACTGGTATGTATTTGTTGAACTACTTACTCCTGGGATTTAGAGCTGTCTTGGGAGTAGTTCATTCAACAAACCCTCTAGATAAATTAAAGCACTTGAAAAAGTCGTTCATGAGCAGGAGATTATTAACTTCAATGTCATTTGATAATAAGAAATTTACTACTAAGCATTTACTTGGAAAACTTCTGTTTTAGCTTTCATGGAAATCTAAGTTGTACATATCAGATAGGAACTATTCTGTTCTTATTCCACTTTAGTTTCACCTCCCATTTTGCAAATTACTTTGGTCTCTTTTCTAAATGAATGCTTTTGTTCATCTCCATTGAAAATCGATTTGGTTCTCTTTCCTACTCTTTTATTCTTTAGTTTACAGTTTCTTTCATCTGCTTTGATTTTAGTTCATAGCATCACAGAATATTAGAACTGGAAGGGTCTCACCAATAAACCAGTTCAACCTATACATTCTAGGGTGGAGACCGAGTTCTAACCTTAAATGCAATGGCCTTCTCCATGTCTCCTCTCTGATCACAGGCAAGGCACACATAGTCTGTCCCAGAATGAATCCTGACATTCCCCAAACTTGCTCTTCCCACAGTGTTTCCAGTCAAAGGAACGTCACAAGCACATACTCAATTGTTCAGACCCAAATTCCTAAGGCCTCTCATGTCTCTTGTCTCTCCCCCTTAGCCTCACATCCCACCCATCAGCCAGTCTAAATTCGTGTCTTAGCTCTAAATGTGGAGGCCGTCCTTAGGAAGCCATCCTGCCTCCCATTCCCCAGCCCACTGTATCTCCAGCAGGACTTATTCTGCTCTGAGGAACACTTCACCATCTGTAATTGTGATGTGTGTCAATTGGCTAAACCGCCTTCAGCATATTGTAACGTAAACTCCTTGAGGACAGGGGCCATGCATGCTTGCTCATCACTGTGTCTCTCACTGCAGAACTGCTGATGCACAGAACGTGCTCAGTAAATTTAAGCTGAATGATTGAAAAACTGCATTAGCTGAATCACCGAGCAGCTGTGTTGTATGACTATTTAGTAGCAAAATTGGAAAGAACTTCAAAATTCTTCCTAGTGCTTTCCTCACGCTAACAAGCTGCCTCCCAGTGTGCTCTTGTTTTGTTCTTACACCTTTAATATTTTGCTGATAAAATTATTTTTCTGCTTCAAATATAGCAAGTAATCATGCCTTTACATAGTTAATTTTATGGAGCTTCACAGATTCCTTGTTTTTTTTCTAAATGCTACCCTATCTTCACAAAATCTAATGATGTCATGTTTTCCTGTTCATTCCATGCCTAGTTTCATCCCCTTTCCCTAAAGGGGAAAAAAATAGTTCTGTTATTGTAAACCAGTATCCTTATTTTTGGCTTTCCCTGTGGCTCAGTGGTAAAGAATCCACCTGCAATGCAGGAGCCACAGGAGATGCAAGTTCAATCCCTGGGTTGGGACGACCACCTGGAGGAAGACATGGCAATTCACACCAGTATTCTTGCCTGCACAATCCCCTGGACGGAGGAGAATGGTGGGCTATAGTCCATGGTATCACAAAGAGTTGGACATGGCTGAAACAATTGACTATGCATATACATCCTTAATTCTTTATCCAGTCCACTGATATATCTTTGGATGGAATAGTTAAGATATTGCAAACCAGGGCTGTTTATTATTTTAGTCTTACAATCCTCTTCTGAGTTCATTCAAGTTATTGGCATAATTCAGTTCCTTGTGTTATAGGACTGAGGTCTCTGTTTTCTTGCTAGCTATTGCCTAAGAATTGCTCTCAGCTCTCAGGGACCAGTCCTTTCTACAGGCAGTTTATAACTGGTGTGGAATTCTAAGCCACCAGAAGAACAGCCCCTTGGATTGTTCCTCTGTAACCAGCTAGGAAAAAGAACTCTTTTTTAAAGAGTTCAGCTGATTAGGGCAGGCCCACCTTATATACTTTCCTTCTGCCCTACAACATAACAATCACAGAAGTCATGCCTTATTATATTCATAGGTTCTGACCACATTCAAAAGAATTATGCATAACATGTATCCCAGGGTGGGACCCTTAAGAGCAATCTTAGAATTATACCTAAGACGTTACGATTTTCAGTAAGAGTCAGAAGTGCTTAAAATATACAGAGAAGTAAATAAATCAACAGAATCAAAATCCAAGCACTGATTACAACCAAAAACCTTTTAAGACTGGGACGTTTCCTTCTCCCTCAGCATCTCTACTAAATGTGTCTCATGAGATGCTACTTAATGAAAACATTCCATGAACCCGTTAGTTTGGAAAATTTGTCAACTGGTGTTGGTTCTTAATTACAGGGCCCTTTAGAACCTTTCATAATCCTGCAGAATCTTTAACAAGAAGCATTTCCAAAACTTATGTGACCAAAGGATATGTTTTCATGCTAGAGTGTTGGTTATTTGGTTGGCTCACTAAGTGGTTATCTAGCTATTTACTACCAGAATTCTTCCTGATTAATCAAATTTTCTTTCTAATTAGAGAAGGGGGGTGTCTGTGGGGCACCTAAGTGTTTTTAATACCACACCTGCTCCAGAACTGTCGTTCTCAACTCTGCCTTCAAATTAGAATCAATTAAAGAGTTTGTAGAAATAATACCTAGGTCCTAACTTCAGCTCTCTCATATGCATGAGCTGAGGCCAATATTCTAGGAATATGTTTTAACACTACAAATATTTGAGAGTAATAGTAATACCTATGCTTGTTGAGGATATTCTATATATTTGGCAATAAGTTACATGATTTGAATCAATGGCATCTTATTTCATCTTCATCTCAAAATCCTATGAAGTTAAGATCACTACATTGATTTTACAGAAGAGAAAGTTGAAAATTTGTCCAAGGTTGCTTGTCCAAGGTCTCACGGGGCAAAGACTGGATTTGAAACCAGCTTGTCCTGTCTCTAAAATCCATGCATCTGTTGCATCATTCTGCTACATTTCTCAGTAAACTAGATTTTTGTGAAAAGAGCATAATATAAAATTTACAACAATTATAAAAGAGCTCCTCTCTCAAGACCTGTGATTACATGATGACAGGAAAAGAAAAGCACTCTGCCAGAATTTGGCATTGTCGCTCATTGAAGCAGGAAATCCCAGTCTTGCTGAATTGAGAGCATGGAGCTACCACAGGATAAAGAGAACAGATGGAACTCGGGCCAGGAACAGAGCTTGTCCAGCATACATTTCCAACTGGTTCAAGCCTGCTTCCTTCCACAACGATGTTGAGCTAGTACAGAGTCACTTTCTAGGCAAACATTATGTATCTCTTGCCAGGGAGAACTATTCCATTTTCTGTAAAAGGAGTATCTTTTAATTTCTGTCCATTCTGACTATCTCAACAGAGCACTTGCTGATGGAGATTTGGAGTATAACTGTTGGGCATCAAGACATAGTAACATAAAAGGCATCAGGGGTAAATTTATTTTATGTTTATTGAATTTTTCATGTTCATTTTAAGAGACTTAGTAACACATCACTGGTGAACACATCACCAGTTTCAGCAAGCCAAGGCTGAGATATCAGATTAGTATACACTTTAAAAGCACCCTCCTTTCATACAGCCTTTGGTATGTCACACATATCCTTTCTCTCATACTATTTCTAGAAGATGGAGAGGCCTGAGGCCTCCTAATAGGTAATAATAATAAAACCACAAAGAGAAAAGAAGCCCTATATTCCATTCTCAATGTCTGCAATAATTCACCATGTTTCCTTGAGCAAATATGTAGAATAGAGTTATGGCTATCTTCTACCTTTTAACAATGTGGTGAACAAAATGGATTGAAGGTGATCTTGTCTAATCTAAAATAGTAGGTGTTGGCGATCCAGTTAGAATCAATAGGACATTTTGTTGAACATCAAGGACACTGTGAGCCTAGTAAAATTAAACAAGAACCCATCTCCAGCCTCACAAAACTCAAAACCTAGATAAGCAAGGTAAATAAGTGGAGTATCTGGGAGAATTTTATAAACTCTATTATAAAAATGCAGATACAAAGTATGTTGGGGAGGTAGCGTGGTTGATATCAGAGCTTTACATCCTAAACTTGATATTTATTTGGATGAGTACATATTAAATGACTTAATTCAAGTGAGCCTCTAGTATTATCAATCGAGGGGCCATAATAATATCAATCTTCAGGAATGTAGTGAGGATAAAGTAAAAAGTAAGCTAATGAAGGTGAAGAAAGTAGTCTGAAAAGTGGAAAGCTCTTTATAAATGCTGGTTGTTGCTATAATCATCGATCCTTGGACCTAGAACTGAGGGACTCAGGGAGCCTTCAGAGAAGAAACGATATTTAAAAGATAGATGTCTTCATACCCTACTGATGATTGCTTGCTGTTCACCTAAAACTCAAATGTAACTAGGTGTTCTGTGTTTCATCAGGCAGTCCTATCTGGAACTGGGGGCCCAGCATCGGGCGAGTCGCCCAGGATGGGTGAACCAGGCAGAGTGCACTGGGGATTATTTTGTTCTCCCCTCCCTACCCCCTCACACTCCACACCCCAGCATCAGGCCAGTTTCTCTTTGAACAGCCCATATTGCTGACTCATGCTGGGCTTGCAATCACAGGGCCAATGAGTAGGGAAGACTGTCCTCTGTTACTGATTGAAGATGAGAGCTCCGAATGCCCGTGGAGAGCAGCTTGGGCAGCTACCTGGGTCACATTCCAAAGGAATGAGCGCAGCTCAGCGTGAGTCCCTCTGGACTTGGGAAAGTCCCTCTGAAGAAATCCGACACTTCAAACACAGGGAAAACTAGCTGTTACCTAATCGGGATTATTTATAGGCAAATTTTATTACTCTCTGAAGCTTGTGGTTTTTTTTAATTTTTATTCTCTGAAAGTATCAGACACCTCGGAAGGTGGGTGTTTCTGGATGTGTGATTTTTGTTTTAGTTGTGTTCGATGTCATTCTCTAGATGAAAGAACAGTGTCAGTAACCTATGGTTTGAGGGGGAAGGTGACCAGAAGCAGTGAGGACACCACCTCTTTATATCGGAGTGGATGGGTTCTCGTCCAGGCAGCCATCTGTGCGAGTGATTCCAGAGGGACCAGATTTTGGAGCAGCTTGTGTTTGGCCATTGTGTTTTTAACTCAATTGTTACAGAGCAATAAAAACAACCACAAAGTTTCTAAAGATGTGTTTATGCAGGCTGTATGTACGTATGGGAAAATGACAATTGTCCCCATCAAGAGCTTTATTATATTTTTTTAATTTGATGGAGTAGTAAGTGAGGTCCTGATGGAGAACAATGATGAAAGGCCTCTACCCTTCACCCAGCTAGCCCTGGATGCACCCCACTGAGAGGAAATAAAGGAACTTAAAAGTAACTAAGATATGCTCAGTAGCTCTCCCTAACAAACAGCAATCCAAACAGCTCAACTATTCCTCACAACACCACTTCTCCAAACATTTGCTGCAAATACCATTAGGAAAGTTCACAATAGAGGGACATTGGAAAAAACCATCTGACACTGCCACAGACAAAAAAATCACTGCTTTCAAAACTCTGAGAACTTTCAGGAGATATTGTGTGCCGAGGGAGTTTTATTTGTTGAGCCCTGTAACAATGCCCTCAGAATTAAGTGCTTTCTGCCAGACATCTGCCTTGGCTGGAAAAACATCTTAAAAGCGATCAGGGTATGTGCCTGCTCTTTCAAGAACAGGAGTCTGACTGATTTATGCTGGATGCAACCTTGACCATGAGAACAGTTAGAGAAAACAAGTTAGTCTGGAAAATGGCTCACATCAAAACCCAATGAAGTTCAAAAACATTGTTAATTGCACTACCTTTTTGCAGTGTTCATTTTTAAATCTCTCAACTTTAGAATTTTAGGGGCAGAGCAGGGGGATGATTGAAACACTGAAAATACAGATTTCACTAATATGCACAGGACTATAGGCTTATAAGCAATTACAAACAGGGGTTTACAATTTTAAGTTATAGTCTAAAGTTGGTTAATCCAATGTACTAGGATTGAAGTATAGAAAAGCCTTATTTTCCAGGTTCCTTTTAGATTGTTTTTGTGCATATGTGGGTATATATGCATACACACACACACACACACACACACACACACACACACACACACTCCTACCGCTTTTCTAAAAAACAAAGTACTTACTAATCAACAAAGGAAACTTTGAAAATGGAAACATGTCTCCAGGGTTCTCCATCACTAGTCTGTTCTAACTTTGTTCCCTTATACTTCATTAAAAATAGGAACATTTAGGCCTAACAATAATACTGCAGCTTTATCACTGGAAAAAAGTAGGAATCATAGTTAGTCATACCAAAGACAGGTGGCCTCCCTGCCTCAGTAAATATAGGGCTAAACAGATTCTTAAGAGTTCTTTCTCTGGAGACCCTAGAAGATTATGTTTTCTGATACCTACTCTCAAGGGGTTCTTGAGTTTCTGACCTAAAGCTTTTTGCCTGGGAGTTGCTGTTGTTCAATTGCTCAGTTGTGTCCAACCCGATGGACTGCAGCACGCCAGGCTTCCCTGTCCTTCACTATCTCCCAGAGCTTGCTCAAACTCATGTCCACTGAGTCAGTGATGCCATCTAGCCATCTCATCCTCTGTTGTCCCCTTCTCCTCCTGCCTTCAATCTTTCCCCAAATCAGGGTCTTTTCCAATGAGTCAGTTCTTTGCGTCAGGTAGCCAAAATATTGGAGCTTCAACTTCAGCATTCCAATGAGTATTCAGGATTGATTTCCTTTAGGATCTCCTTGCAGTCCAAGGGACTCTCAAGAGTCTTCTCCAACACCACAGTTCAAAAGCATCAATTCTTCAGTGTTCAGCCTTCTTTATGGTCCAATTCTCACATCCATACATGACTACTGGAAAAACCATAGCTTTGACTAAATACCAAAATAATTATGACATGAGTCTGAGTGGAAGGTAGGGGCCAATGAACCCATAAGCAACGGGCGGCATGGTCCATGATACATTTAGGGGTAAAGCAAAATGTCTAAGTAAAAAAAAAATCAAAGCTAAAAAATGAACATCATCATAATAATGGATATACAATGAAGAGTCCAGCCCAGATTACATTTTTCTTTATACTAATGCAGCTATAAAGTATAATTTTTGATATTTTCATATGGAGAAAAGAGGCTTACAAGGCAAAAGTGGTGAGAGGCCAGAGAAGTCATCCAGCCAATCTGGGAAGGCGCCTCAGATTAGGAATTGGTCAAGCCCTGTAAGGACTCAGAGGAAGGAGGCAATTTATAGCTGGGGAGTAGCAGGGAAGTCTCAAATAAAGGAGGTGGTGTGCAAACCAGGCTGTGAAGCATGGATAGACCCTTACTTGTGATGATACCAGAAAAACATTCCTAGCAGAAGAAAGATATAAACAGAGACTTAGAAATAAACATCATGGACTAATAGTTTCTTAGAAAACAAAGCATGCTTTTTAAATTTTCTTTGAGTATAGAACATAAAGGACATTATAAAATGGTGTGTGTGAGCTGGTCTATTTTCTTAGGATGACGTTTGAATTTTTTCCATCTATTCCAGTTCTGTCCTTAAATGATATGTCACAGTCTTACTGCAAAAGTATTAAATCAGGTCTTTGAAACAAAAAATCCAAACATATCAAACATGCACCTCCTTTGAAATGGGTGACAGAGATGCAAAACAAATCAACCTTAGGAAAAAACCTATCCTTTTCCTTGCCCCACCCCATCTTTTGTCTGCGCCTCCTGTTGGCTTTCACAGAATTCAGGCTGTTGATATGATCTTACATTTTTTTAATAGAACTGAAACACAATATAAGGATACTTTTAAAAATGCTGACTGACAAGGAATGACGTATGGGACTTCCCACCTTAAATCAGAAGTTGATGCTCTTTCAGAGTTTATTTAAACACTGCATTCGGTTTTACAAAGTTTTTAGACTGGGCCTTTAGCCAAAAATATATTTCCCTTTATCTTCTGAATGAGGTACATCTTAGTGGAAATTTAATGTGGATGTTTTAGGCTTATTAAGTATCTTCCCTCAACTCTATCTAGTGCTTATATGAGATGCCAGGTAATTTTGACAAATAGGAAACTAAGTACCTTTTTTTGGATAACTGAGATACCTTGATGCCTCAGAAACATCTTTTAATAAACTGGACTCAGGGACATTACCTCTTTTTGTTCACAGCCCACTCAAATCATATATTCAACTGGACACCTATGGGGTGACCGCATGGTAGAGATAGAAACCCAGTGGCCAGTGTTTCTCCTACAAACAGATTCAAATTAGTGTTCCAGTTTCTCACTTATTCTTGGAAAGAAACAAAGAGCTTAGAGGGAGAGGAGTAGAGATGTTTTCTAGAGGTCAGATATCAGAACCATAGCTTGGTGTGAGCTTTCACTGAGCCAAGTACTACACCATGAGTTTTATATACACTTTATTTAAATGCCCACAGCAAACCTTCCAGATAAATATTATTGTCTCCCTCTTTTTGTTGGAAGGATGAAAGTATTTGAATTGTTGCCAAATAAATGGTACAGTAAACACACACTACAGAAATTCAGAAGATAAGGAAAAAATTGCAAAAATAGGGTTTCCCAGGACAATCTCACGGTAGAGCTTGAACTCTGTGTATCATCTGGAGTAGAGAGGTCAAGGAAGGGGTATCTCAAAAGATGAGTTAGAGATCAAAAGGTGCTTCTGGGCTCCAGTGATCTGGGATTTGGGTTTCTATAGGGGAAAAAGAGAAGAAAGAAGGCTAGTCAGTTTGGGGACACATTAAAGGGATGATTCTGATCACGTTTCCAAAGCAAAGTCTGAAGCAGGGATTAGCATCTGTGATGATGGGTGTGCTGTCAGGAGGAAGGGAGTGGGGTGGGAGGATTCATCTTAGGAAGGTGCTCCTCACCAACATGGCCTCAGCTGGAGACTGGCTGCAGCTAGAGCTTGGAGTCTGGGGGGTTGGTCCCACCTTGAAGCAAATGGCAGCAGCCTTTGTCTCCCTTTACTCTGCTGACTGTGGGCTGTTCTGAGGAGTGCGGACCTCACCTCTGGGGCTCACATTGGCCTGAAAGCCATTCTCCAGAGAAGGGCTGCCTGCCAACAATGAGCAGAGAGAAAGTACTCAGTAGCTGAGTATGGCACACAGTCTTATAAAGGGGATCTGGCAGAAGCCCAACACTGTTCACTCTGGAAAGACTCCAATGTCACGCTGCGGAGTTTCACTTTTTCCTCATTGAGTTCTAGGGGAATACTCAAAGAGGCTGAGGAGGGGATTTCGAGGTCCCAGAACCATTCTGGGATGAGTAATACAGAGTCTTAAGACCAGTGGATTAGAAGGATGAGTGAACAAAAGGACAAAGACCTTTTCACAGATTATAATGATAATTATATCTGTCAATATTTATTAATAAATACATTCGATCAGGGCACTTCCCTACTGGCTCAGATGATAAAGAATCTGCCTGCAATGTGTGAGACCCAGGTTCGATCCCTGGGTCAGGAAGATTCTCTGGAGAAGTGAATGGCTACCCACTCCAGTATTCTTGCCCAGATGATTCCATGGACAGAGGAGCCTGGTGGGTCACAAAGAGTCAAACAGTTCATGGGGTCACAAAGAACTGGACACAACTGAGTGACTAATACTTTCACTTTCTTTCACTATGATCTATCAATATTTATTGATCATCTAGTGCTTTATATGTATTATCTCAGTTCCCAAAATATGCTCTCAAATCTTACTTTATTACAGATGGGGAAAGTGAGGATTTAAAAAGTTAAGTCACTTGCTCAATTCTTAAACCTGTTAAGTGGGAGAGCCAGAGTGATCTCTGCTTTGCAGACCTGCCAGTTCATAGAGCTCAGTAACTGTGTGTGTGATGAGGGAGGCCATTTGTGCTGGCTTCCCATGGTCACTATAACACATTACCACAAACTGGGTGTCCTAAAGCATTAGCAAGGTATTCTCTGATTTTCCAGAGATCAGAAATCAGTATAATTTGGCTGAAACCAAGTTGTCAACAGGTGGTCATTTTTCCACCGTGTGGTAAGCTGAAAAATGTCAGATTTTTGAAGTCCTGTGGCCAGGAAAATAGAGGCAATAATGGAAAAAAAAAAAAAAATTTGAGGACAAGCAAGTGATTGGATTAGGGACAGAAATGGAGGAGTCTGGTTTGGGGTATACTGAGTCTGAAGTGTTGGAAGCAAATCCAAGTGGACACATCCAGAAGGTAATTAGCAGTCTGTGACTGGCACTAGGAAAGCAGAGATGCAGATTCTGCATTGTGAGTAGGAAAGGATGGGTGAGGCTGGGAGTCACCATTACTTGCAGAACACTGCCTGAAGCATGAGGGCTGGCCTCACCTCTTCTGGGCAGTGTGCGCTGCCTGTCTGTTTTTCCTCTTATTTGGTACAAGACAGCACCTACCCAGGGCTACACTCCAAGTGTCCCTCTAATTCCTGCCAATTTCTCCTTCCCTTTGATTCACAACTTTTGCTGTACACAGTGTGGACCCACCGCCCCTCTTTCTTTCAGACCCCAACCTAATTTAGTCTTGTCCCCCTCCCCTTTCACCAGGCATCCACTTCTGTCATGTCTAGTCCTTTACCTGTCTTTTCTCTTCTTTGCAAAATGACTATCTAATTACGGGCTTTATTTTCCTTACCTGGTTGCCTTGATAGGAAACACTGTCTTATCGCATGCTGTAGAGTTCTTCCCTCATTTTCTGTATCAGAGCTAGAATAACGGGCTCATCCATTTCTCACTCCTCCTGTTCTCTCAGACCATTGAAACCCAACTATTACCTCAAAGTTCTTCTTTTGAGATCTGTAAGGACCGTATATACCCTTATCACTCTTCATTTCTAAAACTCTCTTCTGCTCTGTCTCTCGTAAATCTGCCTCCAGCTTCTGTTATATCTCTAGTTTTCCATTCATGCAAGTATAGATTCCAGCTTTTCAAGTGCTGTATCTTGACAACCCCTGACTGCACTTGAATCTCTACTCAGCTACAACATCATAATATGAATTACATTTCCTCAAGGTTTCATGTTCTGTACTCAGTACTATGGAATATGAGATGAATCTGACACAGTCCTTGTGGCCAGCAGGTTCACAGTCAAGTAGACAAGTACACAGCAACTATCATGTACATAGAATATGCTTCAGTGAAAAGAGAGGGCTAATTGGTGAGAAATTTCGGAGTGTAGAGAAATAACTGTAATGAAGGAGAGATCAGGGAAGGCTCAAATGAGAAGGTGGCCTTTGAGCTAGATAGGATATAATCATAGAAAGAGAAGGAAAGGGTACTCTGAACTTAGGGAGTATCATAGGAAAGGTAAGGAATGTGCAGGACACAAATATTTCAGTTTTGCTGGAATCCACGTGTTCAGGCTGCCACACGCTTGCTGTCTTACCACAGAAGTTTATTTTCCCACCATTTTGAAGGATGGGGAGTTCAAGGTCAAGGTGCTAGTAGATTTAGTTCCTTGGTGGGGCCCTCCTTCTGGCTTGCTGATGACTTCCTTCTTATATTATGTCTTCACACGGCAGAGAGACAGGATCTCTCTCTTCTCATGTTTATAAAATCACAAATCTCATCACAAGGGCCTCACCCAAATGACCTCATCCAATCCTGATTGCCTCCCAAAGACCTGATCCCCAAATACCATCACATTGGTAGTAAGGGCTTCAATATACAAATTTTACAGGGGACACAATTCAGTTCATAGTATAGTACAAAAAAGGAAGTAAACTGGAGAATTAGGAAAGATAGATTGGGCTTACAGTGTAGAAAGTATTAAAGACTTTTATCTTACTTGACAAGAAATGTGGAATCATTGAGGCTTTTTGAGCAGGAGTGTGCCATTGTTCAGTCCACAATTAATTCAGCAAGCACTTACCATGTGCTTGCTGTGTTCAAGGTATTGCCCCTAGTATGAGTGGCTGCAACTCTATAATATGATTTAACTTTAATGAGCTCAATTTTAGTGGAAAGACAAGACAACACATAGGCATAGTTAATTTGTGAGTATATGTTATGAATGACAGAGTTATTAATGAAAAGTAGTTTTAGCTTAAAAAGTCAACAGTGATGAAAACGGATCTCTTTCAGAGTTGCATTTGGGTATTCACAGGCCAACTGTTGTTAGGAAAGTTTGGAAGGGTCAAATAATGGAGGCAGAGAGTAAGTCTGGCTTTTACTAATCAGTATTCTAAGTGGGAAGTAACTAAGACCTTAAATAGAGGGTTAGCTCTTGTAAATGAACGTGGGAGACACTGAAGGGACATGTGATTTGAAAACTACCTAAGTTGAAGGGAAAGGGGGAAAAAATGGAATTTATTATTTTAATGTTTCTCCTCTGGTTGCCTAGTTAAAGAAAAGTGTCACTAGTAGAAGTGAGAAGGTTGGAAGCTTGTGTTCAGGCATAAATTGAATTGGGATTTGAACTTGAGTGTATAGTGACACAGGATATCTAGACATGGGTGTTGGAATATAGCACTGGAGCTTAGGATAGTGACCGAGACTAGAGGTGCAGATTCAGGAGGTATCAGCTAGAAAGGATTGCTTCAGCCATGGGAGAGGAATGTGATCATGAAGCAAGAATAGGAGTCAAGGGCAGAGCGTGGGAAACACCTACATTTATTGACCTGGAAGAGAAACCAGAAAGAAATTAGGTAAAAGGCAGCCAGAGAGATTAGAGTAGAACCTAGAGAGTACATCACAGAGAGAGGAGTTGTTGTATGGAGGGGATCAAAGGAGAACGATTGAGATTGAAGAGGTTGAGGACAAAGCGTAGGTTGCTGCCTCTGCTTACTTTGTGCTTTGGGTTACCTTTGAAACAATAGTTTCAGTATGTTGTGATAGATTGTATTCTGAGGAGTGTCTCAGTGCCAAAAAAATGGAGGAATAAGAATTTCTTCAGCATTTTAATAGCAAGAAGGAATGAGTGAGGTAAAGATCAAAGCTTGATTTATCTGAGAATGATAATAAACAATTGGGTACTTAGAACATATCAGACTTTCTCATAAATGTGTTATATGCATTTACTCATTTAAATACTTTCATGAGGTGAATTATTTTTGTTACCTCCATATGAGTTACCATACAGCTGAGAATCAGGGAGGCCAAAAAGCTGCCCAAGACAATACAGCTAGTGATAACTGAGAGTTGGGGCTCAAGTTCATGTATAATTGACTCCAAAATCCTGGGTTAGAAGAAAGAATTTTACTCCTGTGAAAACTGTCTAGTATGTCTGCAGATTTAGTGAGAGAGAGAGAAAAGGATTGTGAAAGACAAAGCAGAAAGGATGGTCCCAGAGGTGGTCAGCCACTTCCCTGCTGTCCTTATAACAAAACAGACTCCAGACTCCCCTGCCTCTCTGACCTCCTCCCTGTCTGCAATGCCAACTTCCAGTCTGATATCACTGCAACTTTCTTGCTTTTCAATTCCCACTTTTCTTTTTTTTTTTTTTTTTGAGAAATATGCAAAACAAGCAGATTCCATCCACTGCATTTTTAGTAATTCCCAGAAATATTTCTTGTCATGTCATCTCTTGTGGGTTACCTCATTGGTTCCCTACAATAGCCACTGGAAAAGTTAATTTTCTGAAAACCAACAAATTAATATACTCTATCTTATCTAATAAATGCCACATACTATGACTAGATCAACCCTACAGAATTATATCAGCTCCCTCTTTGGAAACATGAAACATTTCCCCATTGCTTATGAGATTTCTGTTCAAATTTCTCAGCATGTAATTCAAAGCCCTCTAAAGCTTGATCTAAGTTTTCTTATTCCTTATATTTATTATTCTGCTACATAAACCATCCAGAATACTCATTATTTCTGGAAGTCTGGCTGTGTTTTTCCCTCTTCAGGTCTTTTATCTTGCCATTCCCTTAGTCTTGGGTATCTGTTATGTCATTTTCATTCATTGAAATGCTAACTACTCTTCCACTCCAAAGTCAAATGCAACCTCTTTGAGAAATTTGATTACCCCACTAAGGAAACTACCCTTTTCTCTTCTGAACTCAAAATCAAACAGGCAAAACACAGATCTTATTGCCATAGAACTTCCATACCATTGCCTTTTTCACTTACTTGGAATAATAAGCCTGCTTATTAAAGGGTCACAGAGAAAGTAACATGGGGTAACTTATTCAAATTCCCATACCATTTATATATTCCAAAGTATTTTGAAAGTATGCTGTAAGCTTAACTTATTCTTCAATGCCCAATAGAACTGATCAGAGTGATTTGTCCTAAGCCAACTCAGTAATGAGTTATTGAATCAAAGAATGAATGAGTGATGCTTTTAGCTGTAGAGGAATGATGATGAAAATAACATGATGATTGTTGTTGAAGTTGATTCTTTATTAGGGTGTGGCGGAATCCTCCCCTCCCCCATTGTTGTTCGGTCACTCAGTCCTGTCTGACTCTTTGTGACCCCATGGAGTGCAGTATGCCAGTCTTCCCTGTCCTTCACCATCTCCTGCAGGACATCTGCAGCAAGCTCATGTCCATTGAGTTGGTGATGGCATCCAACCTTTTCGTCCTCTGTCATTGCCTTCTCTTCCTGCCTTCAATCTTTCCCAGCATCAGGGTCTTTTCTGAAGAGTTAGCTCTTTACATCAGGTGGCAAAATATCGGAGCTTCAGCTTCAGCCCCAGTCCTTCCAATGAATATTCAGGACTGATTTCCTTGAGGATTGACTGATTTGATCTCCTTGCAGTCCAAGGAACTCACAAGAGTCTTTTCCAGCACCACACTTCAAAAGTATCAATTTCTTCGGCACTCAGCTTTCTTTATGGTCCAATTCCCACATCCATATATGACTACTGGAAAAACCATAGATTTGACAAGATGGACCCTTGTCAGCAAAGTAATGTTTCTGCTTTTTAATACACTGTCTAGGTTTGTCATAGTTTTTCTTCCAAGGAGCAAGCATCTTTTAATTTCATGGCTGCAGTCACCATCTGCAATGATTTTGGAGCCCCAAAAAATAAAGTCTCTCACTGTTTGCCTTGTTTCTCCATCTATTTGCCATGAAGTGATGGGACTGGATGCCATGATCTTCATTCACTGAATGTTGAGTTTTAAGTCAACTTTTTCACTCTACTCTTTCACTTTCATCAAGAGGCTCTTTAGTTCCTCTTTGCTTTCTGCCATAAGGGTGGTATCATATGCATATCTGAGGTTATTGATATTTCTCCCTGCAATCTTGATTCCAGCTTGTACTTCATTCAGACCAGCATTTCACATGATGTAATCTGCATATAAGTTAACTAAACAGGGTGACAATATACAGTCTTGATGTACTCCTTTCCCAATTTGGAACCAGTCCACTGTTCCATGTTTGGTTCTAACTGTTGCTTCCTGACCTGCATACAGGTTTCCCATGAGGCAAGTAAAGTGGTCTGGTATTCCCATCTCTTGAAGAATTTTCCACACTTTGTTGTGATCCATACAGTCAAAGGCTTTAGCATAGTCAATGAAGCAGAAGTAGATGCTTTTCTGGAATTCCCTTGCTTTTTTGATGATGCAGTGGATATTGGCAACTGGATCTCTGGTTCCTCTGCCTTTTCTAAATCCAGCTTGAACATCTGGGAGTTCTTGGTTCATGTATTGTTGAAGTCTCGCTTGGAGAATTTTGAGCATTACTTGCTAGAATGTGAAACGAATGCAATTGTAAGATAGTTTGAACCTTCCGTGGCATTGCTCTTCTTTGAGATTGGAATGAAAACTGACCTTTTCCAGTCCTGTGACCATTGCTGAGTTTTTCACATTTGCTGGCATATTGAGTCCAACACCTTAACGGCATCATCTTTTAGGATTTGAAATAGCTCAGCTGGAATTCCATCACCTCCACTAGCTTTGTTCATAGTGATGCTTCCTAAGGCCCACTTGACTTCACACTCCGAGGTGTCTGGCTCTAAGTGAGTGATCACACCCATTGTGTTTATCTGCATCATTAAGATCTTTCTTGTATATTTCTTCTGTGTATGTTTTCCACTCTTCTTAATATCTTCTGCTTCTGTTAGGTCCATACTGTTTCTGTCCTTTATTGTGCCCACTGTTGCATGAGATGTTCCCTTGCTATCTCTAATTCTCTTGAAGAGATCTCTAGTCTTTCCCATTCTATTGTTTTCCTCTATTTCTTAGCATTGTTCACTTAGGAAGAGCTTTCTTTTCTCTCCTGGCTACTCTTTGGAACTCTGCATTCAGATGGGTGTATCTTTCCTTTTCTCCTTTGTCTGTAGCTTCTCTTCTTTTCTCAGCTATTTGCGAGGCCTCCTCAGACAATCATTTTGGCTATTTGCATTTCTTTTTCTTGGGGATGGTTTTGATTACCACCTCCTGTACAATGTTATGAATCTTCATTGATAGTTCTTCAGGCATTCTGTCTATCAGATCTAATCCCTTGCATCTATTTGTCACTTTCATTGTATAATTGTAAGGAAATTGATTTAACTCATACATGAATAGTCTAGTGGTTTTCCCTACTTTCTTCAATTTAAGTCTGAATTTTGCAGTAAGGAGTTCACGATCTGAGCCACTGTCAGCTCCCGGTCTTGTTTTTGCTAACTGTGTAGAGCTTTTCCATCTTCTCCCCTCTCCATAAATCATCCAAACTGTTGAACACTATCTACTGTAAAACATGGTAGGAATTTCTATGAATTCTGCCAGTAGCTAATAGATAAGAAGCACCAAGTTATACCAGTATTTATATGATAAAGACATAAGTTACTTGACTCTTAATTCTGATAGGGAGAAAAAAACTAGAGAAAATTTGAACCCCAAACTCATAAAAGGGCATAATGTCCTTTCATGTCAAAATTTGTAAATTTTAAAAATTCAGAAAGTCATATTTGACTCATAATTTTATGAACTCTATTGAAAATGAATCTAAATGAAATTCCAATAGATCTGTTTTAATCTTTATCTCCTAGGGCCTTTTTTCCCCCTGACAGTAAATAATGTTGGTGCCTTGTACAAATTAAGTTGGGCTTTGCTAATTTCATTCTACAGAAATGTGCCAAATGATTTAATTTTAAAGCAAAATTATTGTGTAATTATATTCAGTGTTCAAAGTACATATGAGTGGGTTATATAAATTTCATGATGGTTAATTTATTTCCATTAAACTATTTTTTCCATGGTCTCTTTAGAGGAAATGACTCCAAATTTTTAAACTAATTACAATCAAACATCAACTAACTGGAACCTAAAATTGGATAATATTTGTTGCAATCAAAAGAAGCAAACACCAAGAAAATAGGTCAGGAATAATTTATCCTCCCTGGCCATGCAAATTCCATGGTGTGTCTTGGGTCCCATACCAGTTTATTCTTTACTGCTATAGTTATTTCATCTTCAATATTTTTTTTTCAATATCATATATACTGAAATTACTCTATACCATGTACTATTATCACATGTTGAAAAATTAGTATTTGTAATAAACATTCTCAAATACTGCAAGGATCTCAAACAAACATTGAATATATTCAGTGTACTGCACTTACAAAGGTGAAAATATGGATTGTAGCAACTGTTTAGAATGTAGCATTCAGCTTGCCTGCAGCATGGAATATAATTAACAGCCCCAGCTGCCACACCTTTACGTCCACCATACTTCCTGCAAACTGTTCCTAGCTGATGACTAACCATGGCTGGAATACTAGTGCAAGAACAATCCTGTGAACATAGGACTCTGATGGGCATATCTGGCTCAGTTTTCCATATAGGCAACTGTAAAATGATGCTCCTCCAACATACTCTTCCCTCCTACTCTCTTTCTTAACCAAGTCAAAATTTCATTGCAATTTGAGAACTCTTCTGCCCTCTCTGGTTCTTCCCTTCTCTCCCCAGGGTTTTCCATAAATCTCTTGCTCATCTCTTGCACAACTTGGCAGCTGTGTCACTGGAAACTTGAAATAACATATTGACTGACATGTGCTGAGACTCTCAAAGCCTTGCTTCTTAAAGTACAACAGAACTTTGACTTCCCCTGAGACCTATTGAGTTAGACTCTGCATTTTAGCAAGGTATTAGGTAATTCCTATGCACAATTAAGTTTGAGCAGCATTGGTGTAAAGTATGGGCTAGGCCAAACAAGTTGACCATGTAAATGGATTTCCTTATCTTTAAAATACCAACATTTCATAGGGGTATATATAATCAGAATATGTACATCATCTGCCTTAATTGATATTTGTTATAGAGAATTTGAATAATGACAGAAAGACAACACTACATTTTCTTGTTTCAGAATCCAGCTCTCAGTTCTATAAGGTCAGATAGATATGCATCTTCGCTTGGTTAATTTGCTCTTGGTTTCATTTTAGACTCACCAGCTAGATAATGATCCTGCCAGATCATCCTTCAGCATGTTTCTTCTGCTTGCCAATATGATACTTCTGAGATTTCTCTGTTTTCCACATATTCAGGTTAAAGTGTGGTAAAGACTTGGTCGCCTACATCATCATCTACTCCCTCTTTTCCTTAAGGACAAAACCCACATTTTTGCTTCTCACATTGCCATTAATAAAAAAAGGAAAGCTGCAGATAAGAACACAAGCAAAAGCTTTATTTTGCAATTGCCTTGACTGCTAGTGTGGGAGGTGAGTGAATGCGTTGTATGGGGTTTGCAGGAAGCGATCGCCAAGGGGAGAGGCACACCCGACTCACCTTCCTTCTTCCTGCCATCTGGAATGTAGATGTGATGGCCAAATTTCCAAAGTCATCTTGGGCTATGAGGCAATGCAGCAAATAGCAGGGAGATAAGAGGAACCTGGATGCCTCATGAACTTGGACCTGGCTGTATCAGTCTTAGACTGCCTCTTTTGGAGTTCTTTAATCTTGAGATGAAAAGAAATTTCTATTGTTCTTAAGTCACTATTACCTTGTCTTTTTCTGTAACATGCAGCTAATTCTAACATAAATCATGCAACTACTAGTAACTATATGCAATGACATTTTACATTTTGCATTAGACAAACATAGATGGAAATTTTGATAAGGGAAGTTAGAAAAGCAAATAGTGGGCAGTGTTATAGAATTTAATAGTATTTTTTAAAATAATATTTGATTTTAAGGAAAATAAACCTGTGCACACTATTGAAAAATAGCTCACAGTAAGAGAAAAACAATGATTTCTATTCATTCATTAATTTATTTGTTCATTAATGTATTTATTGAAACAAACATAAAGTGCCTATTTTGTATTAGGTACTATACAAAGCATTGCAAATTAAAAAAAGGACAAAGTTCTTTGTCTAGGAGATAATAAGTTGGACACACATATAGATTATTAATATTTTGTGGAAAATGTAGCAACCCTAATACAAAGACTGGCTATGTTGCTTTAGATACGAGTTAAAGACATGTAGGAATTAGCCAAACAGACAGGCTACACTAAGGGAGCAGTATCAACAAAGCACATAAATCCTGAAGTATAAATGGCTTTGTAATAGATGAGGCTAAAGGAGTCAGCAGGACTAAAAGTGCTTTATATGTCATTCTATAGAAGGTGGACTTTACAGATCAGAATTAGGAGCCACTGAAAGACTTTATATCAAGAACATTGTCAGATTTGTGTTTAATTTAAAATGCTGTTATCATGTTGTGGCCATGGTTTCAGGAAAACAGCACTGGACGCAAGAAGTAAGAGGTTTTTTAGTCATCTAGTTGAAACATAACGATGGTCTGATCCATGCAGTGCTTAAAGGGCTGTGGGAATAAGGAACACAGATTGAAGACCTGTGTAGCTACTGAAATCATCAGTCAGTAATTTATGTGCTGTTGAAGGTGAGGGATGAGGAAGAATCTAGAATCGATCAATGGTTTCTGAGTTGTATGATGGCTAGAGGATGGTGCCACTCATTGTTATTTATGAAAAATGAACTCCCAAATCTCAACATGCAACCCAGGACTTGATGTTGAAGCTGAAACTCCAATACTTTGGCCACCTGATGCGGAGAGCTGACTCATTTGAAAAGACCCTGATGCTGGGAAAGATTGAGGGCAGGAGGAGAAGGGGACAACAGAGGATGAGATGGTTGGATGGCATCACTGACTCAATGGACATAGGTTTGGGTGGACTCCAGGAGTTGGTGATGGACAGGGAGGCCTGGCGTGCTGTGGTTCATGGGGTCACAGAGAGTCGGACATGACTGAGTGGCCGAACTGAACCTAGGACTTATGATTGACCATAAACTTCTCAGGTTAAATTCTTGAGCCTATTTCTTTTGGCTGTGCAAGGTATTTAACATCTTTGTTTTTTCACCTATAAAATGTTTGTTGTAAAATAAAGTGTGTATGAATATTGGGTTAATACATGTAAAAGAGAACAGTATCTGGTACAAAGTGCTCAATAAATAGTAACAATTATTATTATTACTACAGTAACAATCTCATGCATCCAGAGTGAATTGGTTACCTAGGAATCTAAATAAAGAGAAGTTGTTTCAGTGTAAAAATCCAGGAAAAAACCAGTATTTATGGAGTTTCAAGGGAGAAAAGCCCATGCAAGATTTGAAGAGGAAAATTATTAGGGAAATAGAAGAAAACTAAACAAAACAGAGAAGTTGAGCATAAAGAATCCAAGTAAGTAATCTCAAGAAGAAAGATATCTACAATGACCGATATGGTAGGCTAGTAAGATAGCAATACACATCTGCTGATTCCATTGTACAAGATGAAGATGAACTGAACTCAGAGCAAGTTTAGTGGAGTGGGAGGGCTGAGACCTGGTGGCAGAGGGTTGAGAATAAAAAAATAAAGAAATAGTAAATAGAGACTAGTCTTGAGAAGCTGAAGCAGGTGGGAAGTCCACTGAATAAGTGGAATTTGTGTCAAGGGAGGGCTGTTTTACACACTAAAGAGAAATAAAGACTCATGGGAGAGAGTGAATTGTAGTGGCAGGAAGGTAGGGGAAATAGGATGAAGGACATGTGTAAAGGGAGCTCTGTGTGAGAGATATTTTGTGTTCTTAAAATGAAGGAACAAAAGAGGAGAAGGGAATCATTTTAGATGTTTCCAGGTGTGAGAGGAGGGAGTCAAGATTGAAGGATATTGTTCATAGTGGCCACAAATCTTAACATCTGGTGTAAAATGGCCAGTTCACTGGCCAGCCATTGGTACTTCCATTGTTCTATCACTCAAGATACCCTAAAAGGAGACTCAGTGTGTGTTAGACTGTTGGAAATACCAATTGTTGTAAGGTAAATTGTTGACCTGTGAGGAAAATTTCAATCTAGCTGGCACCAAGATCTGTACATATAAAAAGTGACCCACAATGAAAGGCACAATATGACCACTGCCAAGTAAGTCCAGCAAGTAGTAAGTACTCCTGAGATTCTGTGGAGAGGAAAACTCATGTGAACTTCCTTTCTGAAAGGAAGGCTTCTGTCAGGACTTTGAAAAATTGATAGGCTTCAGTTAAACAGAAAAGAAGCGAGCTGGGGACAGATGGCAAAAATCAGCGTAAGGAGATGTGGCATTTTCCAAGTAGAAAGTTCTTAGAATAACCTAAAAACCATAGTGAAGGCATGCACATTTGGCCCGAAGACTAAAAACTTCAGAATGATTCAGAGGAGATGGATGCTGGGGTGGATGATTCTATGAAGTCAATGTGAGCAGAAAAAGACACTTAGAAATGGTGTTATCTGAAGGTTTTGATCTCCTGACACTGAGTCACTTTAAAGGAAGTGGCAGGTCCCTGGAGAGTGACTGATGGAACAGGATATGGTCACTTTAGGTTTGGGGTCCCTTTTAGTGTGTGAGGAAGTCCGGGAAAGGACAGCTGTGTACTATAAACCCAGCCATTATTGTCTGAGGAAATTCCAGAGTGGAGCTGAGTCCTGTAGCACTGAACAGTCTGCCTTCAGGCCCACAGATGTAGTTATAGTCACACCTACTCCTCTTATGTTACCATCGCCAGCACAGCTATAGATGCCCCAACACAGACGGATTAGTATTGTATCAGCGTTAGTGACATATCAGGGATCCTTTCATCTTGTGATCAGGTTTTTGGCCTGTGGATTTGTGGTTTTTGTCATTTCTCTATCCAAGGAATTCAATGACTAATTCTCAGAGCCAGGGTTACACATAGTAAGTAATAGATGAACACCCATGTGAGCAGAACATAGCACACTCTTGATCCCCGAGTTAGGCCTTAAGCTGAACATAAAGCTGTCCTAAGATCCCAGGGTATATGAACAAACTTTAGAGTCCTGGTGGATCGGTAGGGGGGTGAGGAGAATGCTGGCTGCAGAAATGCTGGCTCCTGAGACAGGTGTTTGGAATGGGAGTGAATGAGTGAGTGAGAAAAGGACTTGTACTCAGCGAGAATTATTAGTATTGTATTAATGAGACATATGAGCAGAGGAGGTGGGAAATTCCCTTGTGTTCCATTATGATGTGGGCTTAAGAATTTACTCTGTGTAAAAGAAGTGGGCTGCATTAGGGAAAAGCTGCTAGTACATGAGGTCTTTTGGAAGCTGTATTGAGACATGTGTTGACATTGGCTTCACATGCAGAATGCCTGAATTATAATTCTAGTCATAGGCAATGCACTTACCATCAGGGCATATGCATCTTTGTGCACATGTAGAGAGTGAGGTTACTCTGGAAAGAGATGTGATTTCCCAGCCAAGATGGCTCATTTATTTTGATAGCTGCAAACACACAAAAGAGAACGGGCATAGCCTTTAGTTGCAGGTGTTCCCGGGGAGCGTAGATTGGCTGGGGCTGGTTGGTGGAAAACCTGTAGACTTCCTCTCCAAAGAGAAGCTGGGAAATCATCCAACACGTCCCACTTTCCTGACAGGAAGCAAGATGTGGGGACAGGAAGGCTGTGTCAATAAAGCAGCAAGGCTAAGCCTTTTGTGATTGTTTTTGCATCATAACTCTTCCACAGCCAAGCTTATGAAATTTTGCTTCTGAACAATTGTTAATATGCTGATCTTCAACAAAATGGAAGAGGAACTGAGTTTGCGGTCCGTTCCCGTGAAATCTTCTGTAAAACAACACAGAAAGGAAATTTCAGAATGGGAGGCACCCTGTCACACCAAGAGTGCTAATTAGGGCATCGAAGATCACCTGCTGCGTCACAACTGCCCAAGAGAGGAGGATGTGCGCTTCTCAGGAGGGGTTTCCTGCTGGGGCTGGTAGCTTCAGCCCTGGGACCTTCCTGACCCTGGTCTAAGAAATGATCCACTCCATGTTTCTAGAGTTGCTTCCCCAATCCCTCCACTGTGCTTCCCAGAGTCTAAAGTAGCTCGCCCTTACCCCCACCAGCCCGTTCCCCCAAACACACAATCTCTCCTCTCTGACAGTCAGTTCTGTGGGGTGATGACTCAGTTAATTCAGTACAGCCTTTCCCAATTCCATTGGCCTCTCCACTTCTTCCTCTGATTGTAATGGCCTCACACATCCCCCACTCATCGTCCCTCTTAACACAGCTGCTAATGGGAGCAAGAAGTATTCTGCTTTCCACTGCTCCATGGCTGTGCCCTAGTCTAGGAGAGGAGGTATGTTAGGATGGTTGAAAGAAGGCTCTTGGGCCGGGGACTCAGACCCAATGTGAAGATGCCTGCATCACTTTGATGAAACCCCCGAATCAAAATAGCTTGGTCTCTGTAGCAGTTTAGTTCCCTATTTAACAAATTGAGGATTTAGCAGCACATTGCATCAGAAGGGATGTGTCTTGAGAGAGGTATGGAAAAACAGTATGGGCAAAGCTATTGAAGGAACATATTGGGTGAAAATATAAGGAAAAAAAAAACTGGTGAAAGGGTTTTTAGACTAGGACTTATAGAACTACCTCATCTTTTTGCTCCTGTTCCTTCATCTAGCCAACGGATTTCTATTGCACACAAAGTTTATGCCAGATATGGTTCTGAGTAATGGGAATACCAGACAAGGCAATATCAGACCAAAAAACAAGCGAGTTAGAATAGAGCTTCTATTCTGATTCAACATGTGTTTATAGAGCATAGATGTCCCTATTTTGCAGGGATAGTGCTGGTTTCAACCTATCGTTTCATAGAACTATTCGTACACTTCACCCTTTCACTCCAAAAAATCTCTGTTCAGTCCGAAATTTACATGGGCATGCTCACTCATCTGCCAAGAGCTCTATGCATCTACGGGATGAGCTGGTCTTCGGGCAAATGTGTAGCAGAGTAAACAAGCAGACAAAACAGTTGCCATTCAAAAGTGCTCTAGTACGAAGTACAAGTTGCTGAGAGCACTTAGCTAGATCTTAAAAAAAATACCAGCATTTGACTGAAAGATAAGGGGGAAAAGGTAAAGAGGTGGGATGAATGCATTAGAAATACTATTTTGTTTCCTAACTGGAATAGTCAGAAAACACAGTATGTGCCCCTAAACAAACAGCAATGGAGGAAAATGATGTGTTTGGGGATGTGTATCAAGTTCAAGGCCCAAATGATTTGAATATCACAAGAAACCAGAATTTGCTAAGAGGAGAGAATATAGCTGATATAAATATATTTTTAATATATGCTTTTGAATATCTTCTGTTCTTTTTCACACTCTGGACCCCATCTCTGCTTTATGTATATACATATACACACACAGTCACATACAGCTGAAGGATGAAACATATATGTATATGTGTATACATCTTTATGTATATGTTCCATATTTATATATTCTATTCTTCAGCCATATGATGATCTAAGGTAAAGGACACTTTATCTAAGATAGACCTAGAGAGTACAGACTTCTCCTGAGTGCCTTCCAAATGTCACCCTTTATTTTGATTTTTCCCTTCTGTTTTTCTTCTTGATTATTTTCCTTTCCTTCTGCTAGGGAATTTTTGCTTTTTCTCTTTTTTAACTAGGAGTATATTTTAATTTTTAAAATTGTCTTTTACTTTAAATTTTTTTTAGCTTTATTGAGAATTAATTGACAGATAAAACTCTAAAATATTTAAAATAAACATCATGGTGAGTTTTATACAGATTTTAAAGGTTACTTTCCATTTGTAGTTATTACAAAAGATTGACTATATTCCCCCTGTTGCACAATACATCCTTGAGCTTATCTTACACCCAGTAATTTGTACCTCACACTCCCCCACGCTTAGATTACCCCAGCTGCCTTACACACGCACACACATGCACTGGAAGCCACTAGTTTGTTCTCCAAATCTGTGAGTCTGCTTCTTTTTTGTTATATTCCCTAGTTTTCTGTGTTTTTTAGATTCCACATACAAGTGATATCACACAGTCTTTCTCACCTTTTTTTTTTTTTTTTCAGAATTAGCTAAACTACATTAACCAGCCCTGTTGCTGATGGAGAAGTCCTTCTTATTGCTTTCTAAACAATGAATAGGCTTGCCCAGGTGGTACTAGTGGTAAAGAACATGCCTGCCAATGCAGGAGATGTAAGAGACGTGGGTTTGATCCCTGGGCCAGGAGGATGCCCTGGAGAATGAAATGGCAACCCACTCTAGTATTCTTCCCTGGAGAACCCCATGGACAGAGGAACATGGTGGCCTATAGTCCATGGGGTTACCATGAGCCAGACATGACTGAAGCGACTTAGTGCGTAGACAATGAATGAGAGGGGATTGATGTGTGATATTTCCAGGCCTGTGCTCTAAAAATTTTCCCTTTATTGGCCATGAGCTGCCCACTGGACATGGACTTCTCCCCAGTTCTCCTTTCTTGACACGAGGGGAAACAGCAATGTGACTATGTTAAGCCGCTGAGATTGAGGCGGTGTTTCTTCTGGCAGCCAAGTAGATTACTTTAAATAACACGTCTTCACTTCCTCCTCACCTCTTCCGGGTGCAGTTCTGCAGCATCTTAAAAGGTGCATGTGGGTGGTGAGAGAAGAGTGCTTCTCGTCATTCTCCCATACATTCTTTTCTTACTCCGGAGCTGACCAGGTAGATGAAGGGGCCCTAGGTCTTTGGTTGGCTTTGTTTTGCAGTTACAGTTGTGGCCTCCTAGAAGATGTCCTCTCATCTTGGGTCTGGGTGATACTCAGCTGACCAGATCATTTTATCACCCAATTCTTCCGCCAAAATTTACCAGAGAAACAAAACATCTAGTGAGAAGACATCAACTTCCACTTCTTCCATATTATGTAAATTTTATGAGCACAATTAATGGAAAGTGCAATGAACTGGAATTTGCCTCTTGGACTCTCTAATTAGGCACACTCTGGGCCCCACCCTGAACCTCTGGAGTTTGGTTCAAGCTGACTGCTCTTGCACACTGTCCCCTCCCCCTTCACTCCACAACACACTCTGCTGTTAAAGATGACTCTGCCTCGAGGCAGAAGCCAGAATTTATTCATTTATTAAACAAACTTTGAGCCTCAGGGACCAGAAAATTCTTGGGATCCAGAGATAAATAAAACAAAAACCATTCCCTTGAGGAGTCTGAAATCTGGTGGCAGAGAAAAACATGTCAACCATGAATTATAATAAGCATTTTGATGGCAATACGAACTGCAAGTAAGAGAGAAGCCATGCCTAACCCTACGCAGGGTTCTCTGGAAAGGCTTCACAGAGCACTTGGCATCTCAGCTGGTTTCACAGGAGGAGAAGGCTCCATCAGGTGGAGCAGGGAGATGAAGGCAAGCTAGACAAGTGACATCATAAATTTGAAGGAAACAGAAACAAGCATACAGAGAACTCTGAGGTCTGTGTTATTGTTGGCGCCTAATATTTGTACAGATTGAAGAAATGGCTGGGTCTAGACTGAAAGGCTTGGGGAAGCAGCCTAAGGAAACTCAACTTTATTTGGGGGGGTGGGCAGGTCTTTACACTGTGAAGCTGTTGCTAGAAATCCATGGTTTTGTTTATAGTCTTGTTATGGTTGACACCAGTTTGTCATCTAAGCTGTGTGGGTCAAGGGTTTCCCCAGGTCCCTTTGAAGCTTCCTCAGCTATGATTTCATGTTTGGTGAGTCAGAGGGAACCGGTAGGATCAGGAAGTCCTGAACAATGGGACTGGGACTAACCATTCCCCCAGGTTGAAGGCAGCTGATAAGGTCAGAGGGTGGGGTCCCCTCACCATCCTGCACTGGCCCGGCAGAGGCAGGGCTGGGGCAAATCCTGCTCTTCTTGGGAGAACAGCAGTGTGGGACGCTCTCAGACCCAGGGACACCATCTACCCACTTAACACCATCATCCATCCTGTATACACTTAAATGCCATACACACAGTGTATGCTCCACATATATGTGCTATTGGCAACTATATTGATCGTTCTCAAAGTCCTTATAAAAGGAGTAAGTGAGTAATCTTCACAACTAGGACTCCCCCAGCTAAAGTATATTAGCATAATATGTGTGTCTGAGTAACTTTCAGAGGTATAATGAGTACTTTCCTGTCAAATAATGCGCTTTGGTCTATAAATTTTGGAAACATTTAATAATGGATGTATTATTATAGGATCTGGAAGGAAGCCGAAAGTTCACCTAACTCCTTATTTTTTATAGATAATGAAATGAAAACATGGACATATTTTGCCTGATACTAAAAAACCTAATAGGATTTTAATATAAATGAAATTCATTCCAGTATATTTATGCATTTTCAATCACTCAGTTGTGTCCAACTCTGCGACCTCATGGACTGCAGCCTGCCGGGCTCCTCTGTCCATGGAATTTTCTCGGTAAGAATTCTGGAGTGGGTTGCCATTTCTGCCTCCAGGGGATCTTCCCAATCCAGGGATCAAACCCATGTCTCCCATGTCTCCTGCATTGCAGGTGGATTCTTAACCGCTTAGTAACCAGGGAAGCAGTATATGTATATTTGTTTCCAATACAATCAAAGATTCCTATAACCACACAAAAGTACCTTTGAAGATATTGTCAGTAAGGATCTCAGGATTCTTCTTGGTTTATTATTATTTTTCTTTTAACTAAAGCTAGATTGGTTTTCTACAATACTGAATCTCTATGAAAGCAAGACATTTACTCTTCTGAATAGTATGTAGCGCATTGTATGTGTCCAGATATTATCAAGTACGATTTAACTGTACCTTCTCCAATTCCTGCAAAACTCTAATACTTCTATTAGCTAAACATTAGAGATATTTTTGAAGCACATTATTGTATGAAAAATAAGTCATGTCTACAATATCACTATCAAATACTACGTTACAACAATCTTTCACGCTATTCAGAAGTTTTAACCCAGTGGATTCATACGAGAGAAACTTCTGGTCTACCTATGCTGACTCTTGTGGATTTTTTTCTTACTTTTATGATGGCTGATGATCTCTTGCATTTATAGGAAACATGATGACCAGAGAAAGCTGCTGATGGGTTTCTTTCCATCCTGAGTGTTTAGCTCCTTTTATGCTGACCCTGGAATAGACAACACTTCCCTTAAATGAACTTGGCCCTCAGGTGTTCTATAGAACTTTGTAAACATTCTAAAATCTCTGAGCCAGTGCATCGCGAAAGGGGTGGCACCAGATGCTAAAGGATGCACACTATTTGGGAGTCAAGGCAAATAAGGTTGAGTATACATTGAAAAATGATATTAAATAAAATGCAAAACCTATTTAATCTATCTTTTTCTGCAACACATACTATAGAAATTCAAGCTGGAAAGAATTTCAGCTCGTTGGGAGAAGCAAAAGATAGTTGTGAGATGGGGGTAGTAGGGACAAGCAACAGTATGTGAGTCCACTAAAGCCCAGGTTAGAAATTGGCTTCTAGGCAGAGTCCACAAAGAGATCAAAACTGTCAGTCCTATGCTAAGTCTTGTTCATGCCACCCAGCTCGTGCTGACTGCTATTTATAACAGGTTCAGCTGGAGAATGTGATCCATCTTCAAGGATAAGATCAAGATGGCTCAGGAAATCGCTGTCACATTGTTGACTTTCTCATGACCTTCCCTCCCATGTCACCCAGCAGGTGCTTTCAGAAGAGTTAGCCCAGGGAGCGGGGGTTGGGGAGGGTGGTGGAAAGTCCTTAAACAATAATAGTCATGTATGATTTTCTCAGTTGATAACCTTGGAACAGGACCCCATGAAAGGAATCAGAATAAACACCTTCACGCCCAGGAAGTAAGGCGTGTAACATACTGATCACAACCTCTTGCTCCATCCCTGTGTGAAGAAATTATAAAGCTAAACTCTTGCAAGTTTTCCAGATTCTCAGGGTTCACCTCCAATGACTTAAGTAAACTCAAAGCTTTAGGTCAGTTACATCTGTCACAATAACCTTTGTAACTGTACATGCTGCAGAAATAATTAGGAAGTGGGGTGTGGTTCAGCCCTCACAGGAGAACAGAACAGAAAGCAAAGTCTTGCTTTGGAGCCAAAGTTGAAGACTGTTTTTGGGAGGAGTGGTGATGGTTAGAGCTGGGGAAAGAATGACTTTTTGTTTATAAAACTTATTTTTATAACTTTGCTGTTTGAATAGAATAGATTCAAAGTGTTTCCATTCTATTAGCGCTCCTGAAATCTTGTTGAGTCATTTCTATTAATCACATCACTTCTTTGTCAGGAAATAAAGTAGTATCTTGATAAATGACAAAGCTGATTGTATACAAACATTTGCTAAACAGCACAATGGTGTTAACTTCCACCTGTAGTCTGCAGAATGTTTTGAATCTTAGGGGTAGGGCCAAAGTTCCTCTCTGTTGGAAACTGTTATGTAATAATAATATCAGCTATTGTTTGTGAAGTTCACCCTTTGCACTAGGCACTATATTAAGCACTTTACATTATCTCATTAAAGTCCCACAACAAACCTGTGAGGAAGGATATATTATTATTTCCATTTGGTCAATAAGGAAATTAGCTGAGAGAAGTTCTATAAGTTGCTCAAGATCATGGAGATATTAAGTGGCTTGGGATGGCGGTATGCAGAGAAGGTGAGGGGCAGGTAAGATTCTAACCAAAATACATTACATTACACTTTCTACTTTTGATTTTCATCCTTCTAGAAGGTGGTAATCCCTGGGAGATGTAAATCTTTTTACTTGTCTGAGTAACCCTAAATTTTATAGTCTAAATTCTGAATTTTAGAGTACTTAGCTAACAGGAGCGAGTTGCAGAGGCATTGTGGTGAGGGCTAATTCAGTTAGTCCATGTTGGAGGAAATTTGCTCCCAGAATTATGGCATGATAATGTAGGCACATCACTGGTGGAGTCTGAGGTAACTTTGGGTAGTACTTGAGCATAAAAAAAAATACTGATGTATTTTATTGCTATCTTTAGTTTACAACTATGATAAATGATCTATATTTGTCAAGTTTTCTTTCAAAGTAAATTTATTTTGGTTAAAATTCCAAGTCAATGTTAACTAAAAATATTAAATCAATTATAGTATAGCTGGTTTGCAAACTACAGACCTATAGCAAGCTGTGTGAAGGTGGTAGGGAGTGAGTTCATAAAAAGTGTTCAGCAAATCCTGCTGGATTAAATGGGGCTTCCAAGGATCTATGCATAAACTTACTTTCTGAATCCTTCAAAATTATCTCTAATGAAGTACTCTGAAGTAAACTAATATTCATTTCAAATGAGCCAGATGTATAGTATCAAACATATAATTTGAAAATGAAACAGTACATTAGCTGTTGGCCTTATTTTTCTACATGTTTATTTTGCTTTTGCATATTACATAAGCACCAGCTAAGAGAAGTCAAGTAAGTATGCCATCTATGTTAAGAGGAATTAAGGTATTTTAAATGCCTATATTCATTTAATTGTCCATAGATCCACCTCCAAGCGATTTGGAACAGTGGATTTTCTCAGGGGATTATTAAATTTGTTTTGTTGGTGTAATGGTGGTTGTTTCAGAGACGGATACTTTTTGACAGCTCAGAATAAAAAAACACTGCAAACCACAGAAGCATAGCATCTCAGACCTGCTTAACAAACCCCCTGGACAGCCACTTTAATTTACAGAAGAAGAAACAGAGACATACCCAAAGTGAAAGTGAAAGTGTTCGTCCCTTGGTCGTGTCCAACTCTTTGTGACCCCATGGACTGTAGCCCACCAAGCTCCTTTGTCTAAGGGATTCTCCAGGCAAGAATACTGAAGTGGATTGCCATTTCCTCCCCCAGGGATCAAACCCGGGTCTCCTGTATTGCAGGCAGATTCTTCACCATCTGAGCCACCACGAAAGCCCAAAGGCAATCAGTTAAGATGCAGCGGCTTGTTAGCCATGCAAAGAACTTTGAAAAGTAGAACTGGTACATTGTTTATTAATCTTCTAAAAGAAAAATAGGCTGGTGAGGAAGGTAGCCTTCAGAATCCATCAGACTCCTCTTTTTGGCATATATGGGGTATTCTTTCTATAATTCAGTTTCCTATTTCCCGTAGGGATTTTTTGTTTTAATCATAGACCCGAAGAAAGGATTGAATGAGTTGACATAAATAAAGCTCAGAGCACATTGTCTCTCTCGAAGATGGTTCTCCTTCCTCTCTACATTTAGGGTGTACATAATAAAGAAAATTTTATTTAAGTTTTCAGGAAAGGATTGAGGAGAATTTGGTAAGTGGCTTTCTTATTGGCAACTAAAACGTTATAAGTGAAGGCGAATTTACAAGGAAAAATGATCAAATAAATTTTAGAACTCTTCATGAGCATATTTTCCATAGCTATAATTAATATGCACATATTACTTAGTTTTTACTTTTCATGCATGACTTTCTATATACTTCCATGTTGACTCCACAGTTCAGTTCCTCAGTTGCTCAGTCATGTCTGACCCTTTGTGACCCCATGGACTGCAGCATTCCAGGCTTTCCTGTCCATCACCAACTCCTGGAGGTTGCTCAGACTCAGGTCCGTCGAGTCAGTGATGTCATCCAACCATCTCATCCTCTGTTGTCCCCTTCTCCTCCTGCCTTCAATCTTTCCCAGCATCAGGGTCTTTTCCAACGAGTTGGTTCTTCACATCAGGTGGCCAAAGTATTGGAGTTTCAGCTTCAGCTTCAGTCCTTGCAATGAATATTCACCACTGATTCCCTTTAGGATGGACTGATTTGATCGTGCAGTCCAAGGGACTCCCAAGAGTCTTCTCCAACACCACACTTCAAAAGCATCAATTCTTTGGCACTCAGCCTTCTTTATAGTCCAATTCTCACATCCATACATGACTACTGGAAAAACCATAGCTTTGACTAGATGAACCTTTGTTGGCAAAGTAATGTTTCTGCTTTTTAATATGATGTCTAGGTTGGTCATAGCTTTTCTTCCAAGGAGCAAGTGTCTTTTAATTTCATGATTGCAATCACCATCTGCAGTGATTTTGGAGACCCCCAAAATAAAGTCTGACACTGTTTCCACTCTTTTCCCATCTATGTGCCATGAAGTGATGCGACCAGATGCCATGATCTTAGTTTTTTGAATGTTGAGTTTTAAGCCAACTTTTTCACTCTCCTCTTTCACTTTCATCAAGAGGCTCTTTAGTTCTTCACTTTCTGTCATTGGGTGGTGTCATCTGCATAACTGAGGTTATTGATATTTCTCCCTGCAATCTTGATTTCAGCTTGTACTTCATCCAGTCCAGCATTTCACACGATGTACTCTGCATATAAGTTAAATAAGCAGGGTGACAACATACAGCCTTGACATACTCCTTTACCAATTTGGAAACAGTTTGTTGTTTCATGTCTGGTTCTAACTGTTGCTTCTTGACCTGCATGCAGATTACTCAGGAGGCAGGTCAGGTGGTCTGGTATTCTCTCTCTTGATGAGTTTTCCACAGTTTGTTGTTATCCACACAGTGAAAGTCTTTGGCATAGTCAATAAAGCAGAAATAGATATTTTTCTGGAACTCTCTTGCTTTTTCTGTGAGCCAACAGGTGTTGGCAATTTGATCTCTGGTTCCTCGGCCTTTTCTAAATTCAGCTTGAACACCCGAAAGTCCACGGTTCACATACTACTGAAGTCTTGATTGGAGAATTTTAAGCATAACTTTGCTAACGTGTGAGATGAGTGCAATTGTGCGGTAGTTTGAACATTCTGTGGCATTGCCTTTCTTTGGGATTGGCATGAAAACTGATCTTTTCCAGTCCTGTGATGACTGTTGAGTTTTCCAAATTTGCTGGCATATTGAGTGCAGTGCTTTAACAGCATCATCTTTTAGGACTTGAAATAGCTCAGATGGAATTCCATCACCTCCACTAGCTTTGTTCGTAGTGATGCTTCCTAAGGCCCACTTGACTTCTCATTCCAGGATATCTGACTCTAGATGAGTGATCACACCATGGTGGTCATCTGGGTTATGAAGATCTGTTTTGTATAGTTCTTCTGTGTATTCTTGCCACTCTTCTTAATATGTTCTGCTTCTGTTAGGTCCGTACGATTTCTGTCCCTTATTGTGTCCATCTTTTTTCCCTTGGTATCTCTAATTTTCTTGAAGAGATATTGCCTCCTAGCCACATTTTTCTTGCTTTTGACTGCCCAGGAGAAAACCTGACTGCTCTCTCTGATCTCCTGAGTACAATACGTGCTTCCATTGAATCACTTTTGCCCTTAGGCACCTGCGTGTTGAAGGTCTACTTTCAGAAGCTCTCAGGAGGGCGGGAGAACACTTGATTTGTTTCTCCACCTCTGATGATTAGCATACTCTTAAATTTTAGCACACTGTTAAGTACATACCAAATAAGAATTCTTTGATTGAAAGAAAATTTCCAAGGGAGCATATCACAGTATCTTAACTTCTTTTAACTTCTATCATAGTTTACATACGAAGGTCAAACTGTCTCACTAACCTCTTTTAAAAATACATACCCTCCTCAGTATAGTGCTAATTTTTGGTTGTCAGTTGGTAAATTCTAATATTATTGTTGCTTCTGTTATTGTTTAGTCGTTAAGTCATGTCCAAATTTTTGCAACCCCATGGACTAGAGCCCACCAGGCTTCTCTGTCCATGGCATTTCCTAGGCAAGAATTTTGGAGTACAATGCCATTTCCTTCTCCAGGGAATCTTCCTGACCCAGGAGTTAAACTTGTGCCTCTTGAGTCTCCTGCATTTCAGGTAGAGTTTACTACTGAGGCACCAGGGAATATATTCAGTCTATTTCTTCCACCTTCATTTCATCAGTAAAATTTGCTCTTGGAATGAATGGGGTGCAGTTTTGACCATCACTGCATTTAAACACATTTTACACAGAGTAGAGCAAGGTCAGTGGCATTTAGGAGATCCTATATTACCCTGCTCCCTGAAATAAAAAAATGTTTTAAGAACTTAGAAAGTTTAGGTGGAACTAGGGTAAAAAACAATAAGAGGAAAATTAAAGTGAAAATACAAAGGAACAAATTAACATTAACTTCAACTTCAGAAAGTAATTCCACATGATAAGGACATATTTGGTTGTGACTTACAGATTTTAATCTACATTGTCTCATGAATTTGTTTTCTGGAAGGAAAGACAATCAACCTACTTTCTTTCTGGACTCATTAAAAAAAAATATATACACACACACACACACACACACACACATATATATATATATATATATATGCACACTTAAAACAGGGATGAGGACAAGTTGCCCCGAAAAGTAGTAAAATAGTGGTAGATTTCTGTTTTCATTAATTGTGAATTTTCAGATGTATAAAGTGAAGTCAAGTCTTCCCTGAAAGGGAGAAAATACCATGTGGCCATCAGAAGATAAGGTTGTCCTGGAAACCATTCCTTTTTTAAATTGTGAAACTGACAAGCCTAACATGACAGAGACTAGGTCCTAAATCTGAAGACTGACAGTTTGCAAAACCACATAGTATATATTTAGCCACAAGGTCATCTGTTTCCCAGATGACATCAGCAAGAGGCTTGCATGTTTCATCTGAGACTAACGAAGAGTTTATGTCACAATGGCTGGGACAAGTATGAGGAAGTCCGAGGAAATAGACACCTACAAGCAGGGTGGTTGTGACAGGATTGCTGAGAAGTCCTGGGCTTAGCCCAAGAGAAGCAGGGGCACATGCAGCCCAGTTGGAAAATAATGTATTTATTCCTGGTAATATAGCTGCAGATATATAGGAAATAATTTTAAAATTAGCAATAAAAATATTCTTTATTTCCACTGATGTGAATTGGAAGCTCTTTGCTTTTCATAACTCAGGTGTTCATATTCCTTTACTAAATATTTATTAACCATGAATACCATGATAACATTTAGGCTGGTTTTCATGATATGACACAGGCTTGATTCAGTTCAGTTCAGTCACTCAGTCGTGTCCAACTATTTGCAACCCCATGAACTGCAGCACGCCAGGCCTCCCTGTCCATCATCAGATCCCGGAGTTTACCCAAACTCATGTCCATTGAGTCGATGATGCCATCCAACCATCTCATCCTCTGTCATCCCCTTCTCCTCCTGCCTTCAATCTTTCCGGAAATCAGGGTCTTTTCAAATGAGTCAGCTCTTCGCATCAGGTGGCCAAAGTATTGGAGTTTCAACTTCAATATCAGTCCTTCCAGTAAGCACTCAGGACTGATTTTCTTAAGGATGGACTGTTTGGATCTCCTTGCAGTCCAAGGGACTCTCAAGAGTCTTCTCCAATACCACAGTTCAAAAGCATCAATTCTTTGGTGCTCAGCTTTCTTTATAGTCCAACTCTCATCCATACATGACCACTGGAAAAACCATAGCCTTGACTAGACGGACCTTTGTTGACAAAGTAATGTCTCTGCTTTTTAATATGCTGTCTAGATTGGTCATAACTTTCCTTCCAAGGAGTGTCTTTTAATTTCATGGCTACAATCACCATCTGCAGTGATTTTGGAGCCCCCCAAAATGAAGTCTGACACTGTTTCTACCGTTTCCCCATCTATTTGCCATGAAGTGATGGGACGGGATGCCATGATCTTAGTTTTCTAAATGTTGAGCTTTAAGCCAATTTTTTCACTCTTCTCTTTCACTTTCATCAAGAGGCTCTTTAGTTCTTCTTCACTTTCTGCCATAAGGGTGGTGTCATCTGCATATCTGAGGTTATTGATATTTCTCCCGGCAATCTTGATTCTAGCTTGTGCTTCATCCAGGCTTGATTAGGGGACATTTTATAGAGAGAACTAGAAGCCTCACGGGGAAAACAAAGGAATTTCATCACCATTTCTCTCTACAATGTCAGTTGGCTTGAGAGAGTTTTTTCCAGGTGTGACAGTTTTTGTTTTGCTTCCTTGCTTGCTTTTGGGTCATTATTATTTATTTCTACAAAAAGAGGAGACGTTTAAGCAAACATGATTAAAATGTGGAAGCAATGCATGTGAAAGTATGCCTTATAAATGCTCCAAACAGAGGGACCCATTCAATTCAGTTCAGTCACTCAGTCATGTCTGACTCTTTGTGACCCCATTAATTGCACCACTCCAGGCCTCCCCGTCCATCACCAACTCCCAGAGTTTACTCAAACTCATGTCCATCGAGTTAGTGATGCCATCCAGCCATCTCATCCTCTCTTGTCCCCTTCTTCTCCTTCCCCCAATCCCTCTCAGCATCAGGGTCTTTTCCAATGAGTCAACTCTTCTCATGAGGTGACCAAAGTATTGGAGTTTCAGCTTCAACATCAGTCCTTCCAATGAACACCCAGGACTGATTTCCTTTAGGATAGACTGGTTGGATCTCCTTGCAGTCCAAGGGACTCTCAAGAGTCTTCTCCAACACCACAGTTCAAAAATATCAATTTTTCAGTGCTCAGCTTTCTTCACAGTCCAACTCTCACATCCATACATGACCACTGGAAAAACCATAGCCTTGACTAGACGAACCTTTGTTGGCAAAGTAGTGTCTCTGCTTTTTAATATGCTATCTAGTTTGGTCATACCTTTCCTTCTAAGGAGTAAGTGTCTTTAGCAAAGGCCAGAACTGGAACAAATTTGGCCATACTTTACTGAATGTGATGGTAAACTAACAGAGGATCTTAAGCAAAGGCAAATATTTAAGTGGATACTAAAACCAGAGCAATATGTTCTGAATGTTATCCTTCCTCCCAAATTTCCATTAGTGATTGAGCTAGGCTGGTGAGATTTAGAGATAATATAAAATGACCAAGTGATTTAGAGACCTTAGATCTTGATTCCTTTATCTCTTTGATGGGAGAGGGGCTCCTGTCAGACTGGAGGGAGCAGCTATGTAAGGGTCTGAAGTACAGTCAGGATGATGTTTGCCTCCCAGGGTAACTGAACTGAATTCAACCTAATCCCAGAGGCTCAGCAACAGGTCTGGTTCTAGAAATGGTGAGAAGTCTGTGACTTGTGGCCTAGTATTTTCTGTAACAGCAGCTACTGTGAAAGACCTGCCAGGTCTGGATCACCTTCCTTCTGCACCAAGCATAAGGTGAGCCATAGAACAAGAAGCGCATCTTTTACTCCTAAAGATAAAGAAGCTAGAGCCACCTTAGCTGGTTTACTTGCCCAGAGTTGACCCAAAGTGCGAGAAAGTTGAAGTCATTGTGAACTGAATTCTAACTGAAATCCAAAATAACCTAACATTGGAATAATGCTGTGTTTTATTTAAAAAAAAAAAAAAGAAAGAAAGAAACCTAGAAGTTTTAGAGAGTTGACACCAAAAGCTGGTTTGCTGTCCAGTTTCTTGGATCCAATGACATATTTCACAACAACATATTGTTATCTTAAGACATTCTGAAATCACAGAGATAGTACAGTGATTTAGAGATATTAAGTTTCAGTTCAGTTGCTCAGTTGTGTCTGACTCTTTGTGACTCCATGAACCGCAGCATGCCAGGCCTCCCTGTCCATCACCAACTCCCAGAGCTTACCCAAACTCATGCCCATTGAGTCAGTGATGTCATCCAACCATCTCATCCTCTGTCGTCCCCTTCTCCTCTCGCCCTCAATCTTTCCCATCATCAGGGTCTTTTCCAGTGAGTCAGCTTGTCGCATCAGGTGGCCAAAGTATTGGAATTTCAGCTTCAGCATCAGTCCTTCCAATGAACACCCAGGACTGAGCTCCTTTAGAATGGACTGGTTGGATCTCCTTGCAGTCCAAGGGACTCTCAAGAGTCTTCTCCAATACCACAGTTCAAAAACATCAATTCTTCTGCGCTCAGCTTTCCTTATAGTCCAACTCTCACATCCATACATGACTACTGGAAAAACTGTAGCCTTGACTAGATGGACCTTTGTTGACAAAGTAATGCCTCTGCTTTTTAATATGCTGTCTGGGTTGGTCATAACTTTCCTTCCAGGCAGTAAGTATCTTTTAATTTCATGGCTACAATCACCATCTGCAGTGATTTTGGAGCCCTGCTAAATAAAGTCAGTCACTGTTTCCACTGTTTAGAGAAATAGAATTATAATATAGAATATAACTTATGACAAAGAATATACAGAATAGAAGCAAGCTTGACCATCAAGAATGTCTATTGATGGATATATTAGCAGTACAACCCAACTTCCTATTTAGAACTGCAACTAACGGATTGTGTAAAGGACTGGTCTATTACCCTGTGATGACCAGTGAATATGTGCATGGTGGGGGAAGGGGGAAGGCTACCCCTGCCTCTGCAAGGAGAGACTGTGATAACTTCACATTGAATTTGCCTCAAGTCACACTTCCTTGTGCATGATTCTGTTTACTCTTGTTTGATGTCATTTTGAAATATCAATTGTGGATGTAAAGTCACATTCAAATGTCTCCTCTATAATAGTAGAGCTGTTCTGCCTTGTAGTTAATACAGTAATAATCTCAGCTATAGGACCAGGCATGTCCCTGCTCTATCCCCCACCTCAAACATACTCACACTTGAGATTGAACTTATGAAAAAGATTGAATTCTTGGCAGGGTAGAGTGGTTTAAGAGACAGGATATGAATGTAGTATAAAGTACAATATTCTAAGCCAAAGTAATTCTGGCTATGTTCAAAGATCTTTTGAAGACAAACATTGACTTATTTTGCTACAAATTTATGATTTTGTAAGTTGTTCTAGTTGAAGACTGGCATTTTCATATTTCAGCCTCACATACCAGTCATAGGGTTTGTGGTCAGAGTGGAGAACGACAAGTAAGAATTATTTAATCTTAAGCTATATAATGCTATAAAAATATTTACTATACTTATGAACATTAAGTTTCATATCTTTGAGGGCAAAAATAGCTGCCAAGTTAGTATTTTTAAAGCGGACTTATTCTTCATGTGCTTCACTTTCAGAAAAACTCCAAAACCTGAGACAGATATTTCAAGGTTGAATTCAACCCTTGTAAAATGACCAGAGTTAACTTCATGGGATGCCTCTGCAAATGCCTTAAAAGTCAATACATTTCTTTTTTAGGAATACTACTAATTTTCTGACTTAAAATTTTCCACAAGTGTTTCTGAAGCAATGCTGGGATAAAATACATCAGGGAAAGTTAAATAGCTAAAATTTGACACATTTTAGCCCTTTGTTTGACTAAGTGGCTTTGAAATAATCACTAACCTGTCTTGACGCATGCAGAAGACTTTTACACAAGAAAGTACTAGTCTGTTTTATTATCCCATCTCTAACAGACACAGAGAAAGCATCATTCCCAGTTCCCTTCCCTTTGGTGTTATATATGATTGACAGCTGAAGTTCCATGAGAGTGTGCTTGTACATTATATGCAAGCATAGTGTATACATAGCACACAGTAGGACACACCTGGGGACCAGGAGGTCTTATGTGAGGAGGCTTTTCCTTCAGGATCTCAGAAACCGATGGGATGAAAAGCACACATCTTGGAGGACCTGATGGCTCACTGGTGCCCAGCCTTTCTCTGAAGACCTCTGGGGTGGCCTTCATTCACCCAAGAATCTCTCCACCCCTATACCACCCTATATACATTAACTACTTCTGGTTCTAAGCAACAGCTTTCAGAATATGCACTGAATCATCCAAGCCACTAAAGAAAGGGCCATTAACTAATCCAAATTTTCCCCAACTCCATATCCTATCACTGGGCCTTTTGGCTTGTGGCCTGAACATTCCCAAGGCTTTGGAGAGCCATTTTATTGCAGAAATAGTAGAACCTGTTACTCTACTTGCATCTTAGCGGCTAAGAAGGGGACTATTCTCATTGTGAGTCAAAGGTCTGAAAATGAAGAGAAAAAACCAAGTTATTTTTCTTTGAAACAGAAAGAGCTACCATTTCCTTATCACAGAACATAAACATTTTCATGACAAAAAACAAATGCATAATCCCAATGATAAACATATTTTGCTATATATAATATTTTGGTAAATATAACCCTCTTAATACTTTCCTTTGCAATCACATTATGATTATATAACTAAAAATCTTTAATGGCAACAGACTCATTTCTATTTAATAATCTTTTAATTTGATGGTGTATTATGAGTATCCTTGTTCTTGCTTAGTCACTAAGTTGTATCAGACTCTTTGTGACCCCATGGACTGTAGCCTGCCAGGTTCCACTGTTCATGGGATTTCCAAGGCAAGAATGCTGGAGTAGGTTGCCATTTCCTTCTCAAGGGGATCTTCCCAATTCAAGGATTGAAACTGCATCTCCTACATTGGCAGGTGAATTCTTTACCATTAATCACCAGGGAAGCCCTTGTGAGCATTTTTACATGTCAAGAAAAGTTTGCTGGCTACAGAATGTCCTTTATGGGATTACACCATCATTTATATAAGAAATTTCTTATTGTTGAGCATTTAGTTGACAGTTTGTATTTTATGCTACTGTAAATAATATTGAAATGAAAGTCCTAAAAGGTCTTTTCAATTGTCTATTTCCTTACTATATATTTCTAGAAGTGGGACCCTCTGGTTAAAATATGATATATTAAGAGCTTTTGAGGTATGTTACAAAATTGCCCTCAAGAAAGGATATATGTGTTTATCCTCACACCAATAGTGAGTGTGGGAGGTTTCCTTTTTGAGTCAGCCTTCGTGTCATGAATTTATTTCTGTGGGGTCATGACAGAATATAAACTCAGTGGAGTTAGGGGAGATTTGAAAAGAAAAAAAAAATTCTCAAGAGAAGTTGGGACCATTCTGTGACCCACTATGAGTCATAAATGTGACCCTTCCTTCCTGCCTATGCTCTTGTGGGGAGCAGGCAGTGTTAGGGCCGTGTGTGGCATGCTAGTGCTTTCTGGCATATGTTACTGGAGTTTGATGTGGATTCAGGAGGAAGTGAATGAGGCCCATAGTCTTTACCAGATACACCATGAGAAAGTAATTCCCATCCTGCAAAGTGGGCTCCAGTGATCAAAGCTGTGTGAGAGGGTCAAAGGGATTGAGAATCCTTCCTCTAGCTCTTGCTTTAAGGATATGATAAACATAAAATAAACATCCTGAGATAGTCTACAAAATAAGGCATAAATAAGTGGGAACTGGATTCTTTAATACTCCTTGTCAAACCTCTAGGTGAAATATGAATTCAAAAGCCTAAATTAAAAAAAAGAATGGAAAGCATATTACACCATTGGCAGGAATATGTTTCTGTTAAAATGACAAAATCTGGGAGCTGTTAGTAGAAGCATTTTGTTGATAAATTTTCATCCTTCTCTGAGACTCCTGATGAGTAAATATTATAAAAATCAAATTCCTTTAATAGTTTAATCATTTTGATATTTCAGTTTTGATCCATCATTTACATTATCTTGTAACACCACAATTACCAAGTTGAAAATCAATTAGGAGACCTGTTGAAGGTAGTTGTTTCTACATTCTGTATTGCATCTTTTTAGAAACACTTTTGTTTTTCATTTCTGACCATGGCTAGCTTGACTGGCTTGTTGTGTGTGGGTCTTAACCTAACTGTAGTGAGAGGCTGTTGGAGCATTGTAGGCAAAGGAGTGACGTCAACGCTTAGTTTCTCAGGTGCGTCTTTATTGTCCTTTTCTTCAGGGCTGGTGGAAAGAGTGAACCTCCTCCCAATGTACATGAGGCAAATGGACCCCTTAGAACTTCCAGTGGAAGCTTGTTGTTTAGTTGCTAAGTCGTGTCCAACTCTTTTGCAACCCCATGGTCTGTAGCCCACCAGGCTCTTCTGTCCATGGGATTTCCCAGGCAAGAATACTGGAGTGGGTTCCTATTTCCTTCTCCAGGGGATCTTCCCAACCCAGGGATCAAATCCTTGTCTCCTCATTGGCAGGCAGATTCTTTACCACCAAGCCACCAGGGAAGTCCCCTTGGTAGTTTAGGGAATGAAACTAAGCCAAAAGTATGGTGACTCAGATTGATCAAATGGCTAATACTCATTCTGTTGTTTCTCCACCTATAAAAATCAGGGGGTGGAATCCCACCACTAATATCCATCTAGTGGAATGCCCACTTCCATAGTCCATTCTGAAGCATCTTTCAATGGCCTTGCCAATTTTTCCTCCAGCTGCCACCGTCTGTCCTCTAGCCTTTTCCTATTCATTTCTGTGACGCTTGTTCCTTTTATCTCTTCCTGCCCTCACGGTTTACTATCACATCCTGCAGTTCAAATTCCTATCATTGCTTGGGCCATTCTGTATTATTTCAGATGAGCTGCTTGGCTGCATATCTTTTTGCATCCAGTGAGAGCCCAGCTCTGCGTCATTGTGGTAGAAATGCACAACTGTAAATTTTCTCTCTCTGGGATAGAATGACAGATTTATTCTTGTTAATGACTTCACTCTTTGTACTCCTATTATTTTTGGTATGTTAAGCAAGGTGAGAATAGTTGTGTTTGACTCATTAAATAATGATAAGATGCAAATAATGTTAAGTATCAACCAAAAATTGGGGGAGAGGATTTCAATATCTAATATGAATGATACCTTTTCTATGATACAATGTCTTCTCTTTAGATATCAAACATCCTGCTTCACTTTAATACTCAGTAGTAATAATGGGCTGATAGAAATTGATAAGATACAAAATTGAATCTTCTTGAGTTTATGCAAGTGATAATTCTGTCTGGCTTGGAACGAGTTTTACTTACATGAACCTCTCACAATGATATGTCATTCCCTCACAAAACAATATGACACTAATAGCAAAATATTTATCCTTCCCTAGGACCAGGCAATTTAGGATCTAACCTATGTCAGTAGCAGGAAGCTGATAGGCTGTCTCTTTTTAGATTCAGACACTGTACTCAAATAGTTAACCACAAACTATTAAAAAATGTTTGAGCCCTAGTAATACACCTTCAGGAAAAGGAGGAATACAGGTAGGACTAAACGAGAAAAAAAATTGATCTTATATCTGTGCTGCCTTTGCAAGGGATTAGAGATATAAAACCAAGTGATTTCAACAGAAATTACCTCTTTATTGGTAAGGTTTTCCCAGTAGAATTTATAAGTAGTATAGTCTCATGACTGAGGGCACAGAGTGTATAGCCAGACTGTCTCAACTTCGACACAAAGTCAGCCATATACTAGCTTAGTTATCTTGAGCAAATTGTTCAACATATCCATGCTTCAGTTTTCTTCACTATACAATGGAGATCTGAGACCTACTTCCTCGGGGCTTTACAAGTACGCGATGAGGAAAATCATTTGAAGTGCTTAGAGTAATACCTAGCCTAGACTGAATAGTTGATAATGGCATTATCATGATATCTATCACCAGATCTTACCTAAAGATAGATAAGCCAACTTTAGCACGGGAAGGCCCAAAATACTGCAGAAAAAAAGTTTTTAATCAGCTGTCAGAGTATTCTTCCTATGGGATTCCAGAGAAAGGGAGGGTAGTAAAATAATCTTTTAAAGTATTTATTATTTTTTTATAATAAATTTCATTTTTTAATTACAATAGAGTAGGAGTCTTCTTTTGTTATATATTTTTGTGACTGTTAATCCATGGATAGATTTGTGTAACCTTCTCTCTGCTGATTATGTTACCACAGAAAATTCCAACCCCCACCCACACCATACTGTTCCTTTACAACCAAACACCTCTCTCGCCCTAACTCCTGACAACCACTGACCTGGTCCCTATCATAATAGTTTGATGTTTTGACAGCATCAGATAAGTGAAATCATATGTTGTCTTTGGAGATCAACTTTCACTCTGTATAATGACTTTGAGATTCATCCATGGTGTTGTATGTAACAACACTTCTTTCCCTTTTCATTGCTAAGTATTCCACATACCTCAACTTGTTTATCCATTCCCCTGTTCAAGGACATTTGTAGATAGAGCTGCTAGAAATATTCGTGTACAAGTTTGATTTTGCTTCTGTTTGGTTTCTGATCAATCCCATAATGGTGACCTCTTCTTTAGCTGGAGGAGAAACTTTAAAATCAGAAAATTACCTATGTCTGTAAGTGGATTTCAACCGTATCAGTGATACTCTAATAATATAAGAAGGTGAAAGTGCTAATTGCTCAGTTGTGTCTGACTCTTTGCGACTTCATGGAATATAGCCCTCCAGGCTTCTATGTCTATGGAGCTCCTCAAGCAAGAATACCAGAGTGGGTAGCCATTCCCTTCTCCAGGGATCTTCCTGATCCAGGGATCGGACCTGTGTCTCCTGAATTAAAGGCAGATTCTTTGCCATCTAAGCCACCAGGGAAGCCCAATAATAAGATCTGTTAAATGTGTGGACACTATAAATAGAAAAGCTTGATGAAAAAGTGTTTAGTTGAATTGTTCTTTCTTAATGTCATAAAGACTGTATGTTCATTGTCTATTTTGAGTTGGTTTTTGTTTTGTCTTTTCAAAAGCAAGGTTTTTATCTAGAATTTCCAAAGGTAAAACAGTGTATGAAATTCTGATTCAGTAATGTAACTGTTTTCTAAGTTCGATAATACCCTTTTCCTTTTCCAGTTCTGAAAGCAAGACTATTTTTAATGTTTTCACCAGGATTATCAAAACAACCTTTCACAAAAACAACTTTGGACTAAGGTTATTGCTTGTCTCTTTGCTGAGAGTTGAGAAATAAAGTAAAATTGTTCACGTGTTAGGAAACTAAAATTGAATACAACAAGAAGTCCAAATATTGGTGTTTTTTCCTGTTGGGCTAAATAAAGCTTCTGCTGATTCTTCAGTGTTTCCTATAACATGTTAGAACCCGAGTTAAACAGTTAAAAACTCTTTCCTCCGGTCGTTGGGCAGTTTAGTTTCCAACATCACTGACTCTGCTATAAAAGAAAATTCATCACAAATTGTTTTCGTCTCTTGGAACATTTTTATTGGCAAATGAAGTTGACAGTTAATGGATTCTCATTCAAAACAGAACACCAGTGATATCAACCAGTGTGTATCTAAAAACAATAGGAAACTGTTTAGATTTTAAAAATAAAAACTAGCTAGGAGAAGGAAGGTGTGGGGAGTTTGGGGGGTTGGTCTGCTTTAGAAAATCTTCAGTGTCCCCATGGAACTGAGCAGAGTTTATCAGACAATTTCTACCTGGGGCAGACTTGATAGAAGTTTCAGCTTCTGTTGTAACTACTAGCCTATCATGGGAATTTTATTTTGTGTGGATGAATCCCCTGGTGGGGACCATGTCTTTGATTTTTTTCATATAAATAATTCTTTATAGAAAATTATAAATAGAAAAAAATTGAAAAGATCCAGAGAAAAGAGGTTTTCTTATAATCATTTAGGATCTCCTTTTCTAAAATAGCTCTATTTGTAGAAAACCTATTTGATGAAGGCAGGTTGTTTGTGAGCAATTACTTTCATAGCAAAAGATGTGATTGTCTTTTAGGATATTTTCATCAAGCTGTGGTAAACCAAGTTGCTCTTCTCCATGTTAGGAAACTGTCTCAATGGTTATTATATGAAATTGCACAATTATATCACCTGAGGACTTTACTATTTTTCTCTTCCATATTTTGAGTTCTATGAATACTACATGCTTTTGATGCTTTTGAACTGTGGTGTTGGAGAAGACTCTTGAGAGTCCCTTGGACTGCAAGGAGATCCAACCAGTCCATCCTAAAGGAAATCAGTCCTGAATATTCATTGGAAGGACTGATGCTGAAGCTGAAACTCCAATACTTCAGCCACCTGATGCAAATAACTGACTCATTTGAAAAGACCCTGATACTGGGAAAGATTGAGGGCAAGAGAAGAAGGGGACAACAGAGGATGAGATGGTTGGATGGCATCACCAACTCAACGGACATAAGTTTGAGCAAGCCCCGGGAGTTGGTGATGGACAGGGAAACCTGGCATGCTACAGTCCATGGGGTCACAAAGAGTCAGACATGACTGAGTGACTGAACTGAACTGAAACATTACATTGATAACTAGTTTCTCATCTGTGGAAACTCAACCTCCACACTTAAATATACAGAAAGAAGTCTGCTGTGTAGGACAGATAATCCTTGAGAGTTGAAAATCCTGGTTTCCTGACTGGGCTCTTCTGTCACTTCTGGAAACTTGACCTGCAGTTTTCTATAAAGTGAATTCTATAGTTAGTTAAATGTTGGTTTGAATCCTAGTATTGGCATCTAATAACCATGATTTGGGGGTAAGTTATTTAATTAATATAATCTTTACCTTCGAAATGGTGAAAATTACCCTTTGTATACCTACCTAATAAAATAGAGGCAATGCATGCAAGAGCACTTAGAGAAAAACTCAAGTTCTGTACAATGAATGGTATCATTTATAACTGGAACTATGCTGAAAGGGAAGACTGACTTGGGCCATAGCCAAACTTCAGGGCAGAAATCTGGTGGTGCTGTTGAAATGGGTGGTATTTCTAGACTGTTGTTGTTTGGATACTTCTGCAAATAAATCCTGCTTTTCTGAATGCTATGGTCAAGTTCTAGAATCTTTTTTTTTTTTTGCTGCCAAGTGTTTAGAGACAGCTTGGGACATAAACTCAGCCTTTGGCAGTGGCACTCTCTTTTCCGCTCACAAGTCAATCTTACACAAACATTGCTCATCGAAGTGAAGATTGTTCACAGAGAAGGATCTGGCCTAATATTTCTTACACTGGAAAATATTTACACTCTGTCTGGCCTGACCAACTCAAGGATCAGCATCTATGACCTGTACAATGGAATGATGTCCTTGAAATGGGAAGTAGGAGCTTCTTTATCCTAGTAAGTTGACTGATTCTTTGTGATTTGGAGAATGATTCCTTTCTGCGTTGTCTTGAAATCCTCTCCAGACCAAGGAGGAACGTCCTAAGCCATTACATAATGAGGCAATTATATGCAGACACCAAGAGAGCCTGAAGAGAAATGGCTTGGGTTTGCCCTATTTGGGATTTATCACAGAGACAGGGCTACAGGTCAGGAATCCAAAATCAGCCATTTGGAATTCAGACAGTAATTCAGAATGAGCTTTCAGCAGGGCCAGGCAGGACACAAGGAATGCTCTGAAGGAGCACTGGCCCTTTTTGTCTGGATCAGTTTAGACATGATCTCTTGGTCATTTTCCTGGGCACCACTGCTGGTCTTAAATGATTAAGATTAGCTGAGGCAGACCTAAGCTTTTTAAGGAGGATGGAATATTCTCATTCCCATAAGTTTCCCTGCTCTCTACCCAGGAGAGAGAGTGAGTTCTCTAGAAGGATTCTGAGTTTTGGATCTTAGGGTTGTAAACACCCAGGGTGAAAGGTATGAGTGGTAGAAGAGACCTCACCTTGGCTGTGGTCTCCACCTCCAGGACCACACCTCAACTACACGGCTCTGGCAAGAGTCAGGACCATGAAGACTAATGATTTCTACAGCGAGTGTAAGCATCCTGCTGATGAGGATGCAAGACTGACTCCTCTCCTCAGGGTCCTTCGCTTTATACTCACCTTTGCACCATTCACTTCTGCTCATATTTCAGGTTGTTCTGAAGAAAACAGCCAGCCTTCACTTCCATTGCTAAAACCTGAAATTATAATACATAGTTCTCTTTCAAAATATAATGTTCTTCAGTTTTTCTGCCAAATTTGCACTCAGGGCAGGCACTGAATTCTATATGATTAAATAATTGGAGTTGGAGGTGAGGTAAAAAGAATAGAGAACTCTTCAAAATTCATCCCTCAATTATACACACTAATTTTTGCCTTTCTCTACCTCGGTCTAAAGTAGAAAGACTTTTAAAGGATTTCTTTTCCAGAGTGTAGATTATTCAAGTGACTTTCTTCACCCCTCTTATTAGATTTATTTTTTCATTTCTTTTTTCTTGAACCCTTACTCAGTCAGAAAGTAAAGGTAATCAAGTAGCAGAAGAAAGAAGCCATTCATCTTTCTGTCAACAGCATTGTACAAAGTTTTGAACAACAAAACTAATGACTAAATTTAGATATTTGTGTTACTTGGGAATTTTCTTCTTTCTATTTATTAATGTGTGAAATCCACCTAGAGATTAGCAGAATGCAAAAATAACAGTATAAAATTCACATATGTAGAAAAAATATCTTGATGATGCTAACTGGAATAAAGCAGAAAAAAGCCAACACAATGGCTTGTACTTGTGTATATATTTGAGAAAAACTAACATGATAAAGCGACAAGGTGAATATATTTGTGGCAAGAAAATTGGCATGAGTCCTATCTCTTCTAGTTATAACAATTTCACCACAGACATACGAAAACATTTAACTGCTCTAAACTTGAATTTACTCACAACAAACTGGGGCCCCAACCCTTAGCCCTTTAACCAGGTTACTGTGAAAAAAAATGAAATAAAAGAAATGAAAGCATTATTAAAACTCAAAGGCATGAGGACATTCCTTTGAGTGTTCTTGTGCCCCTCTAGAAAGTGATGCAACCTATTTAGAGGAAACGTACAGGACTTATACATGAAAAACCTTTTAGGTCTATTTTAAATGCTCATCAGCCCCTCTTCACAAGATTAGAAAGTAACTAACCCCAAATCAATCAATGGACACTTGGATTTTACTTCTGACATTTCCACTAATTCATCCTGTAAACTTTGCCAAGTTATTTGAGCCTCCTCTCACCCCCAGGATTGTTAGGACTGATTACCCGACATGCCCCAGGTTTCCTGACTCCCAGTCTCACCTTTAATCAGTAGACAGACGGCTGTAAACCACACACAGAGCCAGATCATGTCTTAGACTTTGGTCCCCGAGAAAACAGATGCTGAGACAAGGACTTGAGTCCAAGCAGTTTATTTGGAGGGTGCTTCCAAATAGGGGGATAGAGAAATGAGAGAGAGAAGAGTAAGAAGTCAGTGCTGCTGCTGCTGCTAAGTCGCTTCAGTCGTGTCCGACTCTGTGCGACCCCATAGACATAGATGGCAGCCCATAGAGAGTGCGTTAATGAGCAGGTTAACGCTGCAGACAGCGGAGGCTCACTTCCTCTGGGCACTTCCGGAATACTGGGTAAAACATATGGGCAGAGCCGTCCCACTGAAGAAGAGAGGAAAGTGGATTATATTCTTCTCCAATTCTTTTTCTTCATCAGCTAAGGGTTGTTCTGGAGCCAGCCCCTCTGGACTGCTATGCACGCTAGCCAAGCATGTTGGAGAAATCCTGCAGTGACTTCTCACAGGCATATCCACAAGGAAGTCATCAGCTTGCATGGGAAGGGAGGCCCAGGAGATGAGGGTGGGGCCACGGCAGGGAGATGCAGACCCCCCTCAAGGCAGGACGGCTGCTTAGCGCAGGAATGGTTAGCTGACAGGCTCCTGCTGTCGGTGCCTTCTGGGTCCTCCTCAGGCTTAGAGCTGAGATTCTGCCCTGCTCGGGGTGACCCTCCAGCTAATGACTGAGCTCGCTGGTGGTACAAGGGCCTGTCCATCCTGCCCCAAGTATGACTCTGCTATTGGGTGATCTTGTTCCACAGCGCCCACCCCCTACCCCCACCATGGTAGAGGCTTTCTTAGGTTCATTGCAGCCGGCCAGCTGCATCTGCTTCACCCCCTTTTCCTTTCTCAGATGTTATTACCTGGTAAACGTTCTGCTGTCTAATGTTTACTCCATCTCAGTGTCTGCTTCCTCGGAACCCAACTCGTGACAAATACCTAACTCAAAGGGAGGTTTGGAAAATATCAACCTCTGCTCTGAAACCAAAGAAGAATCTGCCTTACATGGGGACACAGGAAAGTTGGACTGAAAAGACTTTTTCTACAGTAAGGTTAGACACAATTTCCTCCAAGCATATCAGAAATCAGGCAAAAATACAATCAATGAAAACAAGCAAAAAAAACGACATAAAATAAATGGTAGGCAGACACTAGAGGGTTGTTGACCTTGAATAAATTCTTGAAGGGGATGGTAGAATATTCCTGTCTAAGCATTTTAAAAAAGAATAGATTATGTATTCCATTGAGGTGGTTGTCACTTCCAAATTCTTATAAATAATATTATTTTTTATTTTGAAGTCTTACAGATGACTGTATCTCTTAAAGAAGACAACAGAAATACTCAGGACAGAACTGCATTAGTCACTGGATTTATGCACATGACATTATAATAGTGAGAAAGCCTTGAGCAAGAATCTGTATTTAGATTTAACTGCTTGAAAGGAAGGGAAGGAAAGGAAAGTAACATGTTTGAGAGAGCCTATTATGTACCAGAAACTCAAGCAGGTGTTTTCTTTATTGTTCACCAAATATTTTTTTAGTACTCTCTTTTTGCCAGGCACATTTCTAGATATTGAGATACAACAGGAATGAAGCTACAATTTCCTGCCATTGAGAGTATATTCTGGAAGGCGAGAAATAAATGATAAATATTAAAGTGAAATAAATACATGATAAAGTATCTTGGCTTCCTTGGTAAAGAATGATAAAGAATCAGGTGGTAAAGAATCTGCCTGTAATGCAGGAGGTCTGGGTTTGATCCCTGGGTCGGGAAGATCCCCTGGAGAAGGAAATGGCAGCCCACTCCAGTATCCTTACCTGGGAAATCCCATGGACAGAGGAACCTGGTGGGCTACAGTCCATGGGGTAGCAAAGAGTTGAACACGACTGAGTGACTAACACATACAAGTATCTTAGACAGTGGTATACAGTAAGTAAAAATTTAAAAAAAAGGGAAATTCCGAGTTCCCCATAGGATGTAAGTTGCATGTAAATAATGTGGACAGGATTGGGGCCAGGAGGAGAAGGGGATGACAGAGGATGAGATGGCTGGATGGCATCACAGACTCGATGGACATGAGTGTGAATAAACTCTGCGAGTTGGTGATGGACAGGGAGGCCTGGCGTGCTGCGATTCATGGGGTCACAAAGAGTCAGACACGACTGAGTGACTGAACTGAATGTGGACAGGGCAGGCCCTGTTGAGAAGATTTGAGCAGCGACTTGAATGAGATGAGGGAATTAACCATATGGGTACTTGCTGAAAGAGAGTTCTACACCCAGGCAGTAGGCAGAGCAAACCCCTAAAGCTTGTCAGAGGAACAATACAGAGGCCAGGGAAGAGATAGAGTCTTCTACAAATCAAATTACTCTCCTTAATCTCCTAGCCAGTGATCTCCGATTCTAACTCAAATTTGTCTGCCTCTCGTAATCATCCTCCTATTGATCCTGGCTATGACATTCCATAAAGGAGAGGAAAACCACCCCACTTTCATCTTTCTGAAGACTAGTCCTTTCCCTTTTAACCCCCAACCAGATGCAGTTTGATGAGATGATTGCTTGGCTGCAATGCATGCTCACACTGACAGAGGTAAATATAGATTTTCTTTGCTAAACCAGAATATACATAAATACTATGAAGCTGATTGGAAAGCAGAGTTTTGACAGGAATCGTCTGCAATCACAGTGCATTTGTTAAATTATTTGTTTTGTTTTCCTAGAACATTCATTAAATGGTAAATGGGTAAGTGTGTCTTAAGCAGGTTTCTAGAAAACCAAACTGCATACTTGAGATTCTTTTTTACTGAACCAACTGGAAGGGTTGAATGCTCATTTTGACAGTCTAACTCTCAGGGCAATCCTCTTGGAGCATCCCAGATCAGGCCGAATATTTGAAGTGACATATTTCATAGTTGTTCCCAGTAAACAAGTGCTTACTCCTTTTGTGGAGATCAGGTACAGTGCCTTTTACTGAAACTAGCCATATCTCAGCTTACTTGCTGAGAAGCATTCAAAAAGTATATACCTTATTCAGTTTAATTGGAAATACACTAGTTGACCATCTTTATCTGAGGGGAATTTTATACCAAACTCAACAGCTCCCCATCCCCATGGAAAATCCACTATTTAACTATCTTTGACCTCTTTTAGGACTTCCGTGATAGCTCAATTGGTAAAGAATCTGCCTGCAATGCAGGAGACGCTGGTTCGATTCCTGGTTTGGGAAGATCTGCTGGAGAAGGGATAGGCTATGCACTCCAGTATTCTTGAGCTTCCTTTGTGGCTCAGCTGGTAAAGAATCTGCCTGTAATGCGGGAGACCTGAGTTCGACCCCTTGGTTGGGAGGATCCCCTGAAGAAGGGAAAGGGTACCCACTTCAGTATTCTGGCCTGGAGAATTCTATCGACTCTACAGTCCATGGGTGGGTCACGAAGAGTTGGACACAGATGAGTGTCTTTAACTTCGGATCTCTTTTAAACCATCTCTTATCTTTTTGCTTCCTCAAGAACTCTAGAATGCAGTATCTTTTAAAGAACATCAGTAGAATTAGAAACAAATTAGAGGGAGGATGTCAGCACTTCCTTCAATGAGAATGAAGCTGAAAAACTTCTAGTTATGATATGTGTCTTATATAATAGGTGCAATGGGTTTTTTAAATGAGATTCTTTTTATGCACAGAGTACAATTTTTGGAGCTCCTTAGAAAATAGGTACTGCATACTTTGAAACTGCATTATGTAATCTATGGAACAAAGATAAAAACATCTAGTGTTTCTAAAGTGTCGCTTCCCAGAGATGTTCAAATGTGCTAAAGCTATGAACTCATTGATCATCCTACTTTTCTTTTAGCAGTGAAAGTCAGGTATTATTGTCCTGATTTCATAGACAGGGACCCAGTGCCAACCTCTGGCTGTTCAGTGAGAGAGGTATCTAGGGATTTAAGTTCTATCACCACATGTTTTGCTTTACTGCGGTTTAAATAGCTGCTTGTCAACATTATATGTCAGCCATATAACGTTATATGTCTGTCTTTTGGAAAACAACACACACACATATACACATACAATTTTTTCCTGACTGTAAAACAAAATTTGAGGTGGAGGTCACTCTTGTGCTGAAACTTAAAATAGTTTTGTAAGAATGAATGAAGTTCATTTTTACCCTCAGCTTTGCAAAAAATCAAAACTTGATAATACCCAGTGCTGACAATGGTGTAGGGAAATGAACACTGATCCTTGGTTGATGCGAAAATGAATTTCCACAAAACTTCTGGAAAGTTAACTGGAAGTTTCTATTAAATGAATATATTAGTATACTTTGCTTTGAGGAATCTATTTTACAGAAATAAATGCACAAAAAGAAAATACATGCACTAACACATTAATTTTAGCATTACTTACAGTGGCTAAAAGCAAACAAAGAAACCAATAAAGCATAGGAAGAATGCAGTTTCTCATCAATGGCTGAATGATTCAAAAATTTCTAACTCCAATGAATCTAGTGATTCGTAATTTCTAATGCATTAGAAATTTAGTATAACCATTAAAAGAACTAGTTCTGTAGACTTTCACCTGGAGAAATAACCATAGAAATAAATGAAAAAAATCAAATTGAGTATAAAACAAATAACAGTTTACTTTTTAAATAGAAAAAAATATTCACAAGGAAATATGTATTTATCTATTTATACATATTTACATGCATGGAGAAAACTGCAGACAGATAAACCCTAAATTGTTCATAGTGACAAATTTTATGTATCCTTAGGCTGCAAGAGCTTAGAAGGAGAGGAAGAGTGAGGAGGGGAGCCAGAGAGACTTGGGACTTTATTTTGATCAACCTCTCTACGTAAGCATGGATTACTTATAAAGTTTAGAATAGCTCACAAAAAAACTTTTAAGGAAAAAAGTCATGACACAGAATTATGAGGTGGAAGGATAGAAATTCAGTCAGAGGGTGTTGTCCCTGTTTTGCTTCCTGTTGCTCTGTGACCTCTGGTACATCACTAACTCCTCTGATTCTGCATTTCCTCATATGAATTAGAGACAATATGTAAAGCATAAGGCTTTAATTGTGGGCAAGTAGTTGGCACAGAACAAATGCTACCTTTTACTATAGAGAAAGAAAGCTTTTTGGGTGGGAATAGAAAGAAGCAGGAGATAGAGGTTGGGAAGGATGGAAAGTAGATTCTCCTGGGATTGCTAAGTCAATCACAGAATTACAAATTTAGTTCTACTGTCTCAAGACAGAGCCCACTGGGGCAGACATTTAGGCTCATCATTTTTGAATGATGGTGATTTTCTCAGCAGCCCTAGAATCTCAGGCTGGAAGCTGAGAAGAACTGATGGATGCTACTTCTACTGTCCACTTTTCATCAACCATGAGAATCAAATAGAAAACTGTTAGTCTCTCTTGAAAATCAAGACTCACAGTGAAAGAGTTTTGTCTCTAACTTGGAAAGGAAGGACAGTCATGTTGCTTCTAAGATTCTAATGCAAGTCAGAGGACAGATGGTGGTGGATAGGGCTGGGGAATGAGGGATAGAAACCTTGTGCGTCGGTCAACAGAAATGATTAAATTGGGCAAATATTCCTGTCAAGCTGCTGTGAATAAATCACTGCTAGAAAGAATTTATTCTGGCCCTGATAGCCCTGCCTCAATGCCTTATAGTTTTTTTCTCAAAAGATACCAGTCTCAAGATAAAACCCAAGGCAGAGATAAAATGAAAGTTTTGAATAAAGAAGATGCTGTGGCCTCACTGCAGAAGCAAAAGAAGCCAGTCTCATCGAGTAAGCCAGCTAAGTCAAGCTAAGCAGAGGGCAACATGCCCAAGATTGCACCAGAAGCTGAAACGAATGAGGGAGTGTCCTTCCTTCAGAACTTCAGAGAGAGCATGGCCAGGCCAACACTTGGTTTTGGACACCTAAGCTCCAGAAATGTGAGCAAGTGGATTTCCACTGTTATAAGCCATCCAGTCTGCGGTACTTTGTTAAGAGAGCACTAGAGGAGCCTGGTGGGCTACAGTCCGTAGCGTCACACAGAGTCGGACACAGTGAAACAACAGAACACACCGGAAACTAATATAGATTGTGTTGGGCTCCAGGGATCCAAAGACCCTAGATATGGTGTCCTAATCCATTTGGACTGCTATAACAGAATACCATAAGCTAGATGGCTTATGAACAATAAATTTATTTCTCATAGTTCTGGAGGCTGGAAATCCAAAGTGCCGGTATTCCTAGCAGTTTTGGCATCTGGTTCATAGTCAGCTGTCCCCTTGCTGTGTCCTCATGATGGGGGGTTGGGGTGGGCAGAAAGCTCTTTAGGGTCTCTTTTAAAAGGGCACAAATCCCATCCATGAGGGTTGCTGCATCTTCATGACATCCGAAGATCCTCTCCAAGGCTCCACCTCTAATATCATCACACTGGGCATTAAGATTTAGCATATTAAATTTAGAGGGACAAAAATGTTCAATTTAGAACATATGGCCTCTCCTTTTAGGGTGAAATTTTAAAATTTGTGTTTGGAGAGGCTGGTTATTGGTTTAAGGAAAACATCAAGATTCCACTGCTTACTCTAGACAGAGCAGGCACATCATTATTCTAAACTCCCCTGCCCAGAGCAGGTTGGACAGCAGACAATATCATATATTTGAATTCCTATTTTGTTGATGCTAAGCTGTGAATCCCCAGCATGAAATCATTTTCAATGCATTAACTTACACATTTATACATTTCAATATTGGAGATCACAAGATATGCATTAACTTACACATTTATACATTTCAATATTGGAGATCACAAGATAACCTTGGAGCATCTGCTAATTCTCTCCGACTGAGCCTAGTGTCCTATCCAGTTCTATTAATCTGGTTCTGAGCGAGTCCTGCAGATTTCCTGTCTGATATGGTTCTATGATGGAAGGTATCTGACTGATGTCAAGGCTTCTATTACTATTTGCAGATAGCATTTAGTCTTCAGCACACACTCAAAATACTTTTTTATAGTTTTTATAGAGACTGTGCTTACCTTCAACATGTTCTGCAAAAATATGGCATCTTTCCCTACTTGCTTGAGAATGGCATTTTTATCTTTTCTTGAACTTGAACTTCACAGTAGCAGAAATACTGTTGTTTCTTTACCTGCTGTGTTCTTTTTCACTAGTTACCTTCAGATTCTGTTTCTTGACAGAATATATCACATAGCACCATGACACTTCCTGTGCGACATCATTAGACACCCAAGAGCATCCTCGACTCAATTCAGATCTACTGTATCTACAGCAAAAGACAGTCGGGTTTTATTAACCCATCTTGCCATTCTACACTGCAACAAATAAAATAACTCTTTGTTTTTATTAAATTGTCAGGTATTTTAAATGACCCTATCCTACACATAGAGACTATTACTTATCACTATATGATTTGTCCATAAGATTAATGTTTTGAATACCTTTAATTTACCAGGAAATAATGTTTCAGGTAAGCTGCAAACTCTTATTTACTCAAACATAAATACCTATAGTCATAAGCCTAACATGTGATAAACTGATAGGACAATAAAATGTAACAAAAATCTTAATGTTAACAGGGTTATCAGTTTCCCTACATCACAGGGAAAATACACCTAAAGATTTATATCTTGTACCTGGAAATATTTTTCAATAGCAAATGTCCATTTTCCCACTTACTATATAGAATCCTGTTAGAATGTCTTTTTTTGCCAAGTAAAATCGAGTTGTTATTACAAAGTATTTGTAGCAAAAATGAATGATGTTTGCAAGAAACAACATTCATGCTGTTGATATTCTCTGGAGATGGATTTAAAGACAAAAGTGGCAAAAATGATTTTCTGGAGCAGGAGTTATTACTACTCATTTTAACCTTTTTCTTGAAAATAGAGGGGAAGATATATATTTTTACTGATGATGACTGAACATTTAATGGTATTACAGTTGTTTTATTTTGAGAATTTAAATAAGCTATTGTTTCATTTCCCATAATTCTCTCACCTGAATGGTTCTGGGTGTTTTTGACTGTTTTCCTCACCAAAAAGAGAGAAACTTTAAATTTTTCCCTAGCTCTATAAAACATGACTATAAAATAATAAAGAGTAGTACTGGATCCAGAGAAGACAATGGCAACCCACTCCAGTACTCTTGCCTGGAAAATCGCATGGACGAAGGAGCCTGGTAGGCTGCAGTCCATGGGGTCACTATGAGTCAGACACGACTGAGAGACTTCACTTTCGCTTTTCACTTTCATGCATTGGAGAAGGAAATGGCAACCCACTCCAGTGTTCTTGCCTGGAGAATCCCAGGGACAGGGGAACCTGGTGGGCTGCTGTCTATGGGGTCGCACAGAGTCGGACACGACTGAAGCGACTTAGCAGCAGCAGCAGCAGTACTGGATCACCATTTCTAATTTTGGGGGCATTTTTTATATGCTTAATTCCAGTGACCTCTTTTGCTGACAAAAAAAGCACATTCACAAGGGCAGTTGTGTCTTCTCCCCCTCTCATTCTTCTATGCAGCCCATGTGAGCTAAGATTGCCTTTGGAGGGATAAGTGGAAACGCAGCCAACCCAATGGAGAAGAGTAAGAGAATGAGACCGAAGCAAGGAAGGTTGATTTCATGAACAACTAAACCTGAAAATCACTTGCATTTTCAATTGTCTTGGTTTAAAAACCTCTTTTTTTTTCTTGGGGATGGTCTTGATTCCTGTCTCCTGTACAATGTCACGAACCTCTATCCATAGTTCATCAGGCACTCTGTCTATCAGATCTAGTCCCTTAAATCTATTTCTTACTTCCACTGTATACTCATAAGGGATTTGATTTAGGTCACATGCTAGTAAAGTAATGCTCAAAATTCTCCAAGCCAGGCTTCAGCAATATGTGAACCATGAACTTCCAGATGTTCAAGTTGGTTTTAGAAAAGGCAGAGGAACCAGAGATGAAATTGCCAACATCCGCTGGATCATCGAAAAAGCAAGAGAGTTCCAGAAAAACATCTATTTCTGCTTTATTGACTATGCCAAAGCCTTGGACTGTGTGGATCACAATAAACTGTGGAAAATTCTGAAAGAGATGGGCTTACCAGACCACCTGACCTGCCTCTTGAGAAACCTGTATGCAGGTCAGGAAGCAACAGTTAGAACTGGCCATTGAACAACAGACTGGTACCAAATAGGACAAGGAGTATGTCAAGGCTGTATATTGTCACCCTGCTTATTTAACTTATATGCAGAGTACATCATGAGAAATTCTGGGCTAGAAGAAGCACAAGCTGGAATCAAGATTGCCGGGAGAAATATCAATAACCTCAGGTATGCAGATGACACCACCCTTATGGCAGAAAGTGAAGAAGAACTAAAGAGCCACTTGATGAAAGTGAAAGAGAAGAGTGAAAAAGTTGGCTTAAAGCTCAACATTCAGAAAACAAAGATCATGGCATCCGGTTCCATCACTTGATGGCAAATAGATAGGGAAATGGTGGAAACAGTGTCAGACTTTATTTTTGGGGGGGCTCCAAAATCACTGCAGATGGTGATTGCAGCCATGAAATTAAAAGACACTTACTCCTTGGAGGAAAAGTTATGACTGACCTAGACAGCATATTAAAAAGCAGAGACATTACATTGTCAACAAATGTCCGTCTAGTTAAGGCTATGGTTTTTCCAGTAGTCATGTATGGATGTGAGAGTTGGACTATAAGGAAAGCTGAGTGCTGAAGAATTGATGCTTTTGAACTGTGGTGTTGAAGAAGACTCTTGAGAATCCCTTGGACTGCAAGGAGATCCAACCAGTCCATCCTAAAGGAGATCAGTCCTGGGTGTTCATTGGAAGGACTGATGTTGAAGCTGAAACTCCAATACTTTGGCCACCTGATGCAAAGAGCCAACTCATTTGAGAAGACCCTGATGCTGGGAAAGATTGAGGGCAGGAGGAGAAGGGGACGACAGAGGATGAGATGGTTGGATGGCATCACCAACTCAATGGACATGGTTTTGGGTAGACTCTGGAAGTTGTTGATGGACAGGAAGGCCTGGCATGCTGCGGTTCATGGGGTTGCAAAGAGTCAGACACAACTGAGCCACTGATCGGAACTGAATGAACTCTTAAGCACATAATACGCTGGAGGAGTCCCAATACTAGGTTGACCTTTTTCTTATTCTCTTCTTTTCTTTTTTGCTATTTTCCATACATGAAATAAATGGTGGCTATAACTCCAAAATTCAAAATTGTGATAATCATGAATCTTTAATGCTGATTTCATTTTTATGTCTTTATCTAATAAGCATGACAATATATTTAACCTTTTAAAGAAGAGTCATGGAAATGACTCCTGTGTAGAAAAAAAACTTTGGAATAGGAAATCATGGTTCCTAGACTATGTCTGTCACGTTTTCATGTGGGTATGTCATTTAAATTCTTTGAGTTTCAATTTCTTCATTGATGCATGGATGGCAATAATCCATACTGCATAGAGTTGTTGTGGGTGATAACATGATGCCATATGTCATAGAAGAGACAGATATTACATTCAAAGTAGATGCTCATCCATCACAGCTGAATCTCCATCCCAGAGGTCACACATAGTCATATTCTATTATGTGCAGTTGCAGTGGGAGGTACACGAATTTGAGTAAGAAGTGCCAAGTCATTGATATATTTCCTACATTTAAATAGAAACAGTAAGTGTTGCCTTTAGCAGAGATTTAACAGAAATTGTCTGTGACATTTGTTGAGAAATAAGGATATATTCCTATGACTTTATGATGAAGTCTCCACTTCTGCTTTCCCTAAACAAGTATTTGAGATATATTTTTTCTCCAAGGACTCAAATCTGCAAATATACCCCAATCAAGTCATTGCTTAAAAACCTTGGCATTTTAACTAGCCAATTCTCTTTTTAACCTCTTGTGACACCAAAGGCACTGAAAAAGACTGGATGCCTGGAAAGCACAGATCTTTCTCTAGAAATACAGCACGATGGCACCATCTGAGGAGGGCTGCCCATGTGACAGTTTTCAGGTCCCTAAGTTCTCATCCCTCTGAGGTTCTCACGTAGCTCCCCAGAAGGCCTAGTGTCCCCATTTAGGGACTCCTCTGGGAGTCCTCTTCATTACCTTCTGTCCTGCCTAACTCTTCTGGTTTTTCATTCCACCCCTGTATTCCTGTCCCCAGATATCAGTGCACTGGTCCATCAGACACAGTAACGACTGCTGATGGAAGGGGTGCACATTTATCATCTGTGTGCTAGGAACCATGTCAGATAGTCACATATGTCATTTAATTGAAAGAGTTTAGATATTCACGGACTTCCTGGAAAAATGTCTTTATGGCTCTCTAACAGTGACTGTAAAATATAATTTTGGGCTCAGTGGGGTTGATTGTGGTTGGGAGAACTTGTATGCCACTTGGAATCTCATTTTAGCATGGAAAGATGCTGACTCTCCCTAGGGGTAGGCTAGTGCTGGCTAATGCAGTGCTCACTCAAAATGTGGGTGTATCCTCAAATGATTGAGCACTTCCTGTCTCTGAATTTACCCACAGCTCCCCACTGCTGCCCCTTAACATGAAAAGTGAAAAGGAAGGAAGACTCCTGGTGCAAGTAGGTTAAGGGAAGAGAATGTTAAACATGGTTTTAACTTTGCCTTCTAAAAACCACTCAGGTTTTTAATATCATCTCTCAGAAAGAGACAGCCCCCTCACTTCTGATTTCTACATGCTGAACTGATCTCTCTAATCCTGTTGTTTGTTTTCTTGTCTAAACTTCACTACCATCTTAACATCAATGCTGAGTGAATCCATCAGAACAGGACCATGACAAATTTTTTTATATATGAGAACAAAATAATGCCATTTGCAGCAAGGTAAATGGACCTAAAGATGGTCATCCTGAGTGAAATAAGTCAGGCACAGAAAGACAAATATCATGATACCACTCTATGCGGAATCTTAAAAAAATAAAGGGTACATGTTTATTTATTTGATTTTGTAAATTTATTTACAAAACAGAATCATGGATGTAGAAAATAAACTTACAGTTACTAGGGGGGAGGATAAATTGGAAGATGGGGACTAGCGTACATAGAGTACTATATATAGAATAACCAACAAGGACCTACTGTATAGCCCAGGAAACTACTCAGTACTCTATAATGACCTATATGGGGGGAAAGTCTTAAAAAGGAGAGTGGATCTATGTATTGAATCCATGTCTAACTAATTTACTTTGTGGTACTCCCAAAACACACAACACTGTAAGTCAACCATGCTCCAATAAAAATAAAAAATAAAAAAACCATGACAGCTAATGAAGAAGAGCACAGGAGAGGATAACAATACCACCACCACCAAGTCACTTCCAATTGATACAGCCTCTTTCAAGGACTTCAACACTGCATAGATCACTTCATTTATCTTGATTGTATCCCTAGTGACAGGAGGAGAACTGAAATTTCTACCTTAAAAGGAATGCAGTCACAGTGCAGAGACTGTGACTTGTCCAAAGTCAATCAGTTTTGGGAGTAGAATCTACAGTTTCTGCTTATTGTTGGTGCATACTAAAGATATCTTCTGAATACACTTATTGAAGACTGCAAGCACTCATTTAAGGAGCAGGAAAACTGAACTAACTTTGATTTCACTCCAACTTGTGCGCTGCCTACAGTCAGGTACTTCTCATGTTCTTCCATGACAAAATACAACTTGACCCTAATGGTAAAGAACCTAATTATGCCAGGCTGGAAAGTATCAGTGGTTATAATCACATTAGAATAACCCAGTTGGGTGAAGGAGGGAAAAGCATGTAATAGAAGATACTATATCAAACAAATAAGTGTTTTTAATAATGATGAACTGGAGTCAATGATTTTCAGAGAAGAACACTGAACACAAACTGCTCAATATATTGATGTCATTGAGACAAAAAAAAATGTACAGAAAATCCTAAAATGTTGTTTTATCTATATATATCGTTAGTGATACTGAACTCTTAGACTCACCCAGCTTCTGAATTCAGGCATCTCTGTTGCCCTAAGGGTTAGATTAAAAATAAAGTGTGCTGTTAAAAGTACGTAAACATTCTAAATATCAGAATTTAACCTTTAAAATATCAAAATGGTTGTTATTATTTTGGGATGAAAACTTACCCAAACCTATAATACATAGAGGACATACAGCAGAGCCTCATGTTTTCTGGATGAAATTCTCTCATTCTTATAAACACATATCACCCCAGCAATGGCAGACAGTGATGCCTTGAGGGGATATTGAGGTGTGTACAGTCACCTTCTGTGACCAAATGTCCCTGAAGGAGTGTTTCTAAGTGTTTATCAGATGTGCTTTTAAAATTTCTCCTGCTTCCTCCTGTGCTGTCATGTCACATTCACAACTGTCTTGCTACTGTTATTACCTGAATCTAGTAATCCCAATCCTTGCCTCATCCCCACGCTGCCCACTGCTACTTCCTGAAAAGTTCATGAACTTTAAGGCATATATAACTGATAGCACATGAGAGGAAACTTTATAAAGGTAGCATCCTAAGAACATGGTTCTTAGCATTTGCAAACCAAGGGAACATTGGAAAATCTAAAAAAAAAAAGATTGTGAATACTCTCCTCGTATTTACATCTGCACGTAATCTGTCAGCAGGTTTTGTGAAATACATCCATAGGAATTTAGATAAATGCATAAACTCAATCTGGAAACATTAGAATTTTCCTAAGTACTGTGTGGGTTTTTTTCTACCAAAGGGTGCTTCTTTGGTGCACATGCATTTTTTTTGAGCATCAAAATACTTCCTGCCTCTAATGATCAATTTAGAGGTTCTAATTCAGTTGCTGGTATTAGGAAGCAATTGACAAATATTTGTTAAATACTAATCTATAATATTAAGATTAAAATTACTTGGTATTGAAAGTTAACATTAGATGTTATAATGCAATAAAAGAACTGGGGAAGTCTGAGCCCACACCATGAATAGAATGAGAAAAATACACAGCTGACCCAATCATAAAAATCCACATAACTGACATATTATGTATAGTTCTGAATTTAATTTTAACTCTATTTGAGGCTAATGGCTATGGTGATTTGCCCTAGAGTCCTTTCTTCATTCCTCACTCAGATGTGGCTTCCTTCTATCTGTGCCCTTCTAGTTTTGAAGTGACCCTTTCCTCCTACAGAGCTCATATCGCTCCTCCCAGGGACTCATGGATTCAGATTTGGGAGGTCAGAGCTTTGTGAGCTGCATTTCTAAGATCTAGTGAATGGCACAGATTCCTCAGATGCTGAAATTTAAGTCTTGCCACATTACAATATGTTTTCTTTGTATTTACTCTGCAATTACTTTGAGAATAGTATCGCTTGACTTGTGTTACTCTGGGGTCTCTGTTTCTCTGAGCACTCTCAGAGCTTTTGATGATTTGATGGGAGAACAGTTTAAGCAAATTCAAACTAAAAGACTTCTCTTTGATTTGAAGAGATTGCATTTCACATCTTCTCTTTGACTGTGACCATATTCTGGGTACTTTTGTGAAGACTATTATGTCAGTCAGCGCAAGATAGGTTATGTTGCAAAGACGAACAACCCCCAAATCTCAGTGACTTAAGACAAAACTCTGCTTCTAGCTCATGCACAGAAACAGAAGTGCTACTTCATGGTAGTTATTTGTGTCTCAAGGCTCATGGAAGCTTTATCTTTACATGTGTTCATACATTGTTCACAAATGATTCATACATGAAATCACACAATTCATTGCCTAAAGCAAGTCACAAGAAGATGCCCAAATTCAAAAAGGATGAGTATTGCAGTCCTATCATATTCTAGGAAGTAATAGAGCTGGATGACTTGTGAATGACCCAGAAGACCTTCACACAGCTTTATGCATAGATGTTCTAATTCCTATTGTTGTTACTCACAGACTTTTCATATTTTACACTATCTTTTAGATAGAAGAAATGACTGGATAACTGATTTTTAAATAATTAGGTGTTTGTGTGCTTGCTTGAAGGTGTCCTAGAGAGACCATCTTTGTCATAAGGTTTGCTTTTGAAATACTTCAGCTTGACAATGTAACTGTTTAGGGTCTGACTCTCTCAGTTGACAGTTTGTTAAGTCCTGTGAATAAATCTTGCCCTTTAACTTTTTCCACATGACAGAAGAGATCAGAGGCGGTGCCCATTCTTTTCCCACTCTGCCTGAGAACGTGGTGTCAGAGAGTTTATTTGACCACTCTCTGATGGATTTTTTCATCCTATGTAGTTATACCTTTCTTAAGGATCTTAGTGACTTGGGGAAATGACTGGAGCCTCAGGAGCCATTTCTAACTGGTGAGGTCAGTGGACACCTTACTCCTTGGGTAAGGCTTGAGACATTTACCTTAGCTGACTTTGAGTCAAGCAGATTATTCCTCAGTGTTGGTGGGCCTCATCCAAACAGTCGAAGATCTTAAGAGAAAAGACTGAGGTCCAGAGAAAAGAATGGGGTTTAGCCTCCAGACTACCTCTGGACTCTGAACTGTAATAGCACTCCAGCCTGCTCACTGTGCTCTGATAATGTTGAACTTGCAAGCCCCTATAATTGTGTGAGTCAATTTCTTAAAATAAATACCTCTCTCTCCTGTTAAGTTCTATTTGTCTGGAGAACCCTAACGAATACCAGTGGGTTTGAATAGGCTGAAAATAAGATGAGTGGTTCAAAGTTACTGCAATATTTCAGGAAATCATGAGGGCTGAATTATAGCCATGGGAGCGAGGCTTTGAGAACAACAAATAAGTTACAGAGACACATTGAGATGGAACTGATAACTCTTTGACATTTTGGATATGAGAGCTTGATGGAGACAAAATACTTGAATAGTTCTAGTATTACTTGTTTGGGCACTGGTAGTGTCTTTAAATGAAATATCAATAAATGGAGGAGAACGATAGCTTGGAAGGAAGGGAAAAAAATACCTAAATGCTTTTCAATTATTTTAAGTTTGAACACTCTGTATAACATCTAGGAAGATATCCTAGAGGAAGATGGGAAGTTTTAGGTTACTTTTAGAAGTCTCAATGGCTGATGATGGTTGGGATTGTAAATGAGAATGAGATGACGCAAAAAAACAAGCTAAGTGAGAATAGGATGGAGAATCCATTTTACTTGGTGGAAGCAGAGGAATAATTTCTATAGCATAAGGCTTCCCTGGTGGCTCAGACTGTAAAGAATCCACCTGCAATGCAGGAGACCTGGGTTCAACCCCTGGGTTGGGAAGATGCCCCTGGAGAAGGAAACGGCTACCCACTCCAGTACTCTTGCCTGGAGAATTCTATGGACAGAGGAGCCTGGTGGGCTACAGTCCATAGGGTCACAAAGAGTTGGACACAACTAAGCAAATTTCACTTCATTTTCATACAGATAGAATAATATTTTAATTATAAATATGTCAGTTTGCATCCCCAAATGAGTATTTCCTAACATACCCACTATACCATTGTCACACCTAACAAAGTCATAATTTATTTCTACCATCTTAGTCCCAGTTCATGCTTGATTTCAGATTTCTGAAATCCTCCATTTTCCCATTTTTTAAAAATAGCTCTTTTCTTTAGACCAGAATCCACTTAAATACTGTGAGGTACATTTAGTGGTCATCTTTTAACCCTAACCTTTAAAAAATTTCCAATAATATTAAGAAGCTATTCCTAAATAATATCAAGAAATGGTCTCCAAAAAGACTGAGCTCCTACAAAAGTTCAAGTGACTTGATGTGAAGATTCTATGTAATCATTAATGCATGGATGTATGCAGTGGTTTTCATATGTGATTTGTCATCACCAGCACCTGGGAAGTTTTGGAAAACTATAGATTCAGGGATCCAGCACAGATCTACTGAGTCAGAAGCTCAAGAGCTAAGCAACTTGCCCACTTGAGGAAAATGTTACTCTAACTCATTTGAAAGAATCGATCACAACATGGGCTCCTTGTATCTATGGATGTAATTCCACTAACAATTATAGCCTCCTACTGTTTGGTGAACTTATATTTATGACATTTTCACTGCCACAAAATATTTGATAAGGAAACAAAGATTTAAATTCAGAGTCTTGTCTAAATAGGATTACTAAGCTGCTAACTAGAGGAATTTCATATATTTTACGGGGCATTTAAATTAGTATTGTCACTGTGAAATTTTATTACAATGAGTTTATTTCTAAAGGTCATAGTGATTAAGTGTTAGAAATTGGGAATCAATAAAATAATTTATGGACTTCCCCGGTAGCTCAGTAGTAAAGAATCTGCCTGCAATTCAGGAGCCGCAGAAGACACAGGTTTGATCCCTGGGTGGGGAATATCTTCTTGAGACCCATTCCAGGAGTCTTGCCTGTGAAATGACATGCACAGAGGAGTCTGGCAGGCTACAGTTCATAGGATCGCAAAGAGGTGGACATGATTGAAGTGACTTAACACACACAAATTGTGATGAAAACATTTGTATAATTCTTTAGAATAAATACAGCTAAAATATAAGCTTTCCTGTTTCTCTGCAATATCAAGCAAAATTAATTCAGTCCCTTTGTTCTCTAAATTGTTGAAACATTTGACTTTTAATATGTTTTGATGAATGTCTTAGGAATTGTGTCTCTTGCTATAGGAACAATTCTGTTGCTATTCTTTTTGGCTTATGCTGAGAGTTTTCTCAATAGCATCCCAGGGGATTACGCTACAAGACCCATGTTGCTGTTACTCAGTTGCTAAGCAGTGTCCTACTCTTTGTGACTCCATGGACTTCCGCCCGCCAGGCTTCCCTGTCCTTCACAGTTCAAAAGCATCAATTCTTTGGCGTTCAGCCTTATGATCCAACTATCACATCCGTACATGACTACTGGAACAACTAAAGCTTTGACTATGTGGACTTTTGTTGGTAAAGTGATGTCTCTGCTTTTCAATATGCTGTCTATACTTGCCATAGGTTTTCTTCCAAGGAGCAAGCATTGTAGAGCTCCAAAATCAGGCAAAGCCAAAAGTTATACTCCCAAGCTAGAATAACAAAGAACAACTATTCTGGACTATATTGCTTAAAAGTCAACTCCTACTTTCTTTTTCTTCCATCTGATAATTATGTTTGGTGTTACCCCTAAACTGATGGTAGCTCTTGTCTTCTGAGGCAGCCACGCCATGTCTGTATATACAAAGAATGACACAGCGATGTGAGAATCCCCAAAGATTTCCAAGAGTCTCAAGACAATGAAAACATGAGCATTACAGTTGAAACAACTAGATACACAGACTCTAGTTGTTTCAGTCATACTGAAAAGTTTTTCAATAGCTGCAAATTTAAGTTTTAAATAATTAAAATTAAATGAACAACCCATTTGTTTGGTGCACCGGCACAGTTAAAGTGTTCAGTAACTGTCTGCCCAGTTAGCCACCCTTCTGGACAGCACAGTGGATGCCACAGAGCCTCCAAGGAACATGATCCAAAGCAGTGCTGGAGACCAGGGCTGAGGCCACAGTGTGGCTGATGGAGGAAGTCATGGTATCAATGGCTATTGGTGGCAGAACCTAGCAGTGGAGGGTCAAAGGTTGAAGGAAAGTAAGGAAAAGTCAACAAAGCAAATGTTTTGGATATTGACACTCTAGCAAAGGAGAGGCAACATATGGTAGTGGTTGCAGAATTTTTTTTGTAAAGTTAAGAATATCGACTTGGGGGAAGGAATAGCCCTGTTGAGACTGCAATAGAGGAGAATCACTGATGCCATCTTGGGGGCTGTTGTTCTCTGAAATCCCTGTTTAAAGCCTTTGTGATAGTGAAAGACATAGCGATAAAGTTTACTGAGTGCCAAAAAAGAAAAAGAAAATATGAGCATCATGTTTCCATATAATAATTCCATACAATTACTATCAGGTGACTTATTTTAACCTTAGATTAGGGAAAATAAAATTTGTTTGTAATTTTATTAAATAATAAATATTAAAAGTAACTTAAATGGTAAGTTAAATAAAATCCTTCAAGAATAACTATAGGTAGGCATTTTAGTAAACTTAGAGTGCTATAAAAAAGTGCTGTAAACTGGGTGTTTGTTAAGAGAATGTGGAATTCTGAGATCATGGTGTCAGCACATTCGAGTTCTGATGAAAGCCCTCTTCCAGGCTATGGCTGCCAACTGACTTCTCACCATGTCCTCACACAGCAGAAAAGGATCATGCCAATTCTTATCCAGTTCTTAAAAGGGCTCTAACCCCATGAGTGAGGCTCCACCATTATGACCTGATCACCTTCCAAAGGTCCCATCTCCAAATACCATCTCATTGGGAATTAGATTTTAACATATGGATTTGGGGAGGGGGCACAGTTATTCAGTCAATGACAACAGTGGAGAAAGCTTTTTGTAAGAGTGTGAGTATTTTAATGAATCTGTTAACTTATTTTTTCCTCACTTTCAGTTTTCAACTTTTTAGAATGCACACTTGCAGTGAGGATAAGCTTTGAGCATCAGATCAAGTGACATGATTAAGTGCATTCCCCCTTCATTCCACAGATGCCAGGACTAGGGCAGATGTGAAACTCTTTTGACATACATTTCTGTCCTCTGATTAAACTTTGCCTCTTGGTGCTTCTGTTTTCCCATTTGTAAAGTGGGGATAAATAGATATGGTATGAGGCTTGGATAGAAAAATACCCATAAAGCACTTGGTACAGAGGTTGGCCCTTGATGAGGGCCTGCTGAATGAATTGTTTACATCAACGTTATTATGACCTGGGATGTTTTTAACTCAGGGAGCTGTAGCAGTTACAGCATAAGAACATGCTTCTCTTCTCTCCAGTCCGATACTCCATCAACCACCACATGAAGTGATAAGATATGAAACTGGAATTGTACTATAATAAAAGGAATCCTAGACATGAAACTCCAGAAATTTGGGTCCACTTTTGACATGCATGCATACCACATACTGTTCAAAGAACCTAAAATATACATTAACTCAACTTGTCACAAGGACCTGCTAAGGTAGGAGCTATCATTACCCCACTTTACTGATGGGGATACTGATACAAAAGAAGTTAAACAACTTGTCACAAATCACACACATTTGATGAGCTGTGGAGTCAGGATTTGAACCCCTAAAGGCAACTCTAAGTCTGTGCTTTATAGCCTTTTAGGCCTCTTAGCTTCAGATTTCTTAGTGGTAAAACTAAGAGGAATAACCCTGAACTAGAACTGGTCACACAAGCATAAAGGATGATTGCTACTGAGCTACTTAACCAAAGAGCACCCCTCTCTATATAATGAAACAGTATGAAGTATTAATAATGTCACCAAAGCTGTGTTAAGATTATTCCAGATGTCAAATGCCAACAAAAATATTTCTTTCAGTGAACCTCAATATTATGCCCTGAAAAAGACAATGAAAATAATTTACCATCTTTTGAAAGGGTTGTTTGAACATTTACAATCCTTTACTCTGTCAGTTAGGGGTAATATTTTTCCATGATGTACAAGGAAGTCCTTCTCAGAAGTTCAGAAATGGGCATGTAAAAATGTGCTGTTATGTTATACATAACTTATGTATTAGGGTAAGTTTATTTTGCCTCATGGGTCAATGCCTATTGATTCTTAGGAAGGCCAAAAGAAAAAAAAGTGACATTAGTCACCTTTGCTCTTTAATTCTGAGGAGAATTATAGCTTAAGTGGAAATATGGTTATGTGTTTCAGTTGGCACCTTTCAGAGACAGAGCCAAGATTTTTCCTATAATTGGTACTCAGTAAACGTTACTGGATTAAAAGCTTAACCCTGTGTAAGTAAGTTTGTGCTTCATTAGACAGATTCTTATTTTCATTCCTGATCAAGCATCTGATAGTTAATAGGCAAAACTTTATCTTTCAAAATTTAAAAAAAATATGTTCTAAGACCGATGGGCATTGGCATGCTTCTGTGTTCAAAACTGTATAGGGAATATCAATGCTCTGCAGTATATACAGAAACTTAACAGTCCATAGGGTCACAGAGCCGGACACGAAGTGACTTAACATGCAAGCATATTCAGAAACTAAAAAGCTGTATCTCTACAGAGCTTGAAATTGCTCTGAGCTAAACAATAAACATTAAGCTAAACAGTGGTTCTCTTGCCTTCTTAGACTTTAAAGAGGCACTGGGCTTTTTGAATAAGACCAGTTTTCTTAATGAGAAAGAGTAATAGGGAGAGGGGGAGAGAAAGAGATTGGAGAAAGAAGGAAAGAAAAAGAAAACATCTGGGGATATTGGAAATAAAGCTTCCCCTGTGCACTACTGGTAAACATCCTTGTATCAAGCAAAGACTTTGACAAAAGCACCGTTGACCTCAGAATTGGGAGGTCAAGCTTTTCAAGATAGTTTTGTAACCTCCTTATTAAAGATGTCAGTTGTGAAGGATTGACTATTCATCTGGATCTCCACCTCCTTTCTATTATTTTATTTTGATTTGTACGTACTTCTACAGAATTTCTAGGAAGCACCTTATTCACATCTTTAAAGGTTATACAAAAAAAGCTAACATGATCTAAATATACCATGTGCCCAAATCATTGAAAAATGTAGTCATCATGAGTCCTATATGTATAGTATCTAAAATCAAAGTATAATTATAGAACTCTATATAGAACTCCGGAACTATAAATAAAATGTTAATTTCATTTTGAAATGGAACATTTGTGGAAAAAGATTTTTAAAGATGTATATTCAGAGCTCTCAAATATCTCCATGAAAACATCTTTATTCCTTAATAAAACATTTGTTAACTATGATGCATTTATTAACTCATGAGATGTTTTGTTACAGCTTCCTTGAGATCTTCTCATCAGATGAATCTCACAGTCACACAATAATCTTGGGCCTTGCTAGTCAAACATGTTCCACAAACCAGTTCCTCTTGTCTGTGACTCTGCCCTGGACTGCAATAAGACAGTGAGAAGTTGGACCAAAATGTAAGGCAATGGTACAGGTAGACTTTCTTTTTTGACAGTATAACTTTCCCAATAAAGGAAGGAGAGTGTAAACTTACATTCTCTCTTGTCCCTGTAGAGAGCGACCATTGCTTGTGGCCTGGCTACATTGTGTGACACAGGCCAAGCACATTTTTACGTACTAGCCACTCTATTGTGATGCTTAAACTCTCGGATTCTGTTGGTGGGCAAGCCTGAGTTTGAACCCTGGCCTGGTAACTCATTAGTCAAATGACCTTCAATGAACCTCTTGACATCCTCAATCCAATTTCCTCATCTATAAAATTGGGATAGATGTGTCTCAGAGATATTGAGGATAATTAAGATTAAACTAAATAATGCAACATTATTAGCACAAAATCTAGCACATATTAAGAGCTCTGTTCAAAGTATGCTATGTTATTAGTTGTTGGGTGGTGGTGGTAGTGGTTTAGTCACTATGTCATGTTTGACTCTCTAGACTCCATCGACTGTAACCCATCAGGCTCCTCAGGCCATGGGACTTCCCAGGCGAGAATACTTCAGTGAGTTGCCGTTTCCTTCTCCAGGGGATGTTCCTAACTCGGGGATCGAACCTGAGTCTCCTGCTTTGCAGGTGGATTCTTTACCATGAGCCACCAGGGAAGCCCCTATTAGTAGTTACTTCCACATAATTGAGGGAATTACTGTAACTGTGCTCTCCTTCATATATGTGGCTAATAATCAAAACCACTGGACATATTCAGATCAGTTAAGATGAAAATTCCCTTGAGTAATAATGCATAATATTTACTAAATGCCTGAAAGGTGACACCTGGCATAGAACTATTCCCTTCTTTTGAAAGAAGGGAATGGATGCCAGTCCCAGAGAGAGCAGGCATTGTAGCATGAACAGGATTGAGGAAAGGGTTGGCATTTGATATCAGAATATCCAGGAATGAACCCTGATCCTAACTTTTAGAGGCTGCTTTAACTCAAGGTAAATGAAGCCTTAAATGAGAAAATATGTGCTTACTGATATAAACATACATCGCACATTGCTTGAGGCAGAGAAGGTGCTGAGTATTTTGTTTATTCAGTCATCACAAACTGTAACACAGTAGACTGGAATACATGCAGAAATATACTTCTTATTCTGGAATCAAGTGATCTAAATGCTTAAGCCAATATTTGCATTTACATCTTCTTACTTTCTACCACTGATTTTACTAGCTTAACCAAACAGTTAATAAATAAGGGAATCCCCAAAAGTCTTGCCACATCTAAAATACCTTGAGTTGCATCAATATTCTGTAAATCATTGACAAGTCCAGTTAATTCCAGTGTAACTCATGACATGTATATGGGTAGCCAGTGCCATTTTTTTTTTAGTACTTATTTGGCTCAGTTTCAAGCAAACAGAGTAAAAATCAAATCTGAATGGAAGAACAAGCATTAGTTTAGGGTTTCGTCATCTGTTTATCTACTCAGCTCATAGACCATATTCCAAGTAGACAAGTAGAAGGCCCTGAAGAGGACCTTCATGCATCTCTTTGTCCCAAATCCAGTTTTATGGAAATTTCTGAAAAAGTAGTTAATCAAATCCTTTGTAGAACTATACACCAACACCTGTGCTCAGGAAGATGTTTAAAAGATGCACAGAAATAAACAAATCATGTCTATTAGTATAGACACATCTCCTCAAGAAGGGCATGGATGTAGTTCGTGTAAGCTCTTGTGTGTGCACCATGTATGACTGCTGTTCACATTCCACGACTACTCGCATTATGTGTGTGCTGATGCTACTCATTTATTCAGTTCCCTTTCTCATTTCTTCCTCTAATCATAATTATTTCCCAACTATCTTGTCCCACCTCCTAGGTGATCTCCCTCTAATTTATCCTCCCTAAGGCTGTTGGAAAAAAGCTTCCAAACTGCCAATCTGATTATGTCACTTCCAATTAGAATCTTTCAATGGCTGCCCACTACCCTCAGGATAAAATCCAAACTCCTTTTCATGATCTGGTGCCTATTTCTCTGCTCTCATCTAATATTATTCTCTTGCTTACTCCTAACTAAAGTTCAGCATTTGCAACTCCTTACCTGGTCCACACTCTCCTAGTACCTCTGCCATGTTACTTCCTCATCAGAATTACTCTCCTCTCTCTTCACATATTATCTGGGGAATTTTTCATCATTATCTCATACCAGAGATCTTCCATACTGGCCTCCTCAAACTCTCTAAGGGAGCCTAAAGTACCAGCTCTTACCTCTCAGGTCACTTGCAAATTCCATAATGAAATGATCACTGTTTAACTCTGAACCTCCCATTAAACTGTCAGAAGTCCAAGGGCAGGTAGGTTTCTAATTCCAGTATCTATTACAGACCTGGCACATAGCAAATGTTTAATAGATTATAAGTTAACAAAAAACATTCGAAGTACTGAGCCAAAACTGCACTAACTGCATAGCTGAGAAGTACCCAAGCAAAATGTAAAATATTCTCTCTGGAATCCTTAATGTTCAAAGTCTAAAACAGCCAATACTTATTCATCTCCAGTTCCAGGTGGTTTCTATGGTAAGGGGGCAGGGTGAACAGACACAGTACTTATTACCAGTTTATTTGCTAGATCCTTACTCTGCATATTAAATAGTGTATATCAACTTGGTTTCCCGCCTGTATTGTTTTACACAAGGAGGTACACACACATCAAGTGTGGGCACAACCCATAAATAGTCTCTGTTACTAAACAGCTTTTTACATTAAAGAAAAGATCACATTCTTTTTCAAAGGTCATAATTATAAAAATAGTGTTCTAGTTTTCAGGCACTTAACATTATCCACTGAGTTGCATTAGGTTTTTTTTTTTTTTTTTTTTTTTGTGACTCAGATTGGGAGTCTTAATTTTAACTGTTTGCTTAATACCATCAGTGTTTCAAGGATCTCAGCCCGACTTGGAGGTTACTACCTGGCCTAAGTGGGTAAATGAATAATGCGGTTCGCTGCCTCCACTTCCTGACTCCTGAGGCATCACTAGGGGCACACAGGTTAGCATTTATGGAACTGCCTTCTGACTTGTCTTCACAGCTGCAGGCAGATCCAAAACAAATACACAGAAACGACACCTCAGCTGGAGTCTGCACACCAAAGGGGAAGAGGGCAAGGGCCAGGGCTTTGTGCCAGTGGCAGTCACGTGCGGGAACCTCTGAACAGCACAGGGCTACGTGATGGCGGAAGTCCGTGGCTGAATAGAAATGAGGGCTTCTTAACCATTATGCTTGCTCCCTAGAGAAGGCTGGATCTGTGCTACTTCTTAAGAGTCTGTGGCCTCAAAGATCAGATATTTGGATTAGAGACAATTTTATTCGTAAAGAGATATATGAACATTTTCTAGATGCCAATGAAGCAAATGATGTGATTGGTTCCCTCCGACTTTGTTAATTACAGACGATGCGCGTTTCCCCCCATCTTGGGCAAAGCAAGGCTAATCGTCAGTTGTATATCCTGTTCTGTGTCTCAAAAGATTAGGAAGCACATAATGTGCATTAGATATCAAGCTAATTATTTTCTAGACAGTGCTAAGAGAGATCCAAAGTTTTCAGTTTTAAATCCAAGAAAATCCTGCAGGTCTCTGCTACTCAAAATAAATGGCTTCTCCTCCTGGGGCAAATCCTGTTTCTGGTTTACTTGTCTGTCCTCCTTCTTTTCTAACTACCACAAGGAAAACCTTTCTCTTTGGTAGACACTAAAGAAGAGCTGCGGCTCCCAAGGAAGTTTGCTTAGAGATGAAAGATAAAGAAATGCAAACAACCACATTTCTCCAAAATGGAGACTTAGTCCTCCCTGCAGAAAGGTTTCAGCATTTTGCAGGTGAGCTGCTTGCTGACTGCTCATTACCACTGAGTCAAAAACAACATCTGTCATAGTAAAGCCAGGAGGAAATCTCCTTGGCTGCTTATTAGTTTTCCTTTCTCTGCCTCATGTTTAATGATGAGTGATGTCTTTAGACAGTCAGTATTTGTGGGCTGGAAGATATTTGTCCTTTAGGAAGAAGTTTAACTGTTAAGGACTTTTTGGGTCAAGTTCTGGAAAAGCCTTGTACCCGTGGATTGGCCCCTCCTCAACGGGGATGTTCCCTACCAGATGCTGTCATCCTGGCTTGCTGGACACTGGCTTCCTGAGAAAGAACAGGGTGAAAATGACCCCTACGGTACAGTTCAGAAAGGGTGGGAAGGCCCTCTAGGGTATCAGGTATAAAACTAAACGAAACAGTCATATTAGCTCCAAATACAACTTATTCTTTCTTTGGACCCAGCAAAGTGGAATAGGAAGGCTGGGCATTCACCAGTCAGTGCTTGGAATATTGGAACTCCAACACTGAGAGCCTAAAGCAAATCTAGGGCCATATGTAAGAACGATTGCATTGTTTTTACTAGTTGCTTATAACAGTGCTGTCGAAGAGGTGTCCTTAGCCACCTCCATCAGAACCACTCAAGGTTTGCAAAAATACTTGCTGCTGAATCAGTCTCTGGGGACAGGGCCAAGAAGCAGCATTTTCTGTAATTCTTATGAACAATCTTTTTTCTAAAACCCCTTTTTATATAGCATACATTGTTACATTTTTAGTTATGTAAAATATACTGCTATAATTTCTGTGTGAGGAAGACATTTTGCAGGATTAGGGTGTGAGAGTACATTTACCTAGTTCTTCTCAAAATATTAATTTGTAGTGTTTGAGGCATTTGGGCAATTTTGTCGAGACACTTTTTGTTTTTGTTAGACTTCCTGGGAAAAACAAACTACAAAAAGAAGCTATTTGGTTGTTTGTCTAAGGAGAAGTTGCTAGTACTAAACTGATCTAAAACTAAACTTTAGAAAGCTCAAATAATAAACTTACTAGGCTACCAATTAAGTCCTTGAAATAATCACCATGTATAGAAAGCTATTGGTTATTAGACCACCTTGAATCAATAGGATTTATCCATTCTGATGCTAAATAGACATACTTCAGATTATGTAGATAGTAAACATTATAGCACCTTCCCTGGTGGCTCAGAAGGCAAAGCATCTGCCTGCAACACAGGAGAGGCAGGTTCCATCCCTGGATTGGGAGGATCTGCTAGAGAAGGAAATGGCAACTCACTCCAGTATTCTTGCCTGGAGAATCCCAGGGACAGAGAAACCTGGTGGGTCTCAGTCCATAGGGTCACAAAAAATCAGACATGACTGAAGTGACTTAGAATGCATGTATGCAAACATTTTAGCAAAAGAGAAAATTCAAATATAAAATGATGAATTAGCACTTCACTTAAACATGGGCTTTCTGATATTTAAATTTATGGGAGTTTGCAGGGGAAGCTTAAGAATGGTAAGTAAGCAAAGCATTTCTAGTGAATTTTGAGAACTATCTTGTCCTCAATTCCATTTGAAAGTTATTATCCGTAAAATCATATGTGGCTTAGGGACCACTAACTACATCTTCTATGGGTCACGGAAATGAAGTCATTTTGGAGACCCAAGTCTACAAAAAATTTTATTGACTAATGTCATCACTGCACTTTGTATACATCAGGGCACATTCTGAGGCAGGCAGATTGCCCAATCCCTTTGCTTAGTATCCTGTAAAAATAAACTTCTTCAAAGTTTTTTTTTTTAAATAGGCAAATATTATAAACTAAAGATAGCTGAATAAAAACATATGACATAATCAGAGCCAGCTGACAACAAGAGCTATAGTCTCCAGCAACCTACTGCTTGTTCTATAAGCTACCAACAATAGGACTGATTAATTGTATTGATTTGTTTCCCAGCCTATAGACACAACTGAAGTTTACCACACCAGAACAGTGCCAATCAGATTCTAGGAAGAAGTAGGAAATGATAGGGGAGGTCACTCTTTGGATTTTAAGTTAATACATAGATTGAAAAACTGTCCTATGACTATTAATTATACCATATTTAAGGATACTATATACAATAAATATATACCTTAGGCATATTGTACCTAGACTAAGAGAAATTCACTTAATAAATACTTATCACCTATCCTGTAGTTTTAGCAGCACAAATTGAAGTTGATATGATGTAGAAAAATATCCTCATAAGAGACTTACATAATTATCCAAATTCAATAACCAGAAGAACTGATAGTGAGATGAGGAAAAGGAACCTAGCTTAGCCCATTCTGAAGTCTTTTCAGAGTGGCCTGTTCTAGAATACACTTATTTGTTTATTGCACATACAGTGGGCAGTTTTTAAAATTTAGGGAAAAGAATTAGCAAACCCTTGTTCTCATTCAATAAACACTATCACTAGTATTGTAAAAATTATATATGTATATTAAAAATAATATATGTATATATCTGTCTGACCCTGTATCCTTTTACATTGGTTCAGAATTTGGAAGAGAAAGATGGAGGTGTATTATTCCCCATCGCATCCTATTCTCCATCCTCATGCTAAAATCTGTCATAATTGAGTTCTGGAAATTTTAGATCTCTGCTCAACTGCTCTAGTATAGACTTTTCCTGACTTAAACATCCTTGCCTCTAGATTCCTTAGATTCTGACAATCTCCACTTCTCCTCTTTGTTCATTTGCTCCTCAGAGCTCCTATAGCAAGATTACCCTTGGATTCTTCCTCTTTTAGACTCCTGAAACACCTGTCCATGTAGGCTTCATCTATACTTCCTATTTGAATAACAAATGTCTGGCCTAATAAGCCAAATCTTTTTCACCCTTCTTTCCTAGGTTGGGGTTCCCTTCTTGTCAACTTAGAATTATTTTGTCACTCTTTGGTGATAAAACTTTACCTCTCTTATGTTAACAAAAATCCTTTAACAAAATGTTAAAATTAGGTCCTTACAGAGAGCACTAATCTGACACGACCAGTGTCCTTATTATAAAGGGAGACATTTAAAGGCAGACATGCACACAGGGAGGGCACCATATGAATACTGAGACAGAGGCCATGGCAATGCTTCTGTAAGACAAAGAACGCCAAAGATTGCCAGGAAATCACCAAAGGCTAGGGGAGAGGCCTGAACAGAGTCTTCTCACAGCTCACAGAAGGAGCCAGCACTGTCAGCATCTTGATCTCAGACTTTTAGCTTCTAAAACTGTGGGACAATGTATTTTTTGATTAAGCCATCCAACTTGTGACACTTTGTTTTGGTAACCTTAGCAAACTTACACATGTGGTCTTTAAGCCTTTTAATTGGATAATTGGTGAATAAAAGCTGTGGTCTTATGTCATTTAGTCAAAGAATTTTTTATATTACTTAATATTTGATAAAACATGGGATCCTAGAGTCAGAAAAAATGTGGAAGAATTTCTCTTTTACCCTATATGTATCCACCAATTCACTCAAATTGATCCAGTGGAAAAGATGTTTATCTGTAATATTTTATAGAAAGGATAAAAAAGCCACTGTTTATAAGTCAATTGTGTGCTTGCTGTGGCTATGAATGCCCGGTCATTTGTTTAGCAAGTATGTATTGAGTACTCCATATATTCCAGACATTCTATTAGGCACTGGGGATAGAACAGGAAACAAGATAGATGCTATCTCTGGTTTCATGGAATATAAAGTCAGTCTAGTGAAGGAATCAAACAATGAGTACACATATATAAAAATATATTATCACAGTTGTGGAAAATATTAAGAAAATATTTAGTGTGCTATGATGCAATATAGCAAGAACCTAATTAGGACTTGAGTGTCAGGCAAGAGGTCCCTGAGGTTCTGGCATTAAACTTGGAAAATCCAGTAGGGGTAGCCAGGTGGAAAGAGCCATTGCAGAAAGTGGAAAGTCTTCACAATGTTGAAAGGAGTGAGAAGCTGTGATTTTATTTTTAAGAGATATTCTGACTGTTAAAATAAAAAGGGATAAAAAGGGTCAAGGATAGAAATAGCAGGTTAGGATGCTGTCAAGGTGTCCAAACACAGATGATGTTCTGCACAAGGATGGTGGTAACAGAAATAGGAGTCTATGAATATTTTGAGGTACAATCAACATGATTTGGTGTGAGAGTGAGCAAGAGATAGAAAGGATGCTATCAAAATTCTAGCAGAAGAAGGGTTGATGGAGGGCTCATCTACTGAAATGGGACAGGTTTTTAAGATGAAAGTTGTAGTCCATGTTCTATTTTACTTTCATCTTCACAGAAGCTCTGAAATTTAGGAATTTGTACCACCTGGTTTATTGATGAAATAGGAAGTTCATAATCTCCTTGAATACTCTATCCTGAAGTCTTATATTCTTCTAGCTTCATGACTTGTTAAAGACCAAATTCATTTATCCAACATTGAGTGAGCATTTATCTTGTACCAGGTATTCTATAAGAACGTCTCAGCTGCAGCCCTCTAACAAGGGAGACAATATATACAGAGACAGAAGTTATAACTCAATGTAGTGACTACAGTATTAGAGATATTCAAGGAATATTTTGGAAACTCAGAGGAGACCACTTACATTAACCTAGAAGAATAAGTGGGAATGAAAGAAAGTTTCCTTGGTTATATCTGAGTTAGGCTTAGATGAGATGATATAGAGACAAGGGATTGAACTACTAGCAAGATTAATAAAATACACGAAGTTTTGTAGCTTGGCAAAAAAAAAAGATAAGTGCTATCCCATGAAGATTTAAAGCATGCAAGAGATTTGAGTTTATTATTTAATGGATGACAAAGGCACATTCCTGGGTCCTCAGTAGAGAAATAACATTGCCAAATATGCAATTTTAGACATATCATTCTGTTAGTTGTGTTGAAGATGGACTTGAGGATATTAAGACTGGAGAGAGGAAAGCCAATTCAGACATGACTCCAACAGTAGAGTGGTAGACTACGTGACTATAATAGGTCCACCTATTATAAGAGTCTCAGTTAGGTTGATAATTGTTCATATGGAGAGAAGCAAATGTAATGGAGTCTAATTAAAAGGCAAAATTGGCAGGAAATGTTAATGCACAGATGTGTTAAATTTGAAGATCAAGGAAGAGGAAAACAGATGTCCAGCTCAGATAGCTAGGTGGCAGTTACAGGAAGAGCCAAATAGGGAAGAAAACAGTTTTTAGGATCAGACTTTTTGAGACTGAGGTTCTATATGAGATACAACTAAAAATAGATCTGAAGACTTCTCAGATTACTGTTTTTTTCTTAAAGAATAGCCTATAAAATATCCACTTATCCATTTTTAAGACACAGTCAAGACTTGTAGTGAATAAGAAAGAATGTCATTTTTTTTGTGTGTATTCCTATGAGAGCAGGCAGATCAATAAAATTCTATAGGTGGTTAAAATTTGGCCCTTCTGTATAAGATTGAGGAATTTCATTGTACATGATTCATTAACAAAGTTACAAAGTTGATATGTAACAAGAGCTGTCTTTATCAGTGAAAGAAAAGATTCTAGAGGAAAATAGATGTTTTCTTAGTTCTTTTCCCAGCCAGAAAATTCTTTGGGAGTCCAACCACTTAATCCAGCCAGGAAACAAAGATCTTTTTCTTTACAATAGTGAATCACATCCCAAGTTAACTCCTTGGTGCAGAAGAGCTTTGTTTTCATAAGATTCTTGAGAACAGACCACAGCTCAAAGACAGAGGGTCTGAAGACCAGATAAATTTGTAGAATTTTGTCAGAGAAGAAAGAGTTGCTATAAATCTTACGATGGGTAAACATAAGTGAAAAATTTTTAAATGGTATATTCCAAGGATAATCCTTTCTGTGCAATTACTGTTCAATACAAACAAAATGTTAATAGAAAAATATAAAATACAACTTTAAAAAGCAGCTAGTTTCTAGAAAGTATTGAATGCAACTTAAAATAGAATACTTTGTGAGTTTTATATACAAGGCATGTAAATGTTTTCATAAAGCAGAGTGCTTTGAAAAAACTCTACCCTATGTAAAATTGATTTACATAAAATTAAAATTGGAATATGACTCTAGAATCTAGAAAATAAAATATTTTCTAAATATAGTAATAGCCAGAACCTACTGCTTTAAACCCTACCACATTAATTAAATAGGTTTAGGTAATATAAAAGATGACCTGGATTTGGTAAAAGGGAAGTGATTGAAATTTCTTTCTGTTCCATCAAGATCCAAGGAAGTACACTGAGATCCATTCTAAGTCATTATTGACTGATGCTGTGCTTGTTAGTCACTCAGTTGTGACCGACTATTTGTGACTATAGCCTGCCAGTCTCTTCTGTCCATGGAATTTTCCAGGCAAGAATGCTGGAGTGGGCTGCCATTCCCTTTTCCAGGGGATCTTCCCAAACCAGGAATCAAACCCTGGTCTCCAGCATTGCAGGGAGATTCTTTACCATCTGGGCCACCAGGGAAGCCCAATTTACAAGTTCTAGTCATTATTTCCATATAAATGGAAAACTGCTTGTTAAGAAAAAAGTCCAGTGTCTAAATATTTCCCAAGAGTAACATTCCACTAACAGACATGAATAATGGCACTGACCACTTGTATTCATAGCTTTGGTGATCAAGCCACAGTGTACAGGTACATTACTACCCTTCAGTCCTTGAAAGGTCACTACCAAGAAGAAATTTACATTGCATCAAAGAGATGCTGTACAAAGGACCTGGCAACAAGGCCACGCACTGTTGCTATACAGAAGCGATTTGTTAGCTTTTAGGTGTATTTCTGGAAAGAACTAAATTCATTGTCACAGAGTTTTGTTGTTTGCTATTTTTTTATTTTTTGTTATTGTTTTATTTTGCATATGTGTGCTTATCATTTTAAGAAAGGTTGGGATGTCTTCCCCTCAAAGGACAGATTATCTGCTCATATTGCTGTTTCTTTTGGGAGGGGAGTTCCCGCCCCACCCCAAATAAACTACCAGTCTTCCCTCAATACCTAATGAATAATGATTAAGCCTCTTGTTTTTGCCTGCACATTAAGATCAGCTACTGAACAGGCAATTTTCCCAAGATCTACAATAGTAATGCTAATTTATGTGGGCAGCACCTTTTATCACTTTCTTTCAAATTGTGTTAGGTTTGGTGAGCTTTGATATTAAAAAATTACTTAACTAAGTTTTAGACCTAGAATTTCATTTTTCTCTACATTTTTTAGTGTCTTATCAGTACTTTTGTATAAACAAAGATGTATCCTATATTTTGGTCAGTCCAATAACAATATGGTCTTCCCTAGTAGCTCAGGTGGTAAAGCTTCTGCTTGCAATGCAGGAGACCTGGGTTCAATCCCTGGGTCGGGAAGATCCCCTGGAGAAGGAAATGGCAACCCACTCCAGTGTTCTTGCCTGGAGAATCCCATGGATGGAGGAGCCTGGTGGGCTACAGTCCATGGAGCCGCAGAGTCAGACACGACTGAGCGACTAACACACAGTAACAGTAGAGTAGTATGCTGTTAAATGCTATGAATTTCTCTTTTGTAAAGAACTGACTTACTGATTATATTTGGTGATGATAAAAATCAGTTCACTGTGGATGTGTGGTATTTATTTGTTAAAACTAAATAAATTGAAAATTTTAAAAAGGGGAAAACTACAGGTCAGTTTATGAAATAGTTGACACTATTGTGAAACTTTCCTTTTAAAACAAATTATATTTATGGACAAAATCTAATCTTAAACAATTAGTTCTAATAAATAATATTTATATAGTATGAATGAAGGGGCCATATGAAAATTGATATATTGACAATGTTGGCTTATTTGAGGGGAAAGTACTTTTGAGTTTTTACCTGTCTTTTCTGGATTTTCCTTGAACTTGAGCTTAAAGTGTAATTGTTTCTCTTACCTTCCTCTCCTATACAATTGTTTCTATTTCTAAAGTGTCTAATAAAGGCTAATGATAAGTCTTATGCTTTAAGCAAAAATTCAAACTATTTTACAAGCTCAAATAATTAAAGTGAAACTGAGTTGAGAGAGGCAAATATATTTTGCACAAATCTGTAAGTTGATACTACTCTGAGAAACAAACAGTACCCCTTTGCTCTTTAAGCCCCAGACACTCATGCATGCGCACACCACATCATTGCAACCCTGCGACCTTAGGGTTGAGAAAAACATCAACACTAGGGACCTTCTGGAACACCGGCAATATTGCAATTTGCAACGTTTGTCTGTTGAACTTGTGCATTGAAGGTATGATTAGAAATTCATGGTGCTACCTAAAGGTACTGAGCAATATGAGTCTAAGGAAAAAGGTGTGAAGGAAGCCCCATCTTTCAGTTTTGGGTCTAGGAAGAGTGGTCAAGAGGATGCCAATTGTCCAGTTTGCTCAAGCCAAGAAAATCAGTGCTGTTGAGATAGAAACTGAATTACATTTAGAGTCATGTGTATTTTACACTTTGCTTTCTATCTAAAAAGAGGGAAAGGAACAGAGGATATGTTTTCTTCAAACTAAAAAACTTAAAAAGAAAAAAAAAAAGCGTTGGTGTTTCCAGGAAAAGATCTTTTTTCCTTGGGATGACAGTGCTCTGCAATAAGAGGCCGTTGCAACAAGAAGCATGTGCACTCCAATGAAGAGAAAAGTCTGCTCTCTGCAATTAGAGAAAGCCTGTGCAGAAAGCAATGAAGACCCAGCACAGTCAAAAAAATAGATAAACCTTAAAAAAAAAAAAATCTTGTCATATGCTAATAAGTCTCCCTCAGATAGAGACCATAAAACTCCCTTTCCTCCGGCAAGTATAGAGATTTACTTTGACAAGGAATACTCCTATGTACCAGACTCCAAAGGCATAGCAACTGATCTCAGAAAGACAAAAAGCTTGTTAGGAAAGGAATGCTTGAGATAGCCTAGGGTGGAATTCCAGTACCACCTTTTGTCTCAACAGATGAAAAGAAAGGAGTTTCAACTGTAGAAACTTTGGGAAACTCCAGGTTTGCCTAGGGTTTTCCAAAGTCCTCCCAACAAAATGTGGGTTTCTGTATCTACCCCTTTTTGTCTTGAGTGCAATCCCCTTCCTCTTAAGGTATGGTCTTTTTTTATATCCTGTGAAGTGAAGTCGTTCAGTCATGTCAGACTCTTTGCGACCCCATGGACTGTAGCCTACAAGGCTCCTCCGTCCATGGGATTCTCCAGGCAAGAATACTGGAGTAGGTTGCCTTTTCATTCTCCAGGGGATCTTCCTGACCCAGGGATTGAACCCAGGTCTCCCGCATTGCAGGCAGATACTTTAACCTCTGAGCTGCCAGGAAAGCTGATTATATCCTGTGAACTTAAATGCAATAAAAGGACCCTAGCAAAAGGGAAACAAAAAGAATGGTTTGGGCCTTGAATTTTCTAGCCTATTCAACACAGGTTTTACCCAGCTTTGGAGCAGCAAGAAGTCACCTTTTGACAGAGTGTAGATGTACTATTTGTCCCTAAAGTAGTTTTACAAAAGCAAGTCCACCTAATAAGTTCTTGGTGTGTCACTTGGTTTTCTGTGGTAAAAAGTGAGGTTAAAATCACTATAGTCAAGAGTTCAATCATTTACTCAAATTCTTTCTGTCTGGGAAATGTTAGGGTGAAGAATAGTCTCCTAGGAAGATTCTGATTCCAGAAATCTTTCTGCTGCTTTTGATAAAGTATGAGGTTGCTCTTCTTTGGTGTAATTTGTGCTAGTGATTCTTTTCTCTGCAGCTGGGGAGGATGAGGAAATAAAGGCTATATACATGCGAATAATGGAGAAAAGAAACGAAAACCCTATGTATCCTAGAGTTTGATTGTAATGCATTTCTGTCCTTTGATTTCAGTAGCTCTATAGTTTGCTGGGGCTGCTACACAAATTACTACAAATTAGGTAGCTTCAACAACAGAAACGTACACAGTTTTGAAGGCTAGACATCTGAGCTCAAAATGAGGTCAGTGTTGGTTCCTCTTGAGGGCTCTGAGGGACAGTCTACTCCAGGTCTCTCTCTTGGCCTCTGTTGTGGCTTGGTTTCCAGATGGTGCTTTCCTCTGACTTCACATTCTCTTCTCCATGTCAGATCACATTCAGGTACTGGGGGTTAGGACTGCAACATCTTTCGGGGGGATACAAGTCAACCAGTAACAGTAGTATAGAGATTTTTATTTTACTTTATGCTACTACAAATGTTAAAAATATAAACAAAATAAGATTCACAAAAGAGAAAATGAACCGAGAAAATGAAGTGAAAGTCACTCAGTCATGTCCAACTCTTTGCAACCCCACGGACCATACAGTCCATGGAATTCTCCAGGCCAGAATACTGGAGTGGGTGGCCATTCCCTTCTCCAGGGGACCTTCCCAACCCAGGGACTGAACCCAGGTCTCCTGCATTGCAGGTGGATTCTTTACCAGCTGAGCCACAGGGAAGCCCAAGTGAACCGAGTCCACCATTGAAATGCCCCATACTGTGTTTTAAGAGTCCTAGGTAGTTAAAGGGTATGGGCCTTTTTACAAGAAGTTCCATGCGAAAATAAAAAAGCTAAACTAAGACTTACTGGAAATCAAACTCAAAGTAGAGATTGCTGCTTTCTGACTCAAAAGAGAATATAGCATCTATTTCCATCACGGAGATCGTTCAATCTGTTTGCTTTGGCCTTGAGGAAGACAGCCAGATATTGAGAAAGAACAACATTAGGGAGGGAGTTACTGTTATCTCTGTATCTTAAAGAAATTAAAGACAAACTAAAGTTGAATTGACTTCATGGCTTTCATGACTCAGAGGCTTTTAACTTGGAGAGGCTGTGTAATTTGGAGGGCCCAATGTAATATGGAAGTTTTGTCAAAAATCTGGGAAGAAATTCAAGATGGTGACAGCAGAGTCTTACACCACGCACGGGGCCATTGTAAACATGAGCACCCTGTGGCCGCACATGGTCCCCGCCCTTGAAGCCCATCCTGTTTCCTGCTCTGGGGCAAGGTGTGTCTGGTGGGTGTAACCTGGGATGGTCTTAGTCTGGAATAGCAGAGTTTCAAAAACTGGGCCAACTCTACTGGTTCATGGTGGCTACCTGGAGCATTGAGTTTGAATGCCTGGAAAGCTGAAACATACACCATAATTGACTAGCAATATCTACCATGAGCATAGGATATGCTGTGTCATCCCTAGAAATGATATCTGATTTTTGGAGGGATATACTTTTAAATCTGCTTTATTGAGGTATAAATTATATACACTGCATATATACAGTGTATATACATTTTAAGGTATATGTGAAAGTTGCTCAGTCATGTTCAACTCTGTGACCCCATGGACTATACAGTTCATGGAATTCTCCAGGCCAGAATACTGGAGTGGGTAGCCTATCCCTTTCTCCAGGGGATCTTCCCGACCTAGGAATGGAGCTGGGGTCTCCTGCATTGCAGGTGGATTCTTTACCAACTGAGCTATAGGGGAAGCCTCTAAAGGAATAAGTAAGTAAGTAAGTAAAGTCGCTCAGTCGTGTCCGACTCTTTGCGACCCCATGGACTGTAGCCTGCCAGGTTCCTCTGTCCATGGGATTTTCCAGGCAAGAGTACTGGAGTGGGTTGCCATTTCCTTCTCCAGGGGATCTTCCTGACCCAGGGATCGAACCTGGGTCTCCAGCATTGGAGACAGACGCTTTACCATCTGAGCCACCAGGGATAGTTCTCTTATGTTTCACAAGTGTACTTTTGTGTAATTACGACCCATTCAAGATAGAATATTTTTATCTCTCTATAAAAGTTCCTCACACCCTTTATAATCAGTCTTTCTCTTCCCCAAAGGACCTCTCATCCACCCTCTAATGACCACTGTCCTGCTTTTCATTATTTTTTAATGATTTTTCCAGGTATAGAATATCATAAAAGTGATCATATAATCTGTACTGTTTAGTGTATAGTTCCTGTCACTCAGCCTAATAACTGTGAGATTCATCCATGTTGTGGCCTGAATTAATAGTTCATTTTACTTTATTGCCTAATAGAATTTATTGTTAGAATATACTAGAATTTATCCATTCACCAGTTGTTTTACATTTGGTTTATTTCTAGTTTGAGGTTATTATGGATAGAGCTGGTATAAACATATGTACACACATCTTTTTATTAATGTTTATCTCCTGTTCTCATAGATTAATATCAAATAGGAGAACTGCTGTGTAAGTGCATGTTTTAACTTTATCAGAAAATAGTGGTTACACCATTTTCTACTCCCACCAGTAGTGTGTAAATGTTCTAGGTGCTTTGACAACAATGAATACTGATGGTGTTTTTAATATTACCCATTCTGTTGGGTGTGTAGTGTGGTATCTCATTGTAGTTTGAATTCCCTGGTGACTAATAATGCGGAGAAATTTTTTCATGTGCTCATTGAGCATTTATTGTAAAATATCTGTCTGTTCAAGTCTTTTACCTAATTTTTTAATGTATTATTTTAGTTTTTGGTTCACCACAAAACAGCATCAGTTCAGTTCAGTTCAGTCACTCAGTTGTGTCTAGCTCTTTGTGACCCCATGAACCGTAGCACACCAGGCCTCCCTGTCCATCAACAACTCCCAGAGTTTACCCAAACCTGTGTCCATTGAGTCGGTAATGCCATCCAACCATCTCATCCTCTGTCGTCCCCTTCTCCTCCTGCCCTCAATCTTTCCCAGCATCAGGGTCTCTCCAAATGAGTCAGCTCTTCCCATCAGGTGGCCAAAGTATTAGAGTTTCAGCTTCAACATCAGTCCTTCCAATGAACACCCAGGACTGATCTCCTTTAGGATGGACTGGTTGGATCGCCTTTCAGTCCAAGGGAGCAAAACAGCATAATATTGCCTTATACCTCCCCCAGTGCAATGGTCTCCCTCCCCATCAACATTCCACACCAGGGTGGTACATTTGTTACAATCAATGAACTAATGCTGTCATTATCAACCAAAATCTATAGTTTGCTTTAGATTTCACTTTTGATATTCTGTGGGTTCTGTCTTGCTCTATGTTTGACAAATGTATAATAAGAAATCCACAGTTAAAGTATCATAGATAATAGTTATACTGCCCTAAAAATCCCTAGTGCTCCATCTTTTCACCCTTTCCTCCTCCCTCCTCCAAACTCCTGGCAGCCACTGTTCGTTTTAATGTTTCCATAGTTCTGTCCATTTCCAGACTGTTGTATAGTTGGAGCCATATAGTAAATAGCCATTTCAGATTGGCTTCTTTCACTTAGTAATATGCATTTGTTTCCTCCATGTCATTTCATGACTTGACAGCTTATTTCTTCTTAGGACTGAATTATATTTCATTATATAGATGTACCATGGTTTGGTACAATTTGAAGAATATCTTGAAGATGTTCTATCGAAGAACATCTTGGCTGCTTCCACCTTTTGGACATCATGAATAATCCTGTTATAAACATCCATGTGCAGGATTTTGTCATGGACATAGTTTTCAGTTCATTTGGTTTTTATTCATTTAAAAAATTGCCTTGTCTTTTTCATCAGTTTTACCTAGAAAGAAATGTTTAACTTGAAAGCTTTTCTTTCTTATTAACCTTGGTAAGGAAAATAGTGATTACTAAAAATAAAATTTAATGAATAATTTATGCTTTAAAAATTTCTCTAAAGTATCAAAAAATTCTAATTGCAGCTAACAAATTAATGATGGCAGCTAGGTATACAATATTCTACTAATAGGATCCTTTCAGACTCCTGGTGAAATGTGACAAATCTCCTTTCCATACTGTATAGCTTAAAGTAAAATTACTAGCCTTTGTAGACTCCATGTAGAATTTTTAAAATGAAAAGCTCACATACTCTGAGTAAAATTATTGCTGCACTATGGATGGAGGAGCCTGGTAGGCTGCGGTCCATGGGGTCGCAAAGAGTCGGACACGACTGAGCAACTTCACTTTCACTTTTCACTTTCATGCACTGGAGAAGGAAATGGCAACCCACTCCAGTGTTATTGCCTGGAGAATCCCAGGGATGGGGGAGCCTGGTAAGCTGCCGTCTATGGATCGCACAGAGTCGGACACGAGTGAAGCGACTTAACAGCAGCAGCAGCATGCGAATCAGTCAGTCAAAGTAGAGACTGGCCTTGCCATGAGAGCAGATTGCTGGAGGATCCCTGCTCTTCTAGTTGTTACCCATCTAGATCCGTCTAGATCCTAGATTATTGGTGTACTATTTAATTATTTCTGTGCAGCTATTATGAATTACATAGACTCATAAACGGGGAAGGAAATGGCAACCCACTCCAGTATTCTTCCCTGAGAAATCCCATGGACAGAGGAACCTGGTGGGCAACAGTCCATGGGGTTACAAGGAGTCAGACACAACTGAGCATGCACGTGCATACTCATAAGTGTGCAATAAATCTTGTGTAAGAACTATACACAGTAATCCTGTGTAAGAACTATCTCAAAATCAATTTGTTTAAAACAGTAACTGTCTATTTAGCTCATACATCTTAGGGTCAGCGGCTTGGGTTATGTAAGGCATAGTTCTGGTGAGGCAGAAAAGGAAAGACGACCTCAACAGAAATAGGTTACCTTTATTCAGGCAAGGAGGGGTGACAGTTGGCCTAACGTCCAGGCTGAGCGCCGAGAGGGATCAGGGAAGCTTCATACTTATAGGGAGGTTTGTGGAAACGATAAGGGAAATGTTAATCAGGCGGGATATTTTGAGTATTCTTTTGTTGAGGTGACATTTGTAGTTGGGCAGGGGGTGATAAGTCTTCTGGGCAGGTGTAGGGGGTGCAAGGTTTCTGGACAGGGGTTGATAAGTCCCAGATAGATGCAACTGGCCTGGAGCATCAGGGTGGAACTAAAATTCTGTTTTGTTTTCTCCGAAGTTAGATGATTCAGCAAGGGGCCTTTGAGACTATTGTTCTCTTTTCTAGGCCCAAAAGACTCCAGGTTAGGCTCAGCTGGATGGTCTTCTGCACTTAGCTGAGCTGACCCCTATGTCTTTGGTCAACTGCCAATCAGCGTAATCTGAGATAGCCTGAACCGAGATAGAGAAGAACTATTTCGGGCTTCCCAGTTGGCACTAGTGGTAAAGAACGAACACGCATGCCAATGCAGGTAGACTTAAGAGGCGTGGGTTCAATCCCTGGGTTGGGAAGATCCCCTGGACGAGGTCATGGGAACACACTCCAGTATTCTTACCTGGAGAATCCCATGGGCAGAGGAGCCTGGCAGGCTATGGTTCTTAGGATCACAAACAGTTGGACACAACTGAAGCGATTAAGCACACACACATGTCTCTTACATTTGGTTTCTCATCCTTCTCCAATGTGTGTTGGATTTATCCTTATGACTCCAGAGCATGTTTCTGGACAAGAGAGTAGGTGTGTGTAAGACTTGTTTAGGCCTAGGTTTATGTTGGTCCTTTAATGGACCGGAACCTGGTGGTCCAGAGTTGACGATGAGAGAGTGAAAGAAGGAAAGAGGCTAATATTCCCTGGGTTACGCAGCTGGCTTCTGTGCTCCAGGGAGTCAGCCAGAAATAGAGAAATAGAGAAAGACAGAAAGAATAGAAAGAAAGAAAGACACGGGGACCAAAGCTCTGATGGAGCAGAGGTGTTTTAATCAACATGGCGTGGGCATATATACTGTAGTTATTCTCAGCAAAGATAGAGATTAAAATTCCAGACTTACAAAACATAAGATGATCCCTATCAAAGAGAGAGTTGCAAACGATCACCTTTTACCGTATGGCTCATAAAAAGCAAGAGGGAGGATTCCTTAGCCCCCGGAAAGGCGTGCCTCTCCTCTTAATTCCTGAATATTCAGGAATCAACAAGGGCCAGAGGGTTCCTGACAGATCCAAAACAGCACGCAGGAAGCCTCTTGTTAAACGCTTCCTGACAGGTTTAAAATTTGTCTATCATCATTTACATTGTATTCTATTGGTGAAATGAGGTGTTAAGGTCAGCCCAAATTCAGGAAGTGGAAAAAAAAAATAGACTTTACCTCTTTCTGGGAAGAACCACAAGTCAGATTACAAAAGGATGTGGATGAAGAAACAGAAGAAAGTTAACATGACCATTTTTGCAAAAATCTACTATAATGATGAATTCAGTGGGGAAAGGGCCCAAGAGAGGTTCTGTGTCACCTCAGGTTCTAGGAGGGTGAGGGGAGCTTGAAGCAGTAACTCTTTACCAACTTTTGTGCAAATATTTCAGTATTTTAACAAGCAGTGTAACCACATGGTAAGCAAAGGCCAGATATTAGCTCTGAAAAGAATATTACAATGTTGTGCTTTTAAAAATGAAAATACAGTCAGGGGACCATCTGCATTATGTCTACTTTCTGGACTACTTACCTCTAGAGAAATCTTAACAATTGGACTAGTGATACCTAAATTATTTAACTACAGTCATGGGTCCTAAGAGAAAACTACCAACCTTTTTAAGGTTAATATTGCTAAAGGAAAATGATGAACATAGCTAATATTATTCCAGAAAATGAAATATTTCATCTAGTTTATATAATGTACCTGCCACTGGAAATATGGAGCATGAGTGGAAACCATACACTTTGATCAACATAGTTTACTTACTACTTTTTTTCAGGTTTAGAGTAAGTTTTAACATTTTTTTATTTTTAATTGGAGGCTAATTGCTTTATAATATTGTGTTGGTTTCTGCCATAAAACAACATGAATCAGCCATAAGTATATATATATCCTCTCCCTCTTATCCAACTCATAGTTCTGTTTCTTTTAGACAACACAAAACCATCTGTTCTCAAATCAAAAAGCAACTTTAATCCTGTAACTATATTGGGGTTTTGACTCCAAAATATCATTCTTCCAGCAAGTAACATGGTAATAGAATTCTTCCCGACTCCTGCTGAAATGTGCCATCTTCTCTCCACATGGTAGAGCGTCAAGTATAATTTCCACTTACTGGATTTATAGTTTCAGTGTAGAAGTGCTAATGAAAGTATCACTGAAGTCACTTCCTTCCTCCACAGCTCACCTGCACAGGGTTCCCCAGCCATCACGCTGCTAGACCCGTGTGTGGACTGAGGGAGACCCAGGGCCAAGTAGGTCGACAGTCACATGGTAATAGAAGCCAAAGTCTTCCCAGGGGGCTCAGCAGTAAAGAATCCACCTGCAAACACAGGAGACGCAGGTTTGATCTCTGGGTTGGGACGATCCCCTGAAGAAGGGAATGGGAACCCACTCCAGTATTCTCGCCTGGGAAGTTCCATGAACAGAAAAGCCTGGCAGGCTACACGGGGTCACAAAAGAGTAGGATGTGACTTAACAACTAAACAACAGTAACAGTAATAGAGGCCAATAAGTTTCTCCTCCAGTCACTAAACCATAATTTGTTCATAGGAATAGACCCCTGAAAGTAAAGAAATCGTAACTCTCTAGCTTTTGAGTTTGAATTTCTGATCCTCACTCATCACTTTCCACAATGCTCTACATATAGCAGTGATTAAGCAAGTAGTGATTAAGCCAGACCAGTGCTTCCCAGGTGATGCTAGTGGTAAAGAATCCACCTGCCAATGCAGGAGACATAAGACATGAGGGTTTGATCCCTGGGTGGGAAAGATCCCCTGGAGGAGGGCATGGCAACCCACACCAGTATTCTTGCCTGGAGAATCCCATGGACAGAGGAGCCTGGCGGGCTACAGTCCAGGGTCACAAAGAGTCAGACACGACTGAAGTGACTTAGCATGCACACACGTAAGCACATGTCAGACTGGTCATATCTAGTCATGTCCACAGCAGGAACCTGGCCCACCTGCACAATACAACAGCACAGTTAGATTCAGTGTCTCTTAGCTCTTACGCTGGAAGTCAGCAGATGAAGATAGTCACATGGCACAAGTGGCTAAGTGCCAAAGGATGTTTTATACTTTGAATTAATTCAACAGATAAACCCCATTAGATTAGGGCCAGAGAACAGGATTTAAACTATACTTTAAATAGTTTATAAGATATTAGGCTGCAAGCAGTACACATACACACACATACTTGCTCATGTATACACAGAAAAAGCAAATGAAATTATGAGCCACCACAAGGACATTTAATGATGGTCTCACTGGTCAGTAATATTTCCTGTGGCCAGTCCAGAAAGATGAGTGAACAAATCTCAGGGAAATTGCAGTGTTTGACCTCACCAAAATTGAGGAGTAAGCCATGTATGCATGCCACTGCTCATCATTTTTCTCAGATGAAAGGCCTGTGGTCAGCTAAGCTCACATGAGAGGGAATCAGGGGGCACCCCTTACTTGTCCCTGTTCCTGTGGGGACCTCACTTGTAGAGATGTGGCTGAGGTGAGGTGAATCCTCAGGAGTGTGAACCCCTATGTTCCAGAGTCAGAGGTCTCACTGTGTCAAGGACTCAGTGAAATTTCTAGTCCCTCAGTACTTTTTACAAGTGAAAATGGTAACCGGGACATTCCACTCCCATCAAAATTCTTGAGCTTATTTTCTTGTATAAGAAAATTTTACATTAATACAAAATTTTACAATTAGGACTTTAAAATTATCATAAAAGGAACTTGAAGTAGAGGGAGTGGATTTGGGTATCATCGTGTTTACGAAAATACTAGTGAAAATGAATTTACTCATTACAGCTGGGAAACAATCTTATTTGAGTTCCTGTTATGTACACAGGATTATGCTAGAGTCTTTACATGCTTTATCTTGTTTAATCTATTTACTAGAGTCGAAGGAAATTGGTAGGGTCTTCCCTGTGGCTCAGACTTCCCTGGTGGCTCTGATGATAAAGTATCTACTTACAATGCGGGAGACCCGGGTTTGATCCCTGGGTCAGGAAGATCCTCTGGAAAAGGAAATGGCAACTTAGTCCAGTATTCTTGCCTGGAAAATCCCATTAATGGAGGAGCCTGGTAGGCTACAGTCCATGGCGTCTTAAAGAGTTGAACACAACTGAGCAACTTCACTTTCACTTTTCCCTATAGCTCAAATGGTAAAGAATCTGCCTGCAATGCAGGAGACCTGGGTTCGATCCCTGGGTCAGGAAGATCCTCTGGAGAAGGAAATGGCTACTTAGTCCAGTACTCTTGCCTGGAAAATCCCATGGACAGAGGAGCCTGGCAGGCTATAGCCCATGGGATCGCAAAGAGTCAGACATGTCTGAGCAACTAACACTACTACTACTAAGGAAACTGGTACTATTGTCCCAATTGTTAAATAAAAGGAAAGAAACCTCAGGTTAAATATTGATAGTTTGTTTTGAGACTGTATATCTAATAAGTAGCAGGGTGAAGCTATTATCCACATCTTCATGCTCCTGCACGTATTCACTCTCTGTTATCCCTTGGTGTTCAGTGCAGGGCTGTCCAAGGTAGAGATAGGTGACTCTGAATTCATTCCCTCCCACAAAATGTCTCTTTACATTTTCCACCTACCAAAGCCATTCGCAAAGGATCATCTGAGCAATAAGAATTTTCATTTGTTCCTGATAGGAATACAAATGATACAGTGACTTTGAAGACATTTTAACAGTTTCTGATGGAATGGAACACACTCATACCATGTGATCCAACATTTGTACCTCTTGACATTCACCCAAATAAACTGATAACTGAGGTCCACACAAAAACCTGTGTATGAATGCCTATAGAAGCTTTATTCATAGTCACCCAAATGTGGAAGCAATGAAGATGCCCATCAGTAGGTGAAAAGATAAACTATGGTATGTCCAGGTCATGGGATGTTATTCAGTAATAGAAAAGAAATGAGTTCGCAAGCAATGAAAAGACACAAAGGAAACTTAAATGTATATTGTTAAGTGAAAGACAGTCTGAAAAGGCTACGTTCCAACTATGACATTCTTGGGAAAGTAAAACTATAGAGACAAGACAAAGTCCCATGGCTGTTTGGCTTTGGCATGTGGGGGGATGGTGGAGGGATGAGGCAGGTGAAACAATAGAGATTTTTAAGGCAATGAAGCTAGTCTGTATGACTCCAAAATGGTACATACATGACATTATATACATATGATGTACATATGTTTCAAAACATATGAAATGTGCAGAGGAGTGAATCAATGTGAACTATGGACTCTACTAATAATTTAAGTATCAATATTGGCTCAATTACAACAAATGTACCATGCTAATATAAGATATCAGCAGTAGAGGAAACTGGGGAGAGGGTAGGTTGTGACTGGGAGGATGATAAATGAGAACTCTATATGTTCCAGTTTTTTTTATAAACCTAAAACTGCTAAAAAGTTTTTTATTAATTCTGAAAAAAAAAAAAGCATCTTCAAACTACAGGTATTTTTTAAAGGCCTCTTATGTGTTAGAATCTGTTGTTCATACCAGAGACTCCTGATTATGTCACTGTTACCAAGTATATAAAATATAATGGGGAAGATTATGTACCACCCATCAGACTGTCAAATGATAAACCAAGGATTCACACAGTTAAGTGCAAAGGTGAATGGAATAGATGTAAAATACTATGACCTTTCAGAGAAGAAAACATTCAACATGTAGTTAAGAAGGTGAATTTAACTCTCTGCTTAATACTAACTCCAGAAGGAAAGGGAGGGTGGAGACCCTGTCTGGCTGTGGATGAAGATATAGGAGGTGAAGAAAGATCACTGTCAGCAGTAGGAGAAACCCCAGAAGTGGAGGTTCACAGAATCTGAAGCAGAGAAAAAAAGTTCTGATTGTGGAGTTTCCAGTGGGAAGTGGTGTTTTTTGGGACATGGGTATCTTCCTAATCACTACATTTCCAAACTCCTTTCCCCAACCCCGACTCTGAAGCTGCTCCTGTTATTCTAGTTTATTCCTGGGAAGAGTCACCAATTCACAAAAATGAAAACCAAGGCTTTCATAGGCATTGCTTCTGGGAACACCAGCCTTGCTCCCTGACACAGGTGTTGCCTGCTGAAGCTGAGGGCAAGTGGTGTGAAGGGAGCACTATATACTTGCATCTTGGTGAGTTTCTTTGATCCTCAAAACCCACCTCACACTCACCCTCCAGAGAAGCCATGGAGAAAGAGGGGGAAAGAGAGAGAGATGGAGTAAACACTTGAGTGAGACTCAAAAAAAAAAAAAAAAAAATCACAAACAGGTTCTTTTTAATACTAGTCTAGACGAGGTTTTGCAATGTTGCAGGTTGCTAATTGCAGTAATAACTGCCTGAGAACAATTAAGCAGACACCAAACATTTCTATCAGGTGAATGCATTGTCCTATTAATAAACAGCCATGAAGGTAACCTGGAAAAACCTCTTTGACTGGTTCCATCTTTGTTCCCACACATTCTGGCTGTATGAAGCAGACAGCCACAGTGGTTGCTTGGGTCTCTGAAGGTCTGCAGAGGTGGGTTTTGCAGCTGCTTGCTGCAGTGACTTGGGTCTGGTCACTGATTAAAGACAATAGCTGTGAATCAGCGTGTAAGGCATGGTACCCATCACTCATCAACAGATGACCTGGATTTGCCTTCTGGAAATCCTCTTTTCCCCCAGCTTGGTTACTTGCAAACTGACTCTCTAAATAGCTTTTCTCAGGGGAAGCAATTTCTTTTTAATCTTAAGATCAAAGCCCCGATTTCTTATTTTTAAAATTATTAATTTCATATCCTAAACCATCTCTTTATCTACAACAATCCACAATAGCTGTTCAGCTGCTCAGCATCTTTCCTTTTGACTCTTCCATGGTGGATGCATTATTTCAGGAAGGCTTCCTTCAAGCTGGGTCTTCTTGCCCCTCAATCCGTGCACTCCCATCATCACCCCTTAAACGGTAAGGCTCCCTGTCAGTCAATGCACTCCTTGCTCCCAGTGGGGCTGAGTCAGTGCAGCCCTGAGAGGAAGCCTGAAGGAGGCTGTTAGAATCTATTCATAGAGGAAAGCAACGTTCCTGCCACAGCGAGAGGTTGCTAATGACGCATGTATACACCGGTAGTGACACAGAGGAGGAGGAAGCTGGAGGAGGAGGGTGTGCAGAAAGGGGGTGGACATAGGATCCAAGAACTATGACAAAGCTTGATATACATTCTGTCACCTTTTGGTGAGGGCAGAATTCCAAAGATATAACTTGCTAGCACTAGCTGCCCTGACAGATCCCATGTCCTTTGTCAGAATTCCCATGTGAAGCAGCAGTCCCTGCACACAAACCCACACCCCGTGAGGCTGCGCAGCTCCATGACACCTGCAAGATTTCTGCCAAACTGCTGAGCAGCCCTGGAATGAGGGATGAGGAAGAGAGGAGGGTGGGGAAGGTGCAGAGGGGAAGACAGTCCTTCTTCCTTCAACCATTCAATTGTAATACACTATGTACCAGGCTCTGTTCTAGGTCTGAAGAGGTATAACATAGTCTGTTGTCATGAAAGAAATTGTAGCATATTAGACTTTGGAGACTTGTCCGAGATGAATGACAAAAACAAAATCCCTCAAAATGTTACTGGTGTTACATGGAAGAAAGATCAAAGACTTTAGGGTTGTTTGCCACACAGGACTAATTTATCCTGAGTAGTGCAATGTGCAAGAAAATAGTCCATAGAGTTCATGAAAAGGCAGATTCTCTATTATGCCATCCATGAACCATTTATTCAGAATCTACTAGTCCCTGGAAATATGTTGGCTGTTGGTATATAACAGAAGCCAACCATCTCTTGTCCCCTTTTCAGAAACTCTAAGAGCAATGAAGAAGCATCTGAGGATGTGGAGAATGCTATGGGCTGAGTAGATGATTTTGCTCCACAGAAAGTCCTGTTTTCTCAAAAGTGAAAGATTAGGAGTTTCCTTTACTGGGGTCTTATAAGACATGCCAGGAAAGCATGTCAAGGACTCAGGAAGTCAAAATAGCACATGGCCCACTGACCTTGATCAAGTTGGGTTTTAGTCATGATTCCACCATGTTTAGGCTGCATTCAGGAGACTCATTGTCTTCCTCTGGAAATTAGATTTGATAACCTCATAATATGTCTCCCAAATTCAAAAGCTAATTATACTAAGACTATCAACCCCCCACCCAAATAACTCTTTAATATGCCATTGAAAGGTAATATAATACCTACTTGTATTTTTCCGTAATATTGGTAGCCTCTTCTTCAACTCCCAACCCCAGTCCTGATTCCCCCACCCCTCTTATCACTCATTTTCCTAACATGTCAGGTTCTGTTGAGGAAGTAGTCCTCTCTTAACTCATGTTAAAACTTGAAGAGGGAGTATAATGTGGAATAGAACGGTGAAGTGCCAGGTGTAGAAAGAGGACTCTATCCTTCCAACTTCCTGTGATTTTGGGAAAGTCAGTTTACTCCTGTGTGCTTCAGTTTCCCCTGTGATTCCCCCATACCCATCCTATGCGCATGCACATACACACCACTATGTGTTAGAAATTCCTGCCAAGTTTGGGAATTATTTGCTAGAAATGCCTCATCTATCTTGACAAATACAAGGTTCAGAAAGAGAGCTCAGAGGGTTTGTTAAAATGCAGATTCTCATCCCCATGCTGACTGAATTAGAACTTCAGGTGGTAGGGATTTGGCATCACAACCTTGAAAAGCTTAGTCAATTTGATGCACACCAAAAATTATGAACTGCTGCAGACAGGTACTTGCATCCATTGATTACACTGGCAGCAGTTAACAGTACCTCTGAATCTTCTCACTCAGGACACTCACAGAAAGTAACACCAGTTAAGTGACCACCCAAGAGAGCTGCTTATTCCTAGAAGCTGTGTGGGGCAAGGATGAAGGAGGGTGGCCCCCCATGTCCCCCATGACAGACCCTGCCTGTCCCCCAAACAGAGGCCATGACTGTTTCAGACCACCCTCCACTCCTTCGCACAGTGTGTGTGTGGGGGATATGGGGTGGGGGCCCTTGATTTCAGACTGGTGGTCTCGGGCACAATGCGAAGGGGATGGGACACAGCAGAATGCACTAAGTCTCACCCTGGAAGCCTGGGAGACAGCAGCCTGGAAGCCAGAGTGGAAGATTCTGCCACGCATGAAAACTGCATTCAGACCCACAGACTGAAAGAGTAAAAGAACAAAGTAGGCTGGGCGGACTCGGCTTTAATAAGAACAGTTCTAAAAACATGGCCATCTTTACACTTCTGTGTATTTCTAGCCCCAGTTAGATGCCTGTTTTATGGGAGGACCCTGAGCCAGTGAGCTGAGAAGCAGCTTCCTCCAACCCACAAACCCCTACAGTTTGTGCCAAACACTGTCTTCAGAAACAAAGCAGGATGCACACACAGGACCAGAAAATGTCCCCACAGGACTGCCCATATCACCTGGGGTCTTCTGCATAAGCCCTGTCTTGGCTCACGGGCCTGCCTTACCGCAGTGGCGGCTTCCCTCTTTGCTTCACACAACTTGCCTGTCCAAGTCTGAGCTTGGCAGACTGCCTCACCTACGGCAGGGGTATCTGAGGGCCAGCCCACAAATGAGCTCATCTGTGCACTTTCCACAGAGTCCAAAAATGCTTTTGTCTGATCTTCTGCAACCACATGAGCACAAAATACATGATTGTCTGAAAAATGTGGGTGCATCTGCGCCCCTCTGGGCAGGCACAGATTTGGGACACTTTATACTAGAAAATGCTCTGATCTAAGAAAGGATATGTTGCTGCATGGCTAATAAAATGCATCATCTGTGTGCATTAAAGAACCCTTTCAATCCTTAATTATTATCATTATACCCAAGTAGTTAGTGCTCTGGAATTTCATACTGGGGTGGGCTTTGTGAACTAGCACTTCAATTTCCCCAAATGGCTGGCTGAGGACAGCAGGGAGCAGGCTCACTGAGATTTGGATATTACCACAGACAACTCCTTTGAGAGGAATTGTTTGAATTATTTTAGCAACAACTGGTTGGATGCTGAAACTATGTAAATTCTGTGGTGATAGGCATTGGTATTCTTCTGATTCCATTGTTTCAGCTAGATGACTTGTTGACTGAGGTTACCGTGGTCATCTTTCCAAAACCACTAAAGGGAATTCCCCAAATTTCCCCTAACATAATGGGCATCCCTTAAAGGCACAAAGTAAAAGCTGTCAAAAGAGATTCTTTGACTTGTATAATCAGTTCACTCATGCAGTAAACCAAAGCTAGGGCTATTTGCATTGCTTATGGCACTATTCTGCTTCAAGTTCATGTCTATGCCAAATCTGCCATTCCATGATTGCACTGGACTCCTGATTCATGCTTAAGTCTGTGTTAGGTGCTGTGGGAGTTTCAGAAAAAGAGAGGCCCAACCATGGAGGAGCTTAGAGTCTAAGAACAACACAAACATTATCTGGAGAAGTATAGAAAATGGGTCAGAAGCACCAGATTCATGTTAGGCAGATAGGGTTCAAATTCCCATCCCCCTACTTTCAGGTTGTCTGAACCTGGTTGCCAGATGTTTCCCCCCATTGTTGTCATTTAGTCACTAGGTCGTATCTGACCCTTTGCAATCCCATGGAATGCAACGCACCAGGCTTCCCTTTCCTTCACTATCTCCAGGAGTTTGCTCAAACTCATGTTCATTGAGTCAGTGATGCCATCCAACCATCCCATCCTCTGTCATCCCCTTCTCCTGCTTTCAATATTTCCCAGCATCAGGGTTTTTTCCAATGAGTTGGCTCTTCGCATCAGGTGCCCAAAGTATTGGAGCTTCAGCTTCAGCATCAGTCCTTCCAATGATTATTCAGGGTTGATTTCCTTTAGGATTGACTGGTTTGATCTCCTTGCTGTCCAAGGGACTCAGAAGAGTCTTCTCTGGCATCACAGTTTAAAAGTATCAATTTTTTGGTGCTCAGCCTTCTTTATTGATTGTCCAAATCTCACATCCATACATGAATACTGGGAAAACCACAGCTTTGACTATACAGCTTTGCTGGCAAAGGGAAGTCTCTGCATTTTAATATGCTATCTAAGTTTGTTGTCATCTGAGTCTCTATTAGTGTTTTATCCAGTGCAAACTGAGGATAACAGTACTACATTGAGAGTGACTATGAGAATTGATAATGCTCAAAGTGCATTGAGCATGAACCTGATTCTCACTACATGGGAGCAAAGATGATGACAATGATTAAACAATAGTAAACAATAGAGTATCTAGTTAGAAGAAAAATAAAATATCGGCTATAGTTTGATAGGAATTTGGAAAAGGGAGAGCCTCTTGGGGTTGAAGCAATCAACAATCTGGGGGTAAAGTGGACCAAGTTGAGTCTGAAAGGCTATGTAGAATTCAGCTGGGGGAGGTTAAGAATTGAGACTACAATTGAACAAAACAACTACTGCTAGTAGACTTTCGAAGTAATCAGCATGACATGTTGTGGCATTTCAGTCACTTTCAATATATGACCCTGTCATGTGATTAATGCAATCCAAGTAGCTCCCACTAAAGAGGTATTCAAACTTAATTTCCTAGTGGCCTCTCCTAATTCTTTGATTCTATTTCCAGAGCTAACACCCTGATATTGCAAATAGCACACTTTAAAATTGAAGGTTACAGATGAGATTAAATTTGCTTAGTCAACTGACTTTAAAATAGGGAAATTATCACGGATTATCTGGTTATTTGGGTGGGCCCAATGTAATTATGAGAGTCCTTAAATATGAAAGAGGGAGGCAGAGAGGTCACAGTGTTGTAATGTGAGAAAGGCTCAACTCAACATGGCTGACTTTAAAGATACAGGAAGGGATCCATGAACTAAGTAACAGGAATGAATTCTAGAAGGGTTCTAGAAGCTAGAAAAGGAAAATAAATTGCTTCTTTCCCAGACTCTCCAGAAAGAAGTCTGACAACATTGTGATTTTAGCCTAGTGGATATCTGGCTTCCAGAATTGTAAAATAATAAGTTTGTATGTGTTTTAAACCACCAAGTTTTGATAATTTGTTACAGCAGTGACAGGGAATTAACACATCAGGAAAAGCTTATTGATGCAGATAGTCCAAATCTTTTATTACATGTTTAATTTCAGCTACCATATTTAAATTTCTGACAGCTTTCTCATACCAAGAAGTTTTTTGTTTCCTACTATCTTATTCTTGCTTTATTTGTACCATAAAAGCCAGAGAAAAGAAATACTATCTTCGTTATAAATAACTCTCAATCTAGAATTCTATATTCAGCTCAAATACCTTCAGCATTCAGGGTGAAGCAAATACTTTGGCAAATACTAGTGGTGCTTACCATTCAGAGATCCCTGTAAAATTTGATGAAAATTACTAATAGATATACATTTGAACAAAGAGATTGGAAACAGAAGCAAATAATGAAGTGCAACTAAAAAATTGCAATTAAAAATGATCAATATATGGAAAGATCTAAATAATCATTAATTGTTTAAAACCCCAAAATAGTAACAACTTGGGAGATATTACTAGAAAGTGACATGGAAATAGTAGGAAACAATATCATGTAATTCAGAAGATAAGTGGTTAGATTTAAAGCTTTCTAAAAGGCGTTTACATTCTTTGGGAGAAGAGTAGAAATGTTGATGAATTTGTTATTTTAAGTCAAGTATTCATATCAAAGTGTACAGACAATACAGATCTTCTAAAAGATTTTTGCATTCACCCCCATAAAGGAAATCAAACCTCAATGTTCATTAGAAGGACTGATACCGCAGCTCCAATACTTTGCCCACCTAATGTGAAGAGCTGACTCATTAGAAAAGACCCTGATGCTGGGGAAGATTGAAGGCAGGAGGAGAAGGGGATGACAGAGGATGAGATGGTTGGGTAGCATCACTGACATCACTGCTCATAGGAGTTTGAGCAGGCTCCAGGAGATGGTGAAGGACAGGGAGGCCTGTAGTGCTGCGGTCCGTAGGATTGCAAAAAGTCGGACACGACTGAGGGACTGAACAGCCACTTCAAACGTGTGGTAGTCATTAGACCTGCTGAGCTGAGCTGAGCTGAAGTCACTCAGTCGTGTCCAACTCTTTGCGACTCCATGGACTGTAGCCCCCCAGGCTGCTCGGTCCATGGGATTTTCTGGGCAAGAATACTGGAGTGGGTTGCCATTTCCTTCTCCAGGGGATCTTCCTGACCCAGGGATCGAACCCAGGTCTCCCGCATTGTAGGCAGACACTTTACCGCTGAGCTACCGGGGAAGCCTACTAGGTCGTTATTTAATATGTGATAAACAAGTTCATGTATTTCTGTACTGTATTTAAAATTATTGATAACTAAATTTCTATATGACTGGCTTCGTTTTAATCCTATCTATGTTATTTTGTACATTTTAAAACATCCTTCTGAGAAGAGGTCCATAGGCTTCCTCAGACTATATAGTGCAATTTATGGCACAAAAAATTACAGCACACTTAGTACATTAGGACCTCTCATTAGCCTCTTTAATTCAAACAGCTACAAAAAAAAAACGAGAGGTTTCTTTTTTCCCTTATATCCTGATAAATTTGTCAAAGCTTCAGTGGCTTAAATTCATATCCATAGAGACTGCCTACTATGAAATAATAAAAGACTCTGGGGAATTCCCTGATGGTCAGTGGTTAGGACATTTTTGCTCTCACTGCTGAGGGCCCAGGTTCAATCCTTGGTTGGGGAACTAAAATCCACAAGCCACATGGACATGGTGTGGCCAAAAAAGAAAAACATGGAGTCCATAGATAGAAGCAATATTATGTAATAGTATGCCTGTGTAAAACAGACTCACTTCTATACAATACAAAGTAACACAACATTGTAAATCAACTATACTCCAATTAAAAAGTAAGAACTCTCTGGTCAGATTAAGATGTCCTCCATGAGTTGCTCATATTGTAGATTTTAAATCAAGATATGGTCATTATTTGAGCCCTAAGCATAATTAATCTAATGCTTCATTTGTCAAATAGAGAAAATCATAACCAAATTGTGTCAGAAAATTCAGAGCACATAGTCTTAAAACCTATTTGTCTTGTTTTAACTGAGATTATATTATCACATGGAGAGCTTTAAGAAGGCAATGATTGTAAATGAATTAGAATATGGGCTTTGGATTAGATAGATGAAGACTTGAATCCTGGACTCACTACTTTCTTGTTCTGGATGGTTGAGAAATTATTTTTTCAACTTTGTCAATGCTCAGTTTTCTCATCTTTAAAACACTGATGATAAAAATTGCATCACTTTGTCAGACAAGGAGATTGTGGGGCTTACCAGGTGGCAGTAGTGGTAAAGAACCCACCTGCCAATGCAGGAGACTTAAGAGGTATGGGTTCGATCCCTGGATCAGGAAGATCCCCTAGAGGAAGGCATGATAACCCAATCCAATATTTTTGCTTGGAGAATCCCATGGACAGAAGAACCTGGTAGGCTACAGTCCATAGGTTTGCAAAAAGTCAGACACGACTGAAGTGACATTATCAAGCACAAAGAAGATCATATATGAAAAGTACTCAGCAAGTTACTTGGCTCATATATACTATTTCCTGTATTTATGGAAAATTTGCATTCAAACTAAATAGATTTGCAACAAACTAGACATGAGTATCTGAGAGTAAGCGACCTAAAGTGAAAGTGAAAGTGAAGTTGCTCAGTCATGTCTGACTCTTTGCGACCCCATGGACTGTAGCCTACCAGGCTCCATGGGATTCTCCAGGCAAGAATACTGGAGTGGGTTGCCATTTCCTTCTCCAGGGGATCTTCCCAACAGAACAAATCTTGACTAAATTGAGACAATATCCTCCCATTCTGATTTCCTTCTATTCCTCTGATGGAGTTTAAGTCCTACTAATGAACCCCACTCCAGTACTCTTGCCTGGAAAATCCCATGGATGGAGGAGCCTGGGTAGGCTGTAGTCCATGGGATCACTAAGAGTTGGACACGACTGAGCGACTTCCCTTTCACTTTTCACTTTCATGCATTGGAGAAGGAAATGGCAACCCACTCCAGTGTTCTTGCCTGGAGAATCCCGGGGACGGGGGAGCCTGGTGGGCTGTCGTCTATGGGGTCGCACAGAGTCGGAAATGACCGAAGCGACTTAGCAGCAGCAATGAACTGATACATGAATATTGTACTTCTGTTTCTGGTTGTTTTTTTTTTATCACAGTGAGTGATGTAAATTTTATCTAATCAATGGATATAAATGATTTCCATGTAAATCAATGGAAATAAAGTTGTAAATGTGTTTCTACTTTGCCACCCCACTACCCCCATCAGCTTGATCGAGTGCTGAAAGCTTCTGAAATGACTTACTTAGTTTTAAGCAGATTGATAGACATCGGAAACACACTCACTTCCATTTCAAGTTCAGAGGAAATTGGGTCTCTGCTTTGATCCTTTTTTGACTTCATAGATTTAGACAGCTGCTAGACTAACCCTTTTACAGTGCAGATGAAGAGGCTAGGACCATCCTCAAGCACAGTTTAATTAGCTCTACATCTGTTGTCAGAAACAATACAGTCCGTCCAGTAAGACATGAAACTTGGTGGTCTGCCTCAAAAACAAAGCAAAAAAGTCTTTAGATCTACCTTTCATGAAGTAGGCATTAAGGAATAATTTCAAGAGGGGTCCCCAAGTAGACAAGGCCTGTTAGTTTAATAGGAGTAAGTACCATCTGCCAGTGATGCATGTTAGTAATTTTAAAATTGGAATGATCCTGACAGAAGATAAAACAACTGCTCCTATTTTTTTTTTTAATGAGGAACAGGATTTACGTGATCAATAAAGAAGAAACCACATGTTCCTGTACTTCATATTTTCTTCAAAGTTATTTCTGTTAGGTGTCAATTGTAGATAATAATTAAATTTCTACTCAAAGTTAATGACTAGATGCTATCATTTTTTGATGAGCTCTCAGTAACAGAAGAACCGGACACTTGAAATTCTGGTCCTTTATCAATTGGAACTGTGAGTAGAAGTTCAGTATTTCAGTATTTATTTATATTTAAAATAGTACCTCATATTTCCTAATGAAAAATGACAATAAACCCTGTCATACATACTGACAGAAAAATGAGACAGTTTCCAGAATTATTGTAAGAAAGATCAGTGCTGAAGACAAAAAGTCAAATAAGATACCCCAAGTTCCTTTCTCTTTAACGCATCTAAGATTTAGTAAACAAATGTCAGAGAAAAAGTGTTGCAGCTTAGTACATACAGCAGGTGTTATCAGCATCTTACATAGGCTTCCTCCTTTCACTTGATACACTATGTAAAAGCTAGATAAATATTATCCTGTAGTTGTAGAAACAAGAATGAACAGCTTGCTTGGGGTATCACAGCACAGTCCTCATGGGGGTACTGTGTTACCTCTGCACCATCTCTCAATCTTTTATTTTTCTTTCTGAATCACTTTAATTCAATTTGTGAAAGTCACACACACATGCAGTCTGAAGCAACAGGCAACATTTCACTGTTGAAGCCTTTCCTTGGCACGGGAGAGACAGCCTCTGATAATGGCTTCCCAGATAGCTATTCAGCAGCCTTCAGCCAGCCAGAGGAAATAAAGCTGAAGAATTAAGTGAGACCAATGACTTCAAGCGGAGAAACGGAAAGAAACTGAACAGAGTGATAAGCAGCTCCCTCTGGGTAGCAATGGAGTCCACGGGCTGCACTTGATTCTAAGCAGGAGTGACTGGTGACGCTGAAGAACTCTGGAGAGAGCGCTGCTGCAACTGACCCCAGTAAATCCACGCTCCTTTATTTAATTCCTCACGTCTCTCAAAGCTGAGTTCTGACTATTGAAAATGAGAAAACTCCTCATTCAAAGAGAGGCTACAGAAAAGGAGGCACACTGCAGTTAGAGGTACTGTTACGGTGAGTGGTAGGAGGAATAAAGAGAAGGCAAATATAGATTACCATGGAGAAATCAGTTCTCTGATAGCTCCTTTCTTGAGGTTCTCTATACACCATGATGACTTTATGCTAATAAAGGGGTGCTTGATCTTATTGCTCACTGCGGAACCCCAGGTATAGAAGTGGACTGGCTCCATTCCAGTTCTTCCACTGAATAAACTTGAATAAATTTTCAAAGCCTTAGTTTTCTCATCTGCAAAAGGAGGATACTGAGGTTATACCTATTTCATTAATTCTCTGGAAGGTGCTTAGCACAGTATGTGTCCTTTATAAACATTCGATATATGTTTACTATTATAATAGGTGCTTCTTTAATAGTGACTATGCCATGCAAATGAGCAGTAAGAATCAAGAATATTTTAGCAGCTATTATGTTTCAGGTAGTGAGCTAAGAATTTTACATGCATTGTTGTTAGCCCTCTTCAGAGCTCAAGGCAGAACACAGCAAAAATTGTGTTGAGGTTCTGACATCTGAGAAAGTCAATCTCTTGCAGCTGGTTAGATGCTGTCAGTAGCTAATAAAATGGAGAAAACGTGCCCATTTTAGAAGGAATTCAGGAGCCTATGAAAGGAAATCTATTAGGGATGCTACTCTTCCTACCACAGACCAAGAATGGAGCAGGACTACTCAAAAAGGCACAGTTTTATCTTAGAGCTTCAAAAAACTATGGCTATTTTTAAATGTAAAGTTATCAGATTAAAGCATTTTAAATTAGGGAAAAGCCAACTCCAAAAACTGTAGGTTTGTCAATGATCTTGGATTTCTAAAGAATTGTTAGACCAGATAATGAAATTCATTAATAATCAGCTTCTCAAACACCTGAGAGTTCATACAGCACCGAAAATGTTAAGTACACACAGCTCAGTTCAGTCTCATTCTTCCCCTGTTCAATTCATTGTAGTGGTGTGTAAGTACACAATCATTTCCTCTGCCCATGGCAGGCTCAGTCTAAGTAAGAGTTAAAAGTCTTTCAGGAACACATTGGAAAGCTGTGATCTTTTTTTTTTTTTAATGTTTTTTAAATATTGTTTTGAGAAAAAGGAGGGAAAATTAAAGAAATACTACCTTGAGAAGATTCATCCACATAGTCCATTCATTATAGGTTTTGTTAGGGGTAACAGACTCCATTTTTTAATGTAAATATCAGTGAGAGATGTATGCCTGTTTTTGCACCTTAATAATCATTACTTCTGTTAGAAAATTTAATGTAATTGTGAAAACAGAAAAAGCTAAGAAAATGGGAAAGTTGAAACATTAAGGGTGGCCAAATTGGGTTGAGTTCATCTGTGAGGAGTGAAAATGTTACATGGGACACTGAGAATCTAGAAATTATAAAATGATAGCTTTAGAGGAGGAAAGGAAAGTTTTCCAAAAAACAAACAATCAAAGGAGCTGTTTGTGTTCAGTCTCCCAGTCCTGTCTGACTCTTTGTGACCCCATGGACTGCAGCACGCTAGACTGCTCTGCCCCTCACTGTCTTCTGAAGTTTGCCCAAGTTCATGTCCATTGCATCAGTGATGCCATTCAGCCATTTCATCCTCTGATGCCTTCTTCTCCTTCTGCACTCAATCTGTCCCAGTAACAGGGACTTTTCCAATGAGTTAGCTGTTTGCATCAGATGACCAAAATACTGGTTTCAGCTTCAGCATCAGTCCTTTCAGCAATGTTCAGGGTTGATTTCCTTTAAGATTGACTGGTTTGATCTTGTTGTAAAAGGGACTCTCAGGAGTCTTCTATGGCACCATAGTTCAAAGACATCAATTCTTTAACAAAGAAGTTAAAAAGAGTCAAGAAGATATTTATCTATTTATAAATTCTATGTAACAGTAATGCTAGTAACCAGGTAAGTTCCTTGCAAAACTATCATGTTACTTTGGATAAACAAATCCCTAATGATGTGCTCTATTGTATCAGTAATAAATTCAAGATGAAACTAAACATAAGCAGCTTCTGATCACTCCTTCACCTGCATGCACCTTGTTCCAAGGAGCAGGGCTAATACCATTGTTAAAGACAGTTTAGTTAGTTAGCTTAACTCAATGATTTCCAGTTGGAGTTCCCCCAAGGTAGACAAGAGACTGGCATATGCAAGCAACTGTGAGAAGCTGATAGTTATGAGATATTACTGATTATTTTTAAAAGAGCAAAGAATATATGAAGTTAATGATTGTACAAGATTCAAATAATACAAAAATATATGTGAAGCGTCACCGACTCAACAGACGTGAATTTGAGAATACTCCGGGAGACAGTGAAGGACAGGGAAGTCTGGCGTGCTGCAGTCCATGAGGTTACAGACAGTCAGACATGACTTAGCAACTGAACAACATATATTCCTCACCTCCTACCTCAAACTTTCTCCTTTTTCTAAACATATATATGAGTTCATAGCTTCATGTCTTCCTTCTTGATTTCTAAGATTTTGGTAAGGTTTATTTTCTACCTGAAGAAAATAAAGAAATTCTCTTATACTGTTCTCTAACATTTTTATAATTTTATTTGTAAAAGTAGGTTTTAATCCATATGTAATATATTTTTATGTATGGCATGAGGTAGAACTTTTTTTTAAACAAAAGGCATTTGTTCCTACATTAATTATAGAATGATCTATCTTTTCTCCACTGATGAGAATGGTCACTTTAGTCATTAGAGTAACGATCATACGTGGGCCTGTTACTGGACCTTTATTTTGTCCTATTGGTTTACTTACAGATACTGTGCCATTACCTATGACTCTCATATTTATCATATTTTTATCTATGCTTTGCCCTCTGTAAGGCAAGTCCCCTTCATTGTTACAGTTTAGGGGAAACAATTATCAATAGATATTCTTGCATACCTCTATCAGATGAAATCAAGAAGCACTTTCAAGTTTTATTTTCTAAAAAATCTCATGGAGTTTAGATTTTTTAAAGAAAAACCTTGGCAAAACTGATATTTTATGATTGTTTATTCTCATCGAGTAATGTAGACTCTCTCTAAAATATTCAAGTCTAATTTTATGACCAAGTATTATAGATTTCATTATGTAGGTGTGCTTGTTTTTTTTTTATTATATCCTCTCTAAAGTATTTTGAAGTTCTGCTGCTATTTTAATGGAAATATCCTTATTGAATTTCTTTTGTTTTATACATGCATAACGGTTGGTTTTAAGAATATGCATCTTCTTTGCAACTTTTTAAGAGTTATTACAGTAAACTAATAAATTATTAATGTAATATATTTTGTAAGATAAGGAAAACAAAGGTTAAGCTTTACAGAATGAAAAACAGCCTCTTGCCTCAGCCGGCTCTCAGCCTAGAACCATTTTCATATCCTTTCCCTTTTCAGTGTTTGGGCTCTTAGTTTTTCTGGTACTTTCCACCATCACTTAAAGTATTGTAACAGGCCTTTGGCTTTGTTCATTGGTTTACCAACCTTGGGTGCTACCACACATTACCTCCTACTTCAAGGACGATATAGGAAGAATTCTGCCTCTTGTTTCATGTGGGTCCTGAGAGCTGTTGAGTTCACCTGTGAGGAGTGAGAATGTTACATGGGGCATTGAGAGTCTAGAAATTGTAAAAAGATAGCTTTATAGGAGGCAGAAAAAGTTTTCAAAAAGACAAAGGCGCTCTTGTTGCTCACTGTTGAATGCCAGCTGCTTGGAGCACTGACTCTGGTGATTCTGGCCTGCATGGCATGTCTTACTGGGAGTTCTGAGGGTCCTTCCTCTGGGTGTGGCGGCCTCATTTATCTCTTCCCAGGATCACTGGCTACGTACAGCACCACTCTCCTCGCTGTGTCCTCTGCTCATTCTCACTGCTTTAGCCTAGAGGAAAATTCTGCTGCTCCGATGAACACAAATGATGATCCTTTTCACCACCCCTGGTAGCTTTCCTTTTCTCTTTATTGACTGGATTTTCAATTTTGAGCATCCCCAAAGCAACTGGCCAATCAAGACTTGCAGTGTTTTGGGCTTTGATGCCCGCTAGTCTTGTGTCTCTGCCATTCCATCCTGTTCAATTTTAGAAACTTAAGACTATCTAGTCTACTAGGAAGGTTATTTTCTAATAGTTCAGTTAGTGAGTTTTCCTTTTAAATACACATATACACAAACACATTTTTTTTTTCTCATTCCAAAGTATTTGAGGATACACATACATTTAGTCATCTTAATCTAATCCTAAATATTTTAAAATTTTTATGAGTGTAATTGTTTTACAATGTTATTTTCTGCTATTCAGCAAACTGAATTAGCTATATGTGCATATATATATATACACACACATACGTATATACATATATACATACACATGTGTATACATATATATACACACACATACATATATATCCCTATCTTCTACAACCACCTATTTATTCTCTGTATTCATTATTCTGTTTATGCTTCTTCATTTGTTTTGTTTTGTAGACTTTTCACACAAAAGGGAAATCCTATAGTGTTTGTCTTTGACATTTCATTTAGCACAATAAATTTAGGTCCTTCCATGTTGCTGCAAATGGCAAGATTTCATTCTTTTCATGGATGAATAGTGTTCTATTGTACACATATACCACATCTTCTTTATCCATTTGTCTACTGATATGTCCTTTGGCAGCTTCTGTATCTTGGCTATTGTAAATAATGCTGCAGTGACCATGGAGGTACATATATCCTTTCTAATTAGTTTGTTTTCTTCAGATAAATACCCAGGAGTGGAAATGTTGGATCACATGGTAATTCTATTTTTAATATTTTGAGGAATTTCCATACTGTCTTTCATAGAGCTACATCAATTTTCATTTCCACCAATAGTACATGAGGGTTCAACTCTCTTTTCTTCACATCATCAACATTTGTAATTTGTTGCCTTTTTGATGAGGTAGTAAATTACTGTGGCTTTGGTTTGCACTTCCCTGGTTATTAGTGACCTGAGCATCTTTTCACATGCTGTTGGCCATCTGTAGGTCTTCTTTGGAAAAATGTCTATCCAGATTCTTGGCCTGTTTTTCAATCAAGTTGTCTCATTTTTGTTTTTTGGTGTTGAGCTGTATGGATCCTTTGTATATTTTGGATACTAACCACTTACAGATACATTGTTGGTAAATATCTCCTATTCAGTAGGTGATTTTTGTTTTGTTGATAGCAGTTTGCTTTTTATAAAATATGGATATTACTGAAAATTACAATAAATTAAAATTTCAGTTATACTTCTAACATCTTTTTAATCTTATATATAACTAAATATTTTTATTAAAATGCTATATTTTATTCAATAACCTGCAAAAATGATGAAAAGACTAAAATTGCTAAGAGGGTTTGTAACATTAGGTTAGTTTAAGAAATCACTATTTAAAGTAAACCTCAGGAGTGTCTTCCACACTAGAGTACAATAATGAAGTTCTATTAGAGATTGTCACTTGGAGGTGGAGTTTCATTGCAATAATTTTAAGTTACTGGTAAGTACTTTAAAAAAAAAATCACATAAGCTCCTATTTAGCTATTAGCAATCTAAACTGACTGGGAAACAAATATAAAATAATAATTATCAATGATTCAGCATTGACCCAGAAAATTAACTATATTAAGTTAATATGATGAAAAAATTTTAGTTTATAGATATAGTCAATTATCAGCCATCATTGCTATAAGTTTTTTCTTCTGAACAAGTTAATAAAATGTGTTCAATATAGTTATGTGGTATTCATTTGTGTAAATTTCTCCCTTTTTGATTACCATAGCCTAGTAGCATCATGTAGACACAGCTTGTGTAGACACAAATTCCACAATGATAATGTGGAAGAGAGAACCAATGTCCTGAATACAGCAGTAATTTCGGAAATAGAATCTCAGGTGAGGCAATTTCTCTCAAGATGGGTATGTTATGACTGTAAGAGTTTGAAAGTCTCTTATGGAGAGCAGTGGTGACTTTTTTCCTCTATACCACAGGTCAGATGACAGTTACGTGTGCTAAACACTTCACTAAGCATACCCAAGGTGGTTGCAGCTGCAAGCACATTAATTCTATTCCCATCTATTTCTATTCCATCGACTTCATTCAAAAAGGCATATCAGAATTTAAATGTGTGAGAGTCCTCCTGGATTTTATTATAGCGAGAATTTTAACCAATTCTTACATCAGAAAAGAAAAAATATAATATTTTATCGCTTTGAGTATTAATTAGAATAATGATATATGATAGACCTCACAAACCAGCACACAGTAGTATGTTGAAATGCCAGAACTGAGAACCAGCCTCTAGGACACCACCAAGTATGCCCCTTAAGATTTGAGATACTCGGTATTTAGTCTGTCAGGGCTGCAGTTCAAAGTGCCAAAGCCGAGTGGCTTATATAACACAACTGTATTGTCTCACACTTCTGGAGGCTAAAGGTCCTAAATCAAGGTGCTGACAGGGTTGATTCTTTCTGGAGAGCTGTGAGGGACGGATCTGGTCGAGGCCTCTCTGAGGTTTGCAGATGGTCTTCTCCGTGTGTCTTTTCACATCACTCTCCTCTATGCATGTGTGTGTCTTGTATCCAAGTTTCTGTTTATTATAGAGACACCAGTCCTTGGGCCCATCCTAATGACCTTGTTTAACTTGATAACGTGTGTAAAGACCCTGTCTTCAAATAAGGCCACATTCTGATGTACTGGGCACTAGGACACCAACTTATTTTTTAGGAGGGTAGGGAGAGACACAGTTCAACTCATAACACTTGATCTGGAGCCAAAAAATGCTCAGAGTAATAAAATTAGTCACTGAGAAAATGGTGACACCTTGACCACACAGCCACGTGCATCCAGACCCCCAGCTAGCACCAATCGAACAAGGGGATGAAGAAGCTGCCACAGTGAGCAGTTCTCACCATGAGTGGCTGACATCATACCCACAATCTCAAATCATGAAAGATCCAGGAATAAATATAGGGGCTGGGAGTAAGAAAGTTGGTTTGGGGAAAGCTGTTGAAGTCAAACTTTTAATTGGTTTGACAAATGTAGGGGATGTCTTTATGCTATTTTTCCAAGCCAGTATCCCTTTAGCTCTGGACCTCTCAGTACCCATTTCTCCCCAGACTGGCCCCCCAAACTGGAAATACTAGATGCACTTGTGTTTACATATTTATAACTGCTGTCCTTATTATCCTCAAAGTTATTCATAATGAAAAATTAGTTTCTCATTTACATGACTTTTCATGCATTTTCTCTTCACCCTCTAGAACTGGGCAAAGAGAAAATATTTTGATTAAGAATAATGTCAAATATATCAGGGGGTTTCCCTGGTGGCTCAGGGGTTAAGAATCCACCTGCCAGTGCAGGAAATATGAGTTCAATCTCTGATCTGGGAAGCTCCCACTTGCCATGGAGTAACTAAGACCGTCCTGAGTCCACAGCCTCAACTACTGAGCCTTCTAGCCCTAGAGCCTGTGCTCACAACCAGAAAATCCACCGTAATGAGAAGCCCATGAACAGCAACGGGAGCGTAACCCCCACTCACTGCAACTACAGAAAAGCCCTCGCAGAAATGAAAACCCAGCACAGCCAAAAATAAATCAATAAAAATTTAAGAAAAAATAAAATATATCAAACCTAGAAGAAGGTAAATTGAGAAGGTTATAGGGTCTAAATATAAGGATATGTTTATTTTTACATTTGTATTTATTCTTTTGGGAAAAAACACTTTCTTTGCAAGGACTGCACATATGCACACTATTTTTTTATTTTAACGGAGGTAGCAAGGCTGTAGACTGGAGCTTGACATGATGTCTGGCACAGGCTATGTAGTTGTGAGGCTCAGTGTGAAATGAAAGTACAGAGTCCCTTGTCCACAGATTCTTGAGAATGGAAATGTCAGACAGTAGATCATTAAGCCAAGTGCAGGCTTTTCTAAGCATGGGATCCTTCCTAAGCTCTTACAGAGAATAATTTTCACTTCAAAAGACTTTTCTCATTATATAATGCAGACAAGTATCTTCATTTTGGGAAGACTAGCTAATTATTAGGTAACAATTAGAAATTTGCAGCTGACATGAAGAGCAGGATGTGACCTCACGTTTGCACTCTTATCAAAGCCTTTACTCTTGCTTACTGTTTCCTTGTTGTTCTCCTTATCTCCCTTTCACCATCAAAAACCACAGTAAGGAGTGGAAGCATGATCTCATGTGTTTGCATACTTATGAGAGCATTGGTTTGTATTTTATTTTGAAAGAAGTTGAGTCAATAAAAAAAAATAAACTTCGAATAGCACTTCACAGAAATGGGCTTGGCATATGTTACTCAGCTTTGCATTACTCACAAAGAATTTAGACCAAAATATTCATGTTATCATGAATAATTATGCCTTTATAAAGGTTAAGTGGGACTTTTTAGTGGGATAGAAATAGGTCAAATGACTTGGATGATTTTTTTTTGTTTAAATTTATATATTTTTTTTGTTAACATCATGTTCTTGGATCACACCGAGGTGTAGAGACTTGACCTCTAGAGTTCCCAAGAATGTGTTAAGCTAAAAACAAACCTCTTGGTCACAAAAAGTCTGGCACTGTATCTATTTGCCCTGGGGTCTTCTCTAAGCTGCAGCTGTTCCAAGGGTTTATGGAAAGACTCTGTCCTTTCCATGGAATATTACTTTCCTGTGGGACTGTACCTATTTAGCAGATGTGGGATGGCCCTGGGAGGTAGATTAAGAGATACAGGCAAAAAAGATTGACGCGTATGTAGTAACTGAACTGTAATGACTATTGAATATAAGATTTGTATTTGTATGATATAAGAGTACTCATACAGGTTCAGGAAGGTAGCCTAGTCTTTTCTGTTTGTTTGTTTGTTTTGTTTTTTAATATTTCAGGGGAAATGAGAAATGAGAATGTCTTTTGAATTTTAACTCTCTGGGTATAGTTTGCGTCTTGGGGAGGTGAGCAGAGAAGAGACTTCTCACAAAGAGGGCATGCGTAGGCTTCTCTGTTCTCTCAGGCTCCAGACGGCTTCAAGGTGACAGGCACGACCTTGAGGAGCGGGAATTTTTGACTTCTGTGTCTCTGCTGCAGCGTCACCTTCTAGCACAGAATGCGCTGGGTTTTAACTATCTCATCCAACAAGTGGAAGAAGAGCTACTTGTCCTACATGAATCAAATATGGAACATATATGAAACCACCATCTGTGTCATAAATAGAGATGATGGAATGTTGCTGCATGTAGCTAAATATAATATTGATAACAACATATAGTTTAGATCCTAGTGGGAAGATAAGTACTGAAATATTTTCTGATTCTCTAATTTTGGCCTAAGACCTCCAGTACCTTTTCAACCATCAGGCTGCCTGAAGAGCTAAAAATGCTAGATGCATCACTGTTCACACACTTATAACAGCCATTCCCATTATCTTCAGGATGTGAAACAGAATTATACCATGTGAGGTTCACAGTCCTAATTCCATCACCCCCAAATCATTGCAAAACATTATTTTATCCTTTCAAAAATGCATTTTATCTTAGTGTATAGCTGTTGATTTACAATGTTGGGTAGCTACTGAGAAGAGTGTCTGGAATTAATGGACTTATGCCTGGGTGCTGAGGAGGCAGGGAAAAGGAGAATGGTGCTGTTGATAGACTCTGAAAGGGCCGTTTTCACCAAACCCTCTGGAAGAGCATTTACAACAACATTTTGCACCCATATTCTGAAGTTTAACACTAAAGCTGGAGAAGAGACCATTTTGTTTCTACTTGGAACACAGATTGATTTAGCCCTTGGAGAATGCCAGTCTTCTCAGCCTCATCTGCAACCAAGATGACTTCCCAGTATTGGTAGCAGCCAAAACGTGTGGCACGAACCGCCAGAGGCTGATGTCTGGTGGGAGCACACAGTGGACCTGACGTCCAGCAGCAACGGCACCACAGGGGCCTAAAGCCGCAGAGACTGCGTAAGTGCCCAGGCCACATGGCCACTGGTGGGCTTCATCCTTGGCCATGTGAAGATTCAGGAGCTCTCCCAGAAATGCTCCAAGGATCCCTCAATGCAGGTGGAAGTCAAGTGGGAGTGGATGGGAACATTCATAGAGGTGGAGACTTTCTCTCTTTTAGGGTCATAGCATTTATGACCTCTAGGCTGTAAAGCAGAGATTATACCCATGTTGTCATGCAGTGAATTAATTATCTTCCGAACTGAGGGGACTCTTTAGTAAATGTGTCTACTTATGTAACTTGCTTTTGCACTTTTAGACTATTAAGGAGAGTTACTTGCCATGAGGAAGGACATTGTCCTGTATGTTTCTTTCCAACATCATTTAGCCTGTTTTCTCCCATTAATTTTTGTTCTATGCATGTGTCAAAAACATGATACAAAATGGTCATATATACTTTGGCCTGTTATTTGAAACTGTTACTAATAATCACCCTGTCTTTTTAACACAAGGTTCATATTAAAATTTTCTCAAAACATGATTCTGAGATTTATTTTCTTTTGAAATACTCAACTCACAGAGCTTTGAGTCTTTTGTGATAAAAATAGACAGATGTTTTTAATCTATATTTAGAAGACACCTACCACCAAGAACTTGGGAATGGAAGAAATAAGACTGCCTTTGGGACATTAAATTAGCAAAACTCACCCAACCCTTTTTGAGACCCAATCCAAGAATTTGTCTGCAATTATGTATCTCTATAACTTAGACTCCAGTCAGAATGATTGGAAAATTTCTCAGGGACCTGGGGCTACAACAAGAATGTAGTTTAATATGAAATAACTTAACCAACTATTTCAAACTCTATCTGGGGGGTGACAGAACAACTCTCTAGTTTCCTAGTATTTATCCAGCCTTGGGATTAAAATTCTCATTTAATTCTTTGAACATCTTTGATAGGTAGGTATCATCATACCCATTTTACAGATGAAGAAACAGAGGCTCTAAGAGATTATTTTACTCCCCCAACTTGATTTTTCTAAGTGACAGGTCCAGAATTTTGATTCAAGTCTGCTTGAATCAGACAGCCCGGGTTATCAAATGCTAAGGCTGTCTGTGTTATCAAATGCCAAGGCTATCTGTCAGCTTCCCCACTGGCTCAGATGGTAAAGAAGCCGCCTGCAATGCAGGAGACCTAGGTTCAATCCCTGGGTTGGGAAGATCCCCTGGAGGAGGGCATGACAACCCACTCCAGTATTCTTGCCTGGAGAACCCCCATGGGCAGAGGAGCCTGGTGGGCTACAGTCTTTGGGGTCACAAAGAATTGGCCATGACTGGGCAACTAACCACAGCACAAGCCTATCTGTTTTGGAATCCCCTAAATAAGATTCCTATGTCACCCTCATTATACTTCAGTTGATCTTAGGGTAGAAAAGGCATGGGAGATTAAAGGATTTAACATTTCAAAACTTTGTAAGACATGTTGCTGCTCATTCAGGCTTGGGAACCGCTAACCCCCAGTTTGAAAAATAAACCATGCCCATTTGGTGAGTAGTGCCTGCCCAGCCTGGAGGGGGGTACACTTCCAGTAGACACAGCTGGCGTCTCTAAGTGCTCACGATACCCTGACACTACTGAACACTCCTGCTTGGTGATGACCTCCCCTTGCTCTGGTTCTAGGTCAAGCCTCATGAAAACTTCACTTCCCAAGTAGTTTGTCTTCTGGGAAGGGGTATTGACATACCAATTCAAACATTCTAGCATTCAGCCCTTTTTATCGAGTTAATTCAGTAGTCTCTGTGAGTGTGCTTATTGTGAATTCTCAATGTCCATACAATTTGTATGACAAAAAGATCAGCCTGTAACTTTCAGGGCCAGACCTTGGACCTTCATGTATTCAAAAAAGCAAATGCCACCTTGAGTGTATATTTAGGGGCAGCCCTATCCTGGTGTTGCATAGCCCTGCTCTCAGGGGCACAGGCAAGCTTTCCACTTATCCCTGCCACTGTTGGTGTTAGAATATGGTGAGGATAAAGGTCATCCATCCTTTTGTCAACAAATGAAAAAGAATATTTTCCTGTTTGCTTGTTTAGTCGCTAAGTCATGTCTGACTCTTTTGTGACCAAAGGACTGTAGCCTGACAGACTTCTCTGTCCATGGGATTTTCCAGGCAAGAATACTGGAGTGGGTTGCCATTTCCTTCTCCAGGGGATCTTCCTGACCCAGGGATCAAAACTGCACCTCCTGCATTAGCAGGCAGATTCTTTACCACTGAGCCAAATGTTTACAAATAGGAGAGATGGACCATAAAGAAGGCTGAGCGCTAAAGAATTGATGCTTAAGAATTGCAGTGCTTGAGAGGACTCTTGAAAGTCCCTTGGACAGCAAAGAGATCAAACCAGTCAATCCCAAAGGAAATCAAACCTGAATATTCACTGGAAGGACTGATGCTAAAGCTCTAATACTTTGGCCACCTGATTCGAAAAGCTGATTCATTGGAAAAGATTTACGGGAAAGATTGAGGTCAGGAGGAGAAGAGGGTGATGGTTGGATGGCATCAACTGACTCAATGGGCATGAGTGAGTGTGAGCAAACTCTGGGAGACAGTGAAGGACAGGGAAGCCTGGTGTGCTGTAGACCATGGGGTTGCAAAAAGTGGGACGTGACTTAGTGACTGAACAACAGCGATAAACTAGATAACAGTTTACACAGACTTCCCTCAAATAAGTACAGTGCAGATAAGTTGCTGCTTGCTTATATGTAGCCTTATCTGACTTAGCCTGGCCCCTTGAGATTTCCCCATTCTGACAAGAGTTCAGTAGGTCTTCATAGAACCAGTCAACTTCAGCTTCTTTGGCATCAGTGGTTGGGGCGTAGACTTAGATTATTGTGATGTAGGATAGTTTGCCCTGGAAATGAACAGAGAACATTCTGTCATTTTTGAGACTGTACCAAGTACTGCATTTCTGACTCTTGTTGACTATGAGGGCTACTCTATTTCTTCTAAGGGATTCTTGCCCTCAGTAGTAGATATAATGGTCATCTGAATTAAATTCACCCATTCCCGTCCATTTTAGTTCACTAATTCTTAAGATGTCAATATTCACTCTTGCCATCTCCCACTTGACCACATCCAACTTACCTTGATTCATGGACCTAACATTCCAGGTTCCTATGCAATACTGTTCTTTACAACATCCTACTTTAATTTTACCACCAGACACACCCACAACTGAGTGTCATTTCCACTTTGGTCTGGCTGCTTCGTTCTTTCTGGAGCGATAAGTAATTGCCTTCCACTGTTCCCCTGTAGCATATTGAACACCTTCTGACCTCGGGAGGTGGGGGGCTCGTCTTCTGGTGTCATATCTTTTGTGTTTTCATACTGCTCATGGGGTTATTGCCCCAAGAATATTGGAGTATCCCCATTCCCTCCTCCAGCGGTGCACGTTTTGTCAGAACTTTTCACTCTGGCCTGTCTTGGATGGCTCTGCATGGCATGGCTCATAGCTTCATTGAGTTAACCAGGCCCCTTCACAACAAAGCTGTGATCCATGAAGGGGACGCAAATTTGAGCAAACTCTGGGAGATAGTGGAGGACAGGGGAGCCTAGCCTGCTACAGTCCCTGGATTGCAAAGAGTCAGACATGACTTAGTGACTGAACAACAACAATCCTGACACTAAGAGGTAAAGTCATATTGGTTTTGCAGAAATTTTAACAATATTAAATTGTAGCTGAAAAACAGGCTAGAAAGGTAATTGTTAGAAACTGTAGTTATAAGTAGTACTTATTAGGGTTATCAATGAAAATTTTATTCTTGTCTGTCTTTGGTGGAATCACTTAGGTTTGTTTTGGTGTTAGCATCAACAAAAACCAAAATCTCAAAACAATGTTAAGTTGTTCTCAAGTGTGGAAAATGATCAGATCCTTCAGGCAAAGCAAAGAAGAAACCAGTGACATGATATTTTCAAGAGCTGGATTCAACTGCATACAGAAAGTCAGAATGAGCAGAAGATGAACAGGTAGCTGTTTCTTTCCTTGATGCACTGGTTCCTTGGCAGCCCCCATGGGGGAGGTCAGCTTTGGCCCATGATCCTTCCTTGGATTCTCCTCTATGAGCAAGGGCTGAGCCAAGGTTGTGGAGTTGCTGGGGATGAAGAAGCAGGGCTGGAAGGAGCAGGAAGTCAAGCATCGACAACTGTCTTCAGGAGCTAGGGTGACCTCCAAGCACCAAATCACTGGAGATTTTTCTATCTGAATGAGGATTTGAGAGGTATTAGAAAGGTTTTTACTCTGTGCCTCCTTTTAGCCTTTTTAAAAGAAATACATGTAGGATATAGAATTTTTAAAATATATTTCCAGAAGAGAGGAAAGGCTATGGTGAAAACTACTTTAGAGCAACAGGATACAATCTCTAGATTCACGTTTTATGGCCAAACATCCTCAATACTGGACTTCTGCATTTTATTAGACTAAATCGTAGCTCAGTTTTCCTGATGAAATAATTTTAGTATCACCAAGATCAAGAAGCATAGGATTGGCAAACTACTGCTGAAAAGTCCAGACATAATCTGTGGCCTACTTTTGTAAATAAAGTTTTATTAGAACACAGCCATGCCCATTTCATCAGACTGTCTGTGGCTGCTTTGGTGTTACAATGGCCGATCTGTGATAGAGACTATATGACCGACAAAGGCTCAAGTGTTTACTACTGGGCCCTTGACAGAAAATGTTTGTCAAGTCCTTAATATGATGTTTTTAAAAATGGAGGTATGAAATGTGCCTTCTCCACAAAATAATTACCCTTTTTACCATAAAGCTGAAAACAGTACGGCAAGAAATTATCACTAGCACTGAAACCTAGGGCACTTAGAAGTGCCATACTAATACAAGGAACAAAAGGTTGTAATGACCAGCTTGGTTCTTTTATTTCTTTCATGGTAAATTATAAGTTTTAAGGATTCAAAAGCACTTCACAGTAGTTTTACAGGATGCATTTTGAACTCTTAGCTTTACATCCAGTGTCTCTTTCTGAGAATGTGCTGAGGATATTGTAATAAGGGAATACTCAAGGAATAATGGAGACACTGGTCAGAAACTGTTCAGCTGAGATATCTGTATCCCCATGTTCACAGTAGCATTATTCACAATATCCAGGACATGGACACAACCTAAGTGCCTGTCAATGGATGAATGGATAAAGAAGATGTAGTATGTGTGTGTGTGTATATATATGTAAAATATTATTCACCTTTAGGAAAGAAAGAACTCCTGTCATTTGCAACAACTTGGATGGAAGAACCTGGAGGGCTTTATAAGCCAGAGAAATACTACTGCATAGTATCATGTGTAGAATTTTTTTTAAAAAGTCAGCTTATACAAATAGAGTGGAAAAGTGGTTGCCAGAGGCTAGGGTTGGGGGAGATAGTAGAGGTTTGTGAAAGGGTACAAACTTTCAGTTACAAAATGAGTAAGGTCTGAGATCTAGTGTGTACCATGGAGACTATAGTTGATAATCTGGTATTGTGTAATTAAATTTGCTAAGAGAGTAGAACTTAAATGCTCTCTCTCTCACTCACACACACATGTATACACTGAAAGGTAAATACGAAAGGTGATGGATGTGTTAATCAACTACATGAGAGAAAGTTTTCACAATGTGTATATATATAAAATCATACTGCAAACTTTCTTATAATTTGTCAGTTATGTCTCATGAAAACTGAGGAAACTGTTCAACCTGTTTTAAACAAGATTCAAATTGATATTCCACAATGTAAGTACTTAATCTGAAGGATGTAAATAGATTTTTCCTAATTAATCTGGACCCTTCTGCTCTTGATTTAGACTTCAGTGACACCAAAGTAAGAGAAAAGGTTTTTTTTAATAACATGCAGAGTTTCATTTATTCCACAAGTGCACTGAGAATTGATGATGCAACACGCACTGACCCAGGCACTTGAACTGTAACTTCACAGAAGAGTTCCCTGTGAAAAGTGGAAATGCACCTGGCCCCATATGACTGGGAGATGGCCAGGAATTAGCCATGATTTGCAGAGGGATGGCCTGTCAACACATTCTCCCACTTGTGAGCCCAGACATCTACCACCCAGAAAGATTTAAGAGGCTCTGTGAGTTAATGTTTACCAATTGCTTTAACATCCCAGGATTAAAAAGGGCACATCAGAAAGAAGTGGCCGAGCTGGAATTTGGAGGCCGTTCAAAAATTCAGCCTGGCAAGTCTAATGGTTTGTTTTCAACATTTATTTAACCTCCTTCTGCTATCAAGAAACCCGAGAGTGCCCTGAGGAAGTTTATATCGAAGGAAATGGAGAAAATGTACATTGTTTTTGAGTGTTTTGTTAAGGCTTCTGGATGGCAAAGAGAGTGTGTTTTATAATTATGAACATTTGCCCAGTCTGAGGAGACGCCACAAGTGTAGGTCTTTGAGCCAACCAAATTGGAGTATCACGCAGTGCCTCCTTAGGAAAGTAAATATCATGAGAGCACTTGAAATAATCTTAAGTCTGTCCATGAAATAGCTATAAATGAACTTGGCTTCTATTCAACGTAGGCCAGCAAAGAGAACATGCCAGGGGGAAATGTTTTCGTCCACTCTGGAATGGCCAGCTGTCACTGAGTGCACAGAATCACCGGATCTGTGGGAATAAGCAAACAGTTCTGTTTTCCTTGCAGAAACTCATTTCCCTGGGCTTCATATAGACAATGGTGAGCTATGTTTACAAAGGGGTTTGCATGCAAAAGAAGCACCCACAAGGGTCGGGGCAAGTATTCACCCCAGCAAGTCTTAGGAGCCACTTGACCCAGTTTGCTTTATAATAGAACCAGGTGAAACCAACATTTCAGAGTACCAGTTTGAGAGGCAAATATTTACTGGCACAAAAGTTTTCTTTAATTAGTATTTATGTCAGAGCCAGGGTGACATAAGTTGCTAATTACGCTGATACCAGAACAGGTTGAGATATTCTTGTATGTAAAAAGAGAGAGGGGTAATAGGCATGCCTTGTGGATTTAGAGTATATGTGGTTTAATTTGACCCCAAATTAGTTTGGATTCTGTCTGGCCTGCATTTAAAATAGCCTTTTTAGTAGTTAAGGAGACTGCACTAGCTTCTGTCTTGAATGGTAGGAATTTCAAATTGTATGCATACATGCTCAGTCACTGCAGTTGTGTCTGATTCTTTGCAACACTATGGACTGTAGCCTGCCAGTCCATGGGACTGTCCATGGGATTTTGCATGCAAGAATACTGGAGTGGGTTGGACATTTCCTCCTTTAGGGGATCTTCCTGACCCAGGAACTGAACCTGCATCTCCTGCATTGTAGGCAGATTTTTTAACAACTGAGCCACCAAGAAAGCCCTCAAACTATATATTGCATGCTTAATCTATGAGTTTCATAAACATTATTTTTATCCCAACCCTGATTAGTGGAACTTTTGGACGTCTCTCAGGAGCTGATTATCCTTAAGTGCTAACATAAGCTTTTAAATAAAAATTGTGAAGGGAGGTATTTTTGTTTCCACCTAAGTTCAAATAATATTTCATTAAAATCTCAATTGTATGGTAAATGACTCAAAATACATGCACCACTTATAGCAGAGTCTGTTAATTAGTAAGAACTCAACTAGCCATATATACATTTTTCAAATATTTAAAGGAGGATTATTTATAATGTTTTTTTAAAAAAGGAGAGTCTAGACCACATTGTCAGTTTTTCTCATTGCCAATAATGATAGTTAATCCTTGCATACAATGTTATGTGATCCTTCTTATTCTAATCACTTATCGTGTAGTACTGATGATCTATTTAATTCTCAGGCAGCCCTTTGAGATGGGTATCAGTAGTCCCCCCCCCCCCCCCCCCCACGTGCTCTGATGAGGACGCCAAGGCACTGAAGTTCCAGAAGCTTGCCTGGGCTCGCTGACTAGTAAGCAGCATGACTGAGATGGGAATCCAGAGAATCTATGCGCTTTATACTTTGCTGTTCTTCCAGTTTGAGAAGTCTAACGTTTTCAGGTAGTACAGTAAAGCCATGCCCTGGAAATTCTCTCTTCTCCACTCTGCTAAACACTTATTGTTGCTATGATACAATTATGGTAGGTGTTTATTACAGGAATCTGCAGATCCTGAATTCCTTTTGAATCAGTAACAGCCTGCGTCATATTTACTGTGATATTCACATTTGAGAGGGTAGTCAATAGAGAGCATCATAGAATTGATTTATTAAAATATTTTATGAACTAGGACTCCCTACCCTTTCAGCAGGTCAGATCATGCTGACAAGTTATGAGAATAGGATAATTGCAGAACTCACTTTCAGACTAAGTTTTAACACAAGAAGCACAGAGTTGATAACTACTGATAAAGGATCTTGCTGGCCTCAGTAGTACTGCATGTTTACTTTCAAAGTTGTTTGATCATTGGTGTATTTCTGGAATCTTCTCCTAAGTGAACTTGTTCTCATTTCTCTGTTAAGGACTTTCTGTTTAACTTCTAGCAACTTGGGTGACGGAGACCTGTAACGTGTCCACTGATGACTTTGAAGTACTTACAGACTTTTGTCTGCATATATTTTCACTATCTATGCGTTTATATTCTCTGCCAACTTCAGAACAGAGTGCATGCCCCCAAATGGTACTAATTCAGCCAATTTTAATGATGTAGAAATGAAACTATTGTTTAACAGCAAAGGAGAAAGCCTTCACATTATTCAGTTATTTCTATTTGTAGTTTATTTCAACTGTAAGATTTACTTCCAAGTACCTGAGAGTCAAGTCTCTTTGGACACAAGACAAGGTATGTGTTAGCCACACAATATCAGACTAAGCTGATCTGATTTCTCATCTTTTATATTATGATGGTGGTAGAGTAAGATTTTCTAAGAAGAGCAATGAAATATTCTATAGTCTGTGGGAAACGATTAGGTTTCTTAGTTACCACCGATTTGAATAGTGTCCTTTTCTGAATTTAGGATAGACATTCAATCTACACTGTTAGATTCATGTGCATGAATTGTGGACCACAAGCTTTTATTTATGAAGGACATTTAACATCTCATTTTCTATTTTTAGCCATAATCCCATGGTACTGGCAGGATTTTTAGACCAAAAGTTCTTTTCATGGATTTTCTCACCTTCATTCCTGCTCTAAAATCAATCTAGACATGCTAGACAGATTGTTTATTATACTAGGGGTCTTCTGTTTCCAATGGTGCCCAAGCAGCCCCTCTTCTTACTTCTTCCTTGACCCCAAGGAGAAGAACCATCTTTTAATTTAATGAGGAAACTATCCTCATTTCTTTAGATCAAGAGATTTTTCAATTGCTTTTCTGTGTTTTTAAGAAAATAATTTCTTTGTATAAGTTTATAGGTATCTGTAAAAGCTTGGTCCTTTGGAAAACAAGTCATTTCCAATTTGAACTGCAGGGGGTGAGGGTGAGGGAAAGTTTACAAATGGAAAGCAGAAAGTCCAAGGGGAACAACATGATGTTTCAAATGTTATCCTGTTCTGTGTGCTGATGGCTAGTGGAGTGTGGGGGTTCAGACAATAGACTCTGAAGTCTGACTGACTGATTTAAGTCTCAGTTCTTCCACTTATCAATTGAATTGCCTTGAGTAAGTTACTAGATCTAACTAAATCTACCCATGCTTCAGTTTTCTCAGTTGTAAAATGGGGATGCTGCCAATAGTACCTGGCTCATGATTATTGTGATCATTAATGTGTGAGTTAAAAGTCATCAAGTGCTGAGAACAGTGCCTAGCAAGGTAAGTGGCATGTAGTAGTAGTGTTAGTCACTCAGTCGTGTCTGACCCTTTGCAACCCCATGGACTGCAGCCTGCTAGGCTCCTTTGTCCATGAAATTCTCCAGGCAAGAATACTGGAGTGGGTAGGCATTCTCTTCTCCAGGGGATCTTCCCTACCAGGGATCAAACCTGGGTCTCCTGCATTACAGGCATATTCTTAACCATCTATTGCCTATACAAACAAAAATTTAAACTTATAAAATCTGAAATGAAGTGACGTGAAAGTCACTCTGTCGTGTCTGACTCTATGCGACCCTGTGGACTATACAGACCATGGAATTCTCCAGGCAGTAATACTGGAGAGGGTAGCCCTTCCCTTCTCCAGGGGATCTTCCCAACCTAGGATTGAACCCAGGTCTCCTGCATTGAAGGTGGATTCTTTGCCAGCTGAGCCACAAGGGAAGCCCATGTAATGAATGTTACATGTATGTTTTAAAACCACGTGTATATGGAATATGGAATACATACTTAGGCTCCAGAAAGATTTATTTAAGGTTCAGGAAATAGCAGGAGCTTTCAGCTGAAGGCTCAAGGCTGTCACATTTGACAAATTCTTAAGGAACAGAGAACAGTCTTATTATTATCTCTCATGAGAGAATGTATTTTATGGGAAGCAAAGCTTTGAGAAACAAAAACGTCCTCAATAATAAGTTCAGTCATGTGTACGCCATGAGCCTTATTGAAAGGAAATGGCATAAATGCTTTGTATCTTATAAAAGCATTAGCTAAAGTGATACATTTTGTGGTATAGTAATAAAAATTTCAGATATTACTTGACTATTTCATGGTTTTTAGGCACAAGACATTGTAGGAAAGAATCCTTCAACAGGAAAATTATTTTGCTTTATGGCTTTCTATCAAATATTTATATAGCTTTTATTAAAATAAATGTTTTTGTTTTATAAATACTTCATTGAGCATTTTTAAACAATTCTAAAAGTTTTATTTTAAAAACTTTACCTGCTATTCCCCCATATAGTTTTATTGAAATGTAATTGACATATAACATTGTATTAGTTTAAGGTGTACAACATAATGATTTGAATTGTATATATTGCAAAATTATCCCAATAAATATCCAGTATATAGGAGGTAATATTTATCATCTCATATGGCTATAAATTGTTTTCTTGTGAGAAACTAAGATCTACACTCATGACAGCTTTTAAATATATAGTACAGCATTATTAAATAGTCATTATGCTACATCATGACCATGTATATAAATCCCCAGAATTTATCTCATAATTAGAAATTTGTACCTTTGACTGTCTTCAGTTTCCCCCATCCTCATCTCCTGTGGCAACCACCATATAGCTTTCATTATTATTTAATATGTTATAGCAGTGTGGGTAAATAGAAGCAAAGTGTTGAAAGAAAAACATGACGACTAGGAAGTCATTTATTGGAAGTCAGAATACTGTAAATCAGACTACCATACCATGAGGCTTGATTGCTTAGCATGAGTTGACTGGTTATAAGCAGGGAACAGACTGCTGGTTTGTGTAACAGATTACACCAGGTGACAAGCTGGGAAGCTGCTGTAACCACCCAGGGCAAAGGGGCTGGTGGCCTGGAGCAGGGTGGCTGCCGTGGAGGTCGTGAGAAATGGTCAGATCTCACTAACAATCCTTAGTATCTGAGGACTCTGAACTAGAGAAGTTAGCTTGTTCGACATTACCTAGTTACTGAGTGGCAGGTGCTGGGTTTGCATAAGAGAAGCTGGCTCTTATATCACAGACTCTGGAAGACAAAGGTTCAGGCTGAATCTCACCTGTGACAAACAGTTCAATTTAACATGGTTCTGAGAAAAAGGTGGATATTACATATACATTTTTCAGACTAAATACCATATATGAAGCAACTGTTACATAAGCAGATAGTAGGTGCCTGATCGGGTTTCCCTGGTGGCTCAGTAAGTAAAGGATCTGCCTGCAATGCAGGAGACACAAGAGACGTGGGTTTGATTCCTGGGTCACGAAGATCCCCTGGGGGAGGAAAATGGCAACCCATTCCAATATTCTTAACCTGAAAAGTCCCATGGACAGAGGAACCTGGCAGGCTATCATCCACGAGGGTCACAAAGGACACAACTGAGCAACTGATGAAACGCTGCACAGGTGCCTGATATAATATAGCTACCCAGGCAAATTTTTGTGTAGACATAACCTAGGTTGTTTTGTGTTTTGCTTATATTGAAAGAACTTGTTGGATGATGTTTCTCATGGCGGGGGAGGGGTGTGTGTATGTGTGCACTTTGGCTGGAAACATAAATGAGAATACTAAGACATATATCCCAAATTCAGTTTAAGGAATATTTTACAGAAATTGAGGAACGGGGAATTACAGAGACAACAGATACTATCCTGAAAGCTGCATGAATCTCTATAAATAATTTCTTTAGAATATTACGGATCTTAAAGAATCTGACTTTTTGGATTCAGCTTGTTATTCATTTGATAATGTGAGCCAATCGTGTGAGTTACCCTGACAACGAATTTTAGTAACATGAAGAAGTGCTAGCTGTTAATTGGTATTCAGAGTTAGTAGCTGGTATCTTTGCTTCTGTCTCCATGGTAACCTAGCTGTCATGTTCTCATCTCTAGCATGGTGTTGAGATTTCCTATGTGTGTCTTAATCCACATTGTCCACAGCTTCTGGCACAGTTTTACTTTTTAAATATCTCTAGTGTGATCACTTTTGAGCTATTAGCACCATTGCTAAAAAACAGTTGCTCCAACTGAAGTCAATTTCATCCTCCATACATTGCAAACTTCCATTTTTGCACCTTGTGTGCCTTGGGTGTATGTTTGGTTGTCTGTGCAGAGAAAGTTTTGCATAACTCCATACTGTGTATGGAATATGGATGTTTTAAATATGTAAAATAGGGCAACACTGAATAAATAAGGAATACTTTTCCAAGGATGTCTAGCTGAGGTTAGAGGTAATAAATATTGATTGGAGGGATACTTGCCAAATGAGAGAAATGAGGTCTAATTCAGGGGTCTTCAACCTCCAGGATCGAATGCTGGTGGAGCTGAGTAATAATTATAGAAATAACATGCACAATGAAAGCAATGCAGTTGAATCATCCCCAAACCATCCAGCCACTCCCTAGTCTATGGAAAAATTGTCTTCCACAAAACCAGTCCCTGGTGTCAAAAGGGTTGGGAACCACTGTTATTTTCTTTACTAAGAACATATTCTCAAACATTGGTTGGATAATGCAGAGATGTGTCATATATCCATTTCTAGCAATTTCCTATTAAATAGAAAGTAGGGCTACTCTCCATTTCTCTCCCCATTTTTTCCTATTTAAATTGAAACCACCTCTTTTCATTTGACTCTCACTAGTTTTGTTTTTCCAACCCCCAAAGTTAAGGTGGAATTATTTCCCAATCATAACTAGTTAGCTTATTAGTCATAGTTAGTCTTCCTCATCATTACAAATATACTGAGCCCATGATGGAGGCAAGGAAAATTGTCTGGGAAATATATAGCTATTAATCCTTTTATGGAGATATACATACTAGAAATATAATTAATTTTATATTCATTCAACACTGGTTTTAAATTCTGGGTTTTTCATTTACTAGCCTTGTGGCCCATTAACCTTAGGTGTTAATTACAATTGTAATGAATATGTAGGAGAACACCTTAGTATTCCGCAGTATTGACAAAGAGCTTACAATACCATCAGGAGGGAGTTGCTATTTAGATTCACTATTAATGACTTGTTAGGTATTAATGGTTTATCACTGTTAAGAAGCTCCTGTGATGTGTAGGTATTTCAAGTGTTTTTCTGTTAATGAGTCATTTGATCAGCCGTAATCCAGGAAGTTCATAGGAAAATATGCTTATACATAGGTAACCCAAAGGCCGGCTTCTTTAGATTCCTGGAAACACATGAGGTTAATTGATGAAATCAGTTTGAAATTCCTGGAAGCTCAGACAGCAAACTTCAAGACTATTACTGAGACCATTGCAGGGGTCACTGGTGCAAGAACGATGATATATTTCTTTTGCAACAGTATCTTCCTTTATGCTTTTCAATCAGTAGTTAAAGTGGAAATATCCTTGGTGCACTTTGCTTCACAAAGCTTTTAAGTAGATTTTTGTTTTAATAGAAAAATGTAGCCAAAAAAGGGGGGCGGATATAATTTAAAAAAAAATATCTGACCTATGTTTTGAGTTTCACACTCTAGACAGCAGATTATATGATTCATATGTATTTTACTGATGAACAGTGCAAGATTGATGGCAAGACCTCACATAATTATGAAGTCCATATACTACCTCTTCAGACTGTTGTGTTTCAACTGAATACCACTAAGCAGCCTAGCAGTGGCCCTAATGATACACAAGATATTTTGGAGGAAAATTTCCCAATGAATCCTGAGTCAGTGGATCACTAAGTACAGTATGCTAAAGAAATGCTAATTCCACTTACAAACATATGCCCTGTGAACAGACGTGCACAGATGTACTTGCTAGAGATTTATCCATACTTGGGGAAGAAACAAGAAGATAAAGATATTTTACATTTTTTCATGATGTCCTCTTCAGTGTGTTTAGTTCAAAGCTGTCACACAAATTCCGAATAAAGATAAGATGAATTGAGATGGGATGAAACTAAAAAAACTCCCTAGAAAATTAGGGTATTTCTCAACTCTTTGTGGTGAACTAAACTGCAAATGGACTATCTTGTCATATGACAACCCATATATAAGGGTAACCTTTTTGAAATCTGAAGCCACTCTTTTCCGCATGTTCTGCTTTGTTGCAATCAGTTTTTAAAATTTCTGCTAAAAAGCAATAGCTGGTTCTGTAGTCAAACGCTTTTTAAAAATTGAAACTCAAAGACCTATTATTTTGATTCAAGCATTTGTTTTATTGAGGGCTAGGTAGTAGCCTGCTGAATAATTATGTTTTTTAAATAAATTAGTGAGGAGTTAGGTGATAGAGGTGAAGCAAAAACCTGCTGGGGATAAACAGAATGCTGACTTCCACAGGGAAAAGCTACTTGACAGCAGTGTAAGACAAGCGCTGCAAACCTCCCTCTCCAACTGTCTCACTTGCCTTTTTAAAAAGGTACTCAGCTTCTGTACAATGGAACACCTGAAGAGTCACAATTTACCTGGCAGTGATTTTATGGCCATGTAAAACTGCACCAAAGTCATGCACTGTTGCTTTCATCCAGAACACTCTAGACAGATCATTTCTGAAGCTGGTCTAACTTCTTAAACCTGCCAGTCACATTTGCATGGAAGTTTATCCCTCATAACCAGCATAGAGTCTCCCACTTCTAATACCCTTTGAATATCTCTATCAACTAGAAAGATATGCATTTTTTCATTTCACTCTTCTCTGCTAATATTTCATCATTTCCTTACATGTGCATCTATTTCAGAGAGGTCAATCAAGAGCTATAAAGAAAAAAAGGCTAAATGAGGTATTTTAAATGGCTACTTGGTGTACACAACTGTGTGAAGTTTGGAAGCGACTAATATTAAAGAAACATAGTCATCTCTGAATTTTCAATTCAACATTTTAATTTGTAGAAACATTCTAACCAAGATTATATATTTGACTCAAAATTTTATTTTCACATACACCTAATTATGATACCTCAAATCACTAGATGTCATGAACATTTTTGGATGCCCATAATATATGTGATACAGTGGGAATTTCTGTGGAAATACAAAGAGGAGGAGGAGTTGCAATCCTTGATTCTCAAGGAGCTTACAGGTTAACCAGTGAACCCCTTATTTGAGGGCGGAATACCTTTGGCTGACAAATAAACCAGTCCTTAAGTTGCTTTTTACAGGAATCTTCTGAGCACCTTTCTAATCCTTTACATTTTGCTCCCTGTTTTATACTCTATGTGGGGAAATGAACGAGATGGTGTCAGCCAGACTCTCTCATACCGTGTTCTCACACCCTCCTGCCCATGTCCTGTAAACAATGACTGTGTAACAGCCGCGATCACTTGTAGCACTGCATATATGTGTCACGGGTACTCTCGTGGTCAGGAGCTGCTTTGTGCAGTAGGCCTGTATGAGCTTCATGGACGCCCTGGCTGCTGCTGTGCTGGGGCTGCTGATGAGCAGCACTGTGATTACGTTATGTGAGGTTATGTCACGGCTATGTTATTGCTACATTATGTTGTGGCGCTGCTACGGCTGCTTCAGTCAGCCAGGAGAGAGCCTGTATAATGGCTGCCATGCCAGCCAGGAGAGAATAAATGTGTCTGCAGTTCCTCGAGTCTCCTTCCAGTCTCTTTAGCTTGCACCTTGCCTACCCTGGGTTCAGAGAACAGTGTGGACAGAGTGAACAGTGAGACAGCTGGCATCATGAACAGGACCAGCAGTACACTCTGAAATGCAATGCTTGAAGGGAAGACAGGTATGTACTTACAGTTTTATAGTCATAATTCTATGAAAGGCAGATATAAACTACAGTTAAAGAAAGAGGAATGGCTAGTTCACCCGTGAGGAATTGGTAGAGGGTTTTCAGAGGAGGTAGAAGTGAATAGGAAACATGGAAGGCATCTGTAGAGCTGCTATTTGCGTGGGACATGAAGGATGAAAAACTGTTTGCCAAACAAACACAGGGGAAAGGATATTTCAGGCAGAGGGTGGAGAGAGTACAGGAAGTCAGTTAGGAAACACTCAGTGAGTCTGAAGAGTAGATGCTCTATGACTGACCTGTGAAATTATCTGTGGGTCATAGAGGGGATCTAATGGGGGCAGGGGAGAAGAGGGTTGTTGGGATATGGGGCATGAACATATGTAAAGATGAGACTATGTGAACCATGTCATATGATGGTTGTTCAAGGTTTTCAGCAGTAGAGTGACATGATCATATTTATTTTTATAGGAAGATACTGCAAAGTTTGGGTGTAGGTGAGCAGCACTGTGGATGGGACCACACTGTGGCCTTGCTTTCTGGAGGACCACTTAGGAGACTACCATTTTCTAGATATTTTGATTCTTTGGAAGAGATGCCAGAAGACATGGGTTCCCAAATTGACGTGTTATAGATATATACAGATGAATATTTCTCTGGGTATGAATTTCATATTACTTTTGGAGGGACTCTGACTTGCTTGGTTAGATAGCATCACCAACTCAATGGACTTGAATTTGAGCAAAACCTGGGAGACAGTGAAGGACAGGGAAGCCTGGCGTGCTGCAGTCCATGGGGTCGCAAAGAGTCAGACATGACTTAGCAACAGAAAAACAACTGACTTGCCCAGTTTGGGGGTCTGGTGTCCACACTTGGAACAATTAGTTGTAGCCAAGAAATAGGGTTACATGGTAGGGAATATGGCAGCCAGAATCCTAGCTCTGTGGAAAAGCAAGGGTGTTCCCAGGGAAGGGACACTGATTTGAGAATTTGAGAAGACAGCTCAGTAGGTTTCCACTAGGATGTACAGGTGAAAAATTCAACTTGGGGCACAATGTCCAAGCTCTTCATGGTTGTTATTTAACCTGGGTTTGGCACCAGATGCATTCAAAACAGACACAGATTGTCTTCAAGTATTTAAAGATGAGGTAGCTTTAGTGATAATGTTTAGCTCCCCATTTGAGGTGAAAGGTAACCTCTTTTGAAAATAGAAATAGATGATTTCCAGGAATTTTCCATTCTATGGCTTAAAAAGCCATCTTTTTCCTTTTGCTTTTCCTAAAGAGTGAGGGGCACCCACACCCTTTCTAGAAGTGTAATAAAATCTGCAGCTTGGGATACACACTGGGAAATAAGTTTTAGAGATTCACATCATAAACTCATAAACTGTTTTTGTTTGTTCATTTGTTTTTTCCTGCAGGTTTTTAACATCTACACAGATACTGAATTTACAGATATCAGAAGCCTGATTTGAGTTGGGCTTTGCCTAAAACTCTACAGACCTAGATTCCTAGGGCCAAAGTGAATATTTCTTAGCTGGGTGTATTGTTTCTTTTATCCTCTGACCCTGCTAAACATTTTCAGTAATGAGTTTCCCACACAGTTTATCGAGCTGATGAATTGCTTGATGTGGAATAATATACATTTTTCAATTGGAGGTTTATTTCCCTCATTCCCTCAGAAATTTTGGTTTGCAATCATTCTACCCCTTCTTGCACACCTGGGAGATATAGTTTGAAAAACAGGCTAAATAAACACAAGATATTTATCTCATTCCACTCCTAAACAACCACAGAATACATTCCAGACAAAATGAAAGGAGAAAGGACACTTGGAATAATTTCTTAGGCTTTCAGACTTCAGTTTCTATATAAAATAAGGAGCTCCAACAATATTACACAGGTATAACTGCACATTTTAGACAAGATTATTCTTTTCTGTGTGTAGATAGCTTGGGTGGGTAACCCCTAGTGTACAGGGTTTGAAAGGAATTAAGTTATTGGTGTCTGGTATGCTCTAGACGATTTTCTTGGGCTCCAAAATCACTGCAAATGGTGACTGCAGCCATGAAATTAAAAGATGCTTGCTCCTTGGGAGAAAAGTTACGGCAAACCTAGACAGCATATTAAAAAGCAGAGACATTACTTTGCTGACAAAGGTCCATATAGTCAAAGCTATGGTTTTTCCATGTATGGATGTGAGAGTTGGACCATAAAGAAGGGTGAGCACCAAAGAACTGATACTTTTGAACTGTGGTGTTGAATAAGACTCTTGAGAATCCCTTAGACTGCAAGGAAGAGATCAAACCAGTCAATTCTAAAGGAAATCAATCCTGAATATTCACTGAAAGGACTAATGCTGAAGGTTCAATACTTCAGCCACCTGATACAAACAGCCGACTCATTAGAAAAGATCCTAATGCTGGGAAAGAGTGAAGGCAGGAGGAGAAGGGGATGACCGAGTGTGAGTTGGTTGGATGGCATCACTGACTCAGTGGACAGGAGTTTGAGCAAGTTCTGGGAGATGGTGAAGGCCAGGGAAACCTGGCGTGCTGCTCTCCATGGGGGTAGCAAAGAGTCAGACACAACTGAGAGACTGAAAAACAATTGCTCTAGAAGATTCCTACAGCTTACAGGTAGAGTGTCAGTTGTCCCTAATCATAAGAGACTCTCCACAAAATTTTTTAAACTCTTTGCAGAGATACAAGGCCAGGAAAAAGAATGAATTGAAGCAGGGACTATGGAATAACATTGATGTCCCAGAGAAAATAGGACTGTCATAAAGCACATAATTACAGCCCCTAGACAGCAAGAGTCAACACTTACAGAAAAGCCTACAGGAAGCTTGGTGACTCTACTAGTTAATCTATACTGAAATACTTCCAGGCTGTGTTTTAAACACGGCGTGGAGCAAATCAGGCAAGAGTCAGTTACCCCAATGCAAATAGCATATTTCAAACTAAAATGTGAGACCCAAGCCAGACTATAATGGGTTCAGCAGAAACCTTACTGGTATCACAACCCACCATAAATCTTTATGGTTCATTGGATAGAAGCATGTAAAGTATTTTGTATAGTGATTCAACTGTAGGGTCTGGGATCAGTGATTCCCCACTAGTCTGGTTGCCTTCCTTGAAAATCCACCGTTAACTCATAAGGAGTTATGAAGGATGACTGGGTGGAGGAGACCGGCTCACCCCTTGCTGGCATTCTTGCATGTGCTATGGGTAGAAACATCAACCTTCTGTGCCTGTCAGAGCACCTGGCACTTGTTTGGTTCTCAAGTGAACAAACATATTATTCTACTTCCCTAATTTTTTTTCTAGGTTGGAAAACAACTGTTTCCATCCACCCGACCCCTCCCCACTCCCACTGTTTCTAGGCTGAGAAAGACCATCATCTGCACGTGAGTACTTAGACAGGTGTGACAACATGAGGATAAATGCAGAGTTGATAATCTAGAAGTTTGAAAGCTCCATATAGTGGGACATTATTTAGAAGCATGACTGGGGTTTAAAAATGATTGGATTACAGGGAAGTCTATGGAAGGCCCTGATGGGATACCCTCATGAAACTGAAGGTTAATTCAGGGAGGTTCTGAGGGCTAAATCTGGAGATGGCTGCAAACTGGCACTTTAGAGGAAATAAAGGTCAGTTTAGAGTTAGTGAGAAGGTCTGTTGCCCAGACACACAGAAAGGACATGGCTTGGAGACAAAGGGAGTTGACGCTTGCTCTTACAGTGAACACTGTTAAGTCCCAGTGAGACTGAGCAAACCAGTAAAGTCAGAGCAAACAAAAGGTAAGAGTTGATGGTAAGAGTTGGTGGATGACTGAGTGAGAAAGGGCATCAAGGAGAAGGCGAACTGAAGAGTAAGCATCACCTTGGAGGTCAATCAAGTTATGTTAATGAAGAGACAGAGGCAGTGTGTTGTCAATATGTGACAGGAATTAGCAATAACTGAATTGGGAGGATGCACATGTTAACCAATTTATGCAAGTATCTCATTTAATCCTCACAACAGCTGGAAAGAGAAGTATATTTTTACCAGAACTTAAGGCTATCAAGTCCCTAGTAGGTACACTATAGGAAGAATAACCCAGAAGAACTATGATAAACTATGGCTGTTTGGCTCATGTTTGTCAGGGTATTCAAGGTTCTGCCAGGAACCAGAGGATGCTCTCAAATGGGGGCCAGTTAGGAGATGTGGTCAGACTTTCTTGAATCCAGTGGAAGATAGTTTGATACCCTAACAGGGAGCACCAGAAAAGAGCATTTACCGCCCGGAGCCTAAATGGACAAAAGGAGGTGTGATTCCTAGAATCTGGACCATTTGTGTGGAAAGGGCTCCCTGACAGTCGCTCAGGCCTTTGGGTGCATGACGCAGCCAATTTGCAATAACCAGATAGGAAGGGAGTCTGAGGGCTAAAGACCTTATCCCTCCCATTTCTCTCTCCCTGATCTCTTGTTAATGCCCCCAGCCTCCCATGTCTGAAGTCACCTGGAAGTCAGAGAGTAAGGGAGCCTGCTTGAAGGAATCCTCAAGAGGGTCTAGAAGAGGAAACCTAACACCCAGCCCTGAGAATGAGTCTCTTCTGACAGCATAGGTCAGTGGTTAGAGACTTTCCAGGGTATAAGAAAAGCAAGGGTTTTATTGTTGCTGCTGTTATTTGTTTTTTTAAGTGCAGATGCTTAGGCTTGCTTCCCATTCATTATAGAGGTCCTGAATTATGAGGTCTGGGATAGGAACAGAGGAACTCATGGATCTGCTTCTTCAGAGGTGCAAGATCCTCAGCAGATAGTCATTGGATCACACTATGAGAAGTAGCTCCTTAAAAAGGAAAAGAGGGTCCTCTCTGTGCAGACTGCCTTTAGGAGCCAACCTTCATGACAAGGTCTTTCCAAGGAATTTCTTACTACTTTGAGAGTAGTCAGTGATGGAGTCTGAATTCCTACTCTGTCGCTTAAAATGTGATCTCTTCTCTAAGCCTGTTTCCTTATCTCAATAGTGAATGACAGGACCTACCTAGTTCATAAAGTTGTAGTGAGAAATGGGTGATTGAATGTAAGAAAGAAAATATTTACATAACTTTAGCTCAGTCTTTGGCACAGAGTAAATATATAACAAATACCTGTTACTATTATAAGCTGTGTTCAATTTGTGGCACTTTGTCAGGATCCATGCTCTCCACTAGAGTTAGATGCACTACAGCCTAAAGCCACAGAATGGAGCAGACTACATGCATTTTACTCAAGTTTCATAATGCAGACGATGATTTAGTTTTTGTACCTCCACAATTTAGATGTAAACCTAAGAGAAATGACAAAATTAACAAGAAGGCAGAGACCTAGAGACCTAGGTAACATTTCTTTGCCTATCCATTCAAAGGTATTTAAAAAAGCACTCCCAGCAGGCTTCTAATAAGTTGGGGAATAATGAAAAGCCTTTCTGGGGGTGGTGGGGGGGCAGGACAGGAAGACTGTTAAATTTGTTTTTGAAATACTTTGTCTTAAAGTTAATTGACTTGCATTAACCTAGGAATACTCGGAACTAGGGTCCTGCCAAGTTGGTGTATGGAAAATAAGTTTCTACTGTTATCAGTTAACAATGAGTCCCATTCCTTGGCTTGTTTGAGTTCACCTGACCCATGCAGTGGGAGTCTTTAAATCTCTTCCAAGTTCCTCCACAACCTCCCCTCAAGTTTAAGTCTCAGAATATGCTAGAATATCCCTTCAAGGCATCCTTTAGAGCATTTCCAGCTGGGAAGCTATAGGACACAAAAATCCTAGCTTTGGGAGACCTGCCACCCTGAAAGCAGCCTGTGTGTTCCAGTGACAAGACTAAGGAGAGCACAGTATGAAGGAGCCCTGCTTTAGAGGGGAGCGCACTTTTCTCCCTGTAGAGAGTAGGGGTAGGCAGCCTCGGTTGGGCAACAGACCAGGCAAGGAGGTGGGAGCCTATAGGACTCATCTCCCACCTAAAGAAGGACAGTAAGAAAAAAAAAATGTTACATTTTTAGAGATAAAAGGAAAAACATGGGATGTTCAGAAGCTATTGTACAAGAGGAAAAGGAAAAATGAGATTGCAAAAAGCTGAATTGTCTTTCTGCAATGATTTAAAATGGTGGTTCTCAACTAGGGGTGAAATTTGTCCCTGAGGGGGCATTTGGAAATGTTTGGAGATGCTTTCGGTTCTCAACTTGGCCAAGGTGACTCAGGCGGTAAAGAACCTGCCTGCAATACAGGAAACCTAGTTTTAATCCTTGGATCGGGAAGATCCCCTGGAGGAGGGCATGGAAACCCACTCCAGTATTCTTACCTGGAGAATCCCATGGACAGAGGAGCCAGGTGGGCTACGGTCCGTAGGGTCGCAAAGAGTAGGGTGTGACTGAATGACTAATACACACAGGATTGAACATTTGATGGGTAGAGGCCAGGGATGCTGCTAAACAGCCTACAGTACTCCAGACAGTCCCCCACCACCACCGACAAAAAATTACCAACTTTAAAATTTCTGTAGGGCCGAGACTGAGAGAACACCAACTTGGAGTATTTAAAGTAGCTGCTCCAAGTCCTAGTGATCTTGAGAATTCTATCAAGATAACTGGGTCTCTAGATACATTTTGATTGACATAGTGATACTTATTTAGGACTAGTTTTGTCATGGTTTTGTACTATCCAATGTCGAATTATTTAAACCATTTTATAACTGCCGTGTTATCTTCAGGGAAACTTGATAGCTAATGTCCAAGCCCCTCCTTATGCTAGTAAAGTTTTAAAAAAGAAACAGAAGTTCACTGAGAATAACTAAGCTAATATAGCATTTAAGATTCCTTAGACCCAAGTAAATGACGGATCAGCCACACGTGTGAGAGGAAGGGAGGCGCGCTGTGGTGTAATCCGAAGCACAAATATGAGAAAGCGCTTACTTTTAAAATTAATTCTGTCTGAAGCACCCCACAAGGTCATTTAAGAATAACAAAATATTTAATTAGCTTGTTTTTAATCACCAACAACCTAGGGTTATTAAAGGTATCTGAATTGCCAGTTCTCTGCAAGGGTAAGACAGACCTTTTATATTTTGGCTCCTTTCTTTCAAATGTTCTGTCAACGGCATCTTCTTGCTCTTTGGGAAAGCTTTTCACTTTAGGGAATACTTTCTGATATGAACTTAGTTGACGCTTACTTGGGCCACAATGCCCTCCTTGAGCTATGGTTGCCCCTCTCACGACTTTATACTTGAACCACACTGCCCCTTGCAGTAGTTGGATTAAAAAAACCCTCCTGGCTTCCTGATCTTACTGTGAGTTTTGCGAATGGGTTCCATCTCCTATTGAAGTATGAGGAGAAAAGGATGGGTAGCAGAGGAAAAAATGACAAGTTAGCCACAGAGATCATCACTGTTATAAAGGTCTGTGAAATTGGCTATGTAAACTGAATTCCTTAGTCTCAAGCTCTGTGTTGTGCCTGCCCCCCAGTTCCAACACTTTAACAGATAGAAAGCCGAACTAAACAAACGGGAGAAAGATAGTAGAGGGTAGAACTTCATTTTGAATGACTTCAATGAAGTCGTCCTTACTCAGATATAGTACTACAAAAAAAGTAAAATCTATTGAAAACTGTGAACCAAAAATCATTCACAAATACTTTAGTTTACTCAGTTAAGATGACCATTTAGAAAGCTTATTCCCCAATCAGGCTCATTTTGCAGGAAGACAGCAGCTTAAGTGCTGAGACACCAAGGTTTGCAGCAAAGAGGAAAGAGAGGGTTTATTTGAAAAGTGGAGGAGTGAAGAAACAAAAACAAACCTCAAGCCCACCTCCCTGGAGGTGAGGGCCTGGGGGTATTTATGGACTAAGGAATACAGTCACAGGGCACTCTGAGGCGTGGGCGGGGATGGCAGGGTATGGGGAAGATGATTGAGAAAAGGTGTGAGAGTCATCCTGTGCAGATGTAACTGAGCTATAAGCCCTCCCCTACCCCAGTGTTCAGAAGGTCACCGAGAGGACATGCACGCATGCCCAGTTGGAGGGTCAGGGGTCCTATCCTGTCTTAGCCAGTTCAGGTCAAACTAGACACAGCTGACTCCAAGCTGCTAGAAAATAACCCCGGGCAAACACCTTGTTTAGGCTCCATGTTGCCTGGAGGACTGCTGCTGCTGCTCTTTAGCCCCTTAGTTGTATCCACCTCTTTGTAACCCTATGGACAGTAGCCCACCAGGTTCCTCTGTCCGTGGGGTTTCCCAGGCAAGAATACTGGAGCGGGTTGCCATTTCCTTCTCCAGGAGATCTTCCCAACCAACCACGTCTCCTGCTTGGCAGGCAGGTTATCACTGAGCTACCTGGGAAGCTTCAACTGGAGGACATGCACATCTTAAAATGACCTTAATTAGTGAAAACAGGTGAAATGGATTTGATTAATTACAGTTTAAAGCACTCGTCTACGTAATATGCTCTCCATTCCCTGACTTGGGGAAAAGTATATATATATATATGTGTGTGTGTGTGTGTGTGTATATAATATTAAAAAAATTTTTTACATCTTAGATGCTATCCTAATACAAAGCAAATTAGTGGGTTGACTCTTTGTCAGCTATATAGAAAGTGACTGACCATAAAAAACAAAAAATGACAAGTCCAAAATGGCTAAATCAGTTTTGTTCTGAGCTTTCAGCAGACATCTTAAAAGTCTCTGAAAGGCAGGACAAGACGGGCAATGATTGTGTGGACCTTGGCAGGCTCCCTGGGTGCCCTCTGGGTTTTCAGCAACTCTTCAGGGGTTGCAGTTTCCTTTCCTTTTTTCCCAGACTACCCCATTACCTTCTATGTCAAGCTTAAAAGATCAAGTCTGTTTTCTTATATTTCAAATTTTGCCTGCCTGGGATTCATTTCTTGGCCAGTGTAATCAGAAGTTCCATTTCAAAACTTCCTCACTGCTTTTCCGTCTTTTCACTGACCTTTAAAGAATAATTATGAACACAACATTCCCTGAGGGTCTCTGGCTACACTCTGGTTTACTTTTTTCACAAGGATGTGCAGAATGTGTTCTCTTGGAAAGAGACTTCACACTCATTTCTGAATGCATTTTTACCTGGGGCTTTCTTTGAGAGTGTTTTTCTCAAAAGAATACTCAGCAGTGTCAATTTGAGAATACATGAGAGAAGTTGACTCCACTCATGCACATATGAGCCTACAGAATATCCTAGACTGGAGTAAAAAAACTAGGAAAGGATTGATGTATTTTTCACATTTGCTAATATAGTCATATAAATGGAAACAAAGCTTAAAGAACTTAGGAAAATCAATGACAAACTATTTTGAAGAACAAAAATTTCTTTTTAAAAAGCTTTTTATTATTTTAAACGCAGCCTTCCAGAGTAAAGGTGAGTTTTCAATTCTATATTCTACCACTGTAAAAGATTGATTTGACTTTCTGTGGTAACAGGACAGGGAAAAGGATATATAACTAAAATTGCTCCACAGGACCAAACATTTTTTTTTTAATAATAGAAAAGTCACAATTCAGTCAGTAGACTAGAATCCATTTCCTTCCTCTCACTCATCTGTTTGTGGGAAAGCTCCAAAAAGATGAAGAAATAAAAATCAGTCAAATAAAAAAAAAAGAGGGTAAAACAAATGGAGATCAGATATCTATGAACAAGTTGTCTATGGTTCCTGAAGAGCTATGTTGTTCGTGGATGTGCACAAAGGGTGCCAAGGAAAACCAGAGGGAGTGTGTTCTTTCAAAACACAGTACTGAGTGATCTGATGAGAGCTGCCTTTAAAAGGAATTGTTTTTAATAACTAGGAAAGTGTTATTTACTAGGGAGACACTAAAATGTGGGACAAGTGACATCCCAGACTCTGAGGGGAAAGTGGGTTCTACTCTAAAGTTCCAATCCCACAGCATCACCTGCAGCCTTACCCACCTCCCCAACTTGCTTCCTTTCACCAGCTCCCTGCTATAGTCTTTGATACCAAACTCTTTTGCCTAGTTGTAAACTCTTTCAGCTATGTTTCTCCCAACCCCTCTCCTCATTGCTGACATTAGCTTGTTTTCTCCCAGTTCTGAGTTTAATTTACATTTTCTACTGCATAAAACATGAGAAACACAGAAAATGATCCCCCTATGGGTTATGTGGAATGAAGCAGATTAGAAATGAATAAGCCAGAAACTCTTCAAAATAAAATAATATTAAAAGCTATACTTTTAGTACACAATCCAGAAACTCTGACTGCACCATAAAATTGGGGAAATATAACAGATCAAACACATATCCGGAAATCAGAATGTTCTGAATGACCTTACAGATGATTTGATACAATTGTTCTTAGCCTTTTGGCTCTAAGTTCTCTTAGGGAAACTCAAAGAAGACAGGGAAATTCTATTTTTTTAAAAAGTGTGAGCACACTAGATGCAATGATGTGCATACAGTTTTAGAATATTAATGGAGGTCTTGAAGTCTGTTCAAGGTTCCCAGGGTAAGGACTTCTTAACTCTTTTAACCCCTCCATTCATATGTGAATGACAAAGATGTTGCCAAGTCCAACACCAGACCAAGCCTGTAGCATAAGCAGGTTCCAGATTGCCAATTCAAGTACTCTCCACCATGCATGAGTCTCTCTTTAGATATCTGAGGTCACAGAATACTGATAATTCCTATAGTGCTTATACTGATGGAATAGCATCCTCCAAGATTCATGTCTACTTGCAATTTCAGAATGTGATCTTATTTGGAAAAAGCATCTCTTCAGCTATAATTAGTTAAATTAAGATGAAGTCATGATGGTTTAAGGTGGGCCCTAAATCTGAATGTTGTCGTTGTTTAGTTGCTAAGTCCTGACTCTTTGGTGACCCCATGTACTCTGAGAGTCTCTTGGAGAGCAAGGAGATCAAATGTCTATCCTAAAGGAAATCAGCCCTGCATATTCATTGGAAGGACTGATGCTGAAGCTGAAGCTCCAGTACTTTGGCCACTTGATGCAATGAGCCAATTCATTGGAAAAGACCCTGATACTGGGAAAGATTGAGGGCAAGAGAAGGGGATGACAGAGGATGACATGGTTCGATGGCATCACTGACTCAATGGGCATGAGTTTGAGCAAACTCCCGAGATCGTGAAGAACAAGGAAGCCTGGTGTGCTGCAGTTCATGGGGTCGCAAAGAATCAGACATGATTTAGTGACTCAGGGACAACAACAGTCTGCCAGACTAGCCCGCCAGACTCCTCTGTCCATGGGATTTCCCAGGAAAGGACATTGGAGTGGGTTGCCATTTCCTTCTCAAGGGGATCCTCTCAACGCAAGGATCAAACCCTTGTTCCTGCATTGCCCGGGGGAATCTTTACCCCTGAGTCACTGGGGTAGCCCAAATCTGAATGACAGGTCCTTAAAAGAAGGTCATGCAAAAACAGAAACACACAGGAAAGAAGGCCAAGTAATGTCTGAGAACTGGCTTGTCATTTAGGGGCTCGAGGGAGGCAGAAATTAGAGCTATCCAGCTACACCTGAGCAATTGCTAGTCTTGCTGGCAACCACCAGACAGTAGGACAGAGATGCACGATAGATTCTCCCCTAGAGCCCCCAAAGGAACCAATACTAACACCTGATTGCAGATTTATCATCACCAGAACCATAAGAGAATACATTTCAGTTATTTAAGAAAGCACTTTGTGGTAATTTGTCAGGGTAGCCCTAGTACCTAGTACCTAATAAAAATAGTAGTTTACTGCTATTGGCTTATATCTTTATTAACATTATTTTTTAAAGTCTTCATATGTTGCTCCTGTTACTGACCCACTGGGTCTCTCTCCATTTTCTTTTCAGACTAGCTGACCTGAATACTGATGCTGGACAAATCAATGACCTTCCATGTCCTTCTAAATTTTTTTCATGTGTAGTGATGAGTTACGCTGAGAAAAAATCTTGGATCTACATTTATATCACATGGTTCTCATTACTTTTCAAAAGTGGACCATGTTTTTTTCCCATGGTGGGATAGCTGCTGTTGATCTTGCAAGAGGGTAATCAAAAAATCCAATGAAGATTTGAAAGGAAGTTCCATTCAGAGTATGTAGTACAATGGAAGTTTGCTTCATGCAAACAATAAAGAAACCTTAGAAGATAATGTTGTTGACTTCCCTTTTTCTAAAGTACTCTTTGACTTTGGAAGGTACTTCAAGCTTTACAAGGATAAGCTATCTCGAAATAACTGCCTACAAAGGCCTCTCAGCAATCCCATAAAATAAGTGAACTGGCTTAAATCAGACTTTTCCCAATCCCATTTATTAAACACACTTACCTGCCATTATAGATTTCTAATGTTGCTAAAATCCTAGATTGATTCATGTATGGAGATAGCTTTTATGCGGCTCTCAGAATATTTTCAGAAGTCCAGCTACAATTAGGGAAAAAAAAGAAGAGTTCACTGCTGCTTCTACCCCTAACTCCTTGCTCTCAGCAGACTGGATACTTAAAACAATGAGTTACTTTGGTCTTGAGAAATTTCCAATGCCAGGTTATTGTGAGGAGTAGGCTAAGTGTGTGGTCTGAAATAATATTTCCAGTTCTGCCTATTTTCATTTCCAAGAACTGCTAGAAACAAATTTTCATTTCCAACTTGATTTTGTTAGGAAGGGGTGACTCTTCAAAACTTTTGGGAATTGTGCCTTAACTTTAGGCTGCACATTGAACTAACTTCTATTCTTGGATACCCTTCTGATTTCCTGATATGTTTGCTACAAATTGAATAAATCATTCTAAGCCTCTGTTTCTTCACTAGCAAAGTGGGAAAGAATAGCACATTGATGAATCGTGAGAATGAGTTGAATGTGAATATCTTTTGGATTTTTTTTTATAAGCCTCTTGCACATTGATAGAATAAAAAAGACTCAGCCCTTTGAAAAGGCACCCCATCTCCTTAAGAAGATACTGGTGAGCATCCTTTTAGGAAGAGGCTATATAAAAGAGCTGGAGTCGTCAGTGTTCAGGTAAAAATATGGACTCAGAAAACTAAGGCAGGCATCTGTGGAGCTCCATTGAAAGCTCAGCTGTGCACTGCTTAGTCATGTAGGAAACATTGTAAGGAAATGCAGCATGACCCAGAATAGCTTAACACATACGATGCCAGCTGGATAGGGGTGCAGAACAGTGAAACCAGGAGAACTGAGTAGAAGGTGGCCTTTTATGGGAAAAATGAAAGAGAAAGATTAAGTCTAGGAAATAATAATGTGGAATAGATAAAAGTTGTGAAAAGAATCATAGATAATCAGACCAAGAAGTTAGGACTGCTTGGTAGCAGGCAGCGTTTTTTAATGTGTCATGGCGACAAATAATCTCAAAGATGATTATGTCGTAGGCTGGTGAGGAGAGACAGTGAATAGACAGGATTTCTTTATGGCAGACCTTGGTTTAAATGTCAGGTGTGTGGCTTATTAACTCTACAATATCAAGCATGTTACTCTTCTGAGCCTCATCTATAAAATGTGGATAACAACAGTTTTTTAGGAGTGTTGTGACTATCTTAAGTAATAAGTGCATCTAGGTCCCAAGAAGAATGCATTAAGTAAGAGTCATCAATCCACCTAATACAGAAATAAAGGGAGGGACAAGTAAGAGGAAAAGTTTGATGCTCTTTACCTCCAACTCTTTCCTCCAAGGGGCAAAATAATGGGGAAGGGAGTCTTAGTCTGATGACAGGCACCTACATCACATGGACCTATGAGAGTTTCTTTCTAGTATCCAGATATAACCTTCAATAATCTCACAAGAGCAGATGGTGACTGCAGCCATGAAATTAAAAGACACTTGCTCCTTGGAAGAAAATCTATGACCAACCTACACAGCATATTAAAAAGCAGAGACATTACATTGCAGACAAAGGTCCATCTAGTCAAAGCTATGGTTTTTCCAGTGGTCATGTATGGATGTGAGAGTTGGACTATAAAGAAAGCTGAGTGCCAAAGAATTGATGCTTTTGAACTGGGGTGTTGGAAAAGACTCTTGAGAGTCCCGTGGACTGCAATAAGTTCCAACCAGTCCATCCTAAAGGAAATCAGTCCTGAATATTCATTGGAAGGACTGTTGCTAAAGCTGAAGCTCCAATACTTTGGCCACCAGATGTGAAGAACTGACTTATTGAAAAAACCCTGATGTTGGGAAAGATTGAAGGCAGGAGGAGAAGGGGACGATAGAGGATGAGATGGTTGGATGGCATCAGCTACTTAATGGACATGAGTTTGAGTAAACTCCAGGAGTTGGCAATGGATAGGGAGGCCTGGCGTGCTGTGGTCCATGGGGTCACAAAGAGTCAGACATGACTGAGTGACTGAACTGAGCTGATCCACATTTAAGTGATCAATAGTGACATGTGGCTATGTATTAATATACAGTGTGTGTGTGTGTGTGTGTGTGTGTGTGTGTGTGTGTATTTCCATCATCACAGAAAGCTCTATTGCTTGCACATACTTGACACAGTGGATGATGTGGCCAAAAGAATGCAACCAGAGGGGAAATCAAAGTCATAGTGAGAAGAAGCAGGGAGAGAAGTTGGAAAAGGAAGATAAAGCTTCTGCTGAGGGAAGCCTCACTCTTTTTAAAACTTATCTAGGGTAAAGGAAGGGAAGAGGGAAACTTAAGATCAGTAGGGTGGATAAACTTTAAGCTGTGATGCCCAAGACCTAGGATAAAAGTATCTCAGTGACATTTGAAATCCATCCTAGGAATAGTACTTTGTTCTCTGACATCAAACCAATAACCTATTCTGTGGTGAGTAATATGGAGAACTGTTCACCAAGAGTGACTAATGTGGTATCACTAAGAACTACAGAAGAGTAAAACAGATGTAAACATGGCAAATAGACTTTTCTAGATGGATTATACAATTCAAGGAAGGATAGAAACCAAAAGAATATTGGGGTCAAGAGTGAGGTTTTTCTATGAATCTTAAGTGCATAAATCAAAGTCCCAAGAGAGCAAGAATTCCCTACAGTGAGTCTCCCTAGAATCTAGCATGCTGTGAATAAATCTATGAGTGGATGGATAAATGGAGAAAAAGAAATCCAAAACCTGAAGATGGAACAACCACAGTATCACTGCCATACCTGAAAGAGAACTTAAATGTGCAAGGTGTCTGTGAGGGTAGCATTTGGGGTCTGAGGCTGATAGTAACTAGAGTCATAGCTAACATTTGTGAGCACTGACCACGTACCAGGCCCTGGTCTAGGAGCTTCAATGAATCCCGTCATATTCAATCCTCACAATGTTCAGGGGGTTTTAATCCCCATTTTATAGAAAATAGAATCTTTTAAAAGTCTAGATATCTGTTAAATTTGAACATACATTGCCAAATTAAGTTTCTTAGTGTTCTCTTTGTAATTGACAGATGCTCCGGTAAGATAAAGATCAATGATGGACCAAGAATAAAGGAAGGAAGAGAAGGAGAGCAACTTTTAAAACACTGTGTATTCTTCCATCCCCTCTGCTTTACCATTTATGCAGAAAACTACATCTAAAAACATAGAAATGAAAGATGGAGAGAGTAGGAGCCCTTATTTTTGCTGTTTGGGCAGAGCCCTTTGGAGCTGATCTGACCATTCAAAGCAGTTCCAAGGGTCTTGCAGTCATATGAGCTGAAACTAGGAATGTGCCTGATGACATTCTGAAATAGAGGTGGTCCCTGCAGCGGCTTATTTGATGATTTTATTCCTTCATGAATGATGTCTTGACAGATGGTTTTTACTGAGTGTTATAGAGGATTCTTTTCTCTAAGCACAATCTCAGTCCCCAACTTATATTTAATATTTTGTCAAACTACCATCTTCCACAGCTTATAGAGTTAAATATATACAGATGAATCCACATGTTCTGGCTCATAACTTTCTACTTTGATAATCTTTACATATATTATCATAAACAATATTTTAATTGTTGCTTTTCAGTCTCTAAGTCGTGTCCAACTCTTTGTGACCCCATGGACTGTAGCCTGCCAGACTCCTCTGTCCATGGAATTCTCCAGACAAGAATACTGGAGTGGGTTGCCATTCCCTTCTCCAGGGGATCTTCCTGACCCAGGGATCAGACCTGGGTCTCCTTCATTGCAAGCATATTCCTTACCATCTGAGCCACCATGGAAACCCATTCACTTCTTAACAACCATGAAATGTGTAAAGAAGAAAATGTTAACTGAAAAGGCTCATATAAGAAAGAACAACTAAACAAATGGAAACTCCTTAAAGGGAAACTTTTAAAAAAATAATGTTTCATGACAACTTAGAATAGCTTCACAGAACCGAAATAATAAAAACTCAAACCACCACCAATGATGATGGCTATACCAGGACAATGAGTGATTAATAAGAAACTGAAGAAACTTGAAAGTCCTTGAATCTAATATCCAAGTGTGTCAAGACATCAATTTTCATGCCTGTTCAGATATAAGGAGAAAAGGAAAGGGAAAGCAATGAAGCATGCAAGAAGGGAAGATATGGTTGGGTAGTCGCGGAAAGTTCTTAAAAGGGGTGTTGACAGATAAAAACCCAGAGCTGAATTCCAGTAAGGAATGGAAATGGGTCTTGTGCAACCTATGGTTCCCTACAGTCCCTTCATCTGAACATGCAGCACTGACACTAAGAGGATGTCCCCGATGAAGTCCCTTGTCCCTGTCTTAGCCCACTTACCTTCTTCCTTGGGCTTCCCACTTTTGGCTAGAGAATGTAATAACAGTAGCAAATAGTTGCAGTTGAATCACTGTAGGCCTGACACTATGCTAAGGAACTTTACTTGTATGATCTCTTTTAATCATCACAACAACCCTCTGAAATGGGTAACCTACGGAGAAGGCAATGGCAACCCACTGCAGTATTCTTGCCTGGAAAATCCCATGGACGGAGGAGCTTGGTGGGCTGAAGTCCACGGGGTCGCTAAGAGTCGGACACGAATGAGTGACTTCACTTTCACTTTTCACTTTCATGCATTGGAGAAGGAAATGGCAACCCACTCCAGTGTTCTTGCCAGGAGAATCCCAGGGATGGCGGAGCCTGGTGGGCTGCCGTCTATGGGGTCACACAGAGTTGGACACGACTGAAGCGGCTTAGCAGCAATCGTCCACATTGAATAGTCCAGGAGACTGAAGTTCAGCAAGGGTAAGTAACTTATCCAAGTTCACACAGTTGGTGGCAAACATTGGACTTGAAGACAGCCCCCTGCATGATGCTTTAATGCATGGAAAGAAGTATTTAGTTGCAGAGGTTAAAAGTAATGACATATAAACACCGCTTCTGAGACTTTTATTCAGTATCTTCTTGCCATGGTCATCCTTCCATATTGACAAGCATCATCTGTGACTCCAACAGTGTCTCCTCACTCAGCTGTTCACAAGGTGCATTTAGAACCTTCCAAAGTCTTCCCAGGTGGCTTAGAGTTACAAAAATCTGCCTGCAATGCCCTGCCAATGCAGGAGACACACATCAGGAAGAGTCCCTGAAATGGCAAGCTACTCCAGTATTCTTGCTTGGGAAATCCTATAGACAGAGGAACCTGGCAAGCTATAGCCCACAGGGTCACAAAGAGTTGGACAAAGCTTAGCAACTAAATAACAACACCACAACAGATGAAATCTCCCTCTGTCCACAGTAATGATTCAAAATGAAACAAATTATGTCCAGAATCTTCTCTGAAAATTAGCCTTTGAGCATTCTCATTGGTGTTCTCACTTTTTAATTTTTAATTTGTAGAGCTAACAGGATGAGATCACTGTTTCCAGGGTTGGAAATATTCTCCACGGGAGTTCCTTCTGTTGAAGGATGTCCCTGTAAAGCTGGGAGCTAAGCAAGGCTATGCTCTAGCTCCTGGGTGTCAGTACCATGCTTCTGGGGCAGTGGGCAAGGTTGCTGCACATTTTGTCTCTGGAAAGGACAGGTGAATGGAGAACTTGAGAAGAGTACTGGGAACTCCACAAGGACAGAAACCCTTTTGTGCTCCCAACACAGTGCCCTGCTGAGGATGACAGGCCCTGTCCTAGAAACTTGAGGGTGCCAGCACTGTCCTCACCTTTGAAAGGCTCACCACCTGACTCTGAATCCTGCTGAGTCCTCAGCATATTAAAAAGCAGAGACATTATTTTGCAAACAAAGATCTGTCTAGTCAAAGCTATGGTTTTTCTAGTAGTCATGTATGGGTGTGAGAGTTGGGCCATCAAGAAAGCCGAGTGCCAAAGAATTGATGCTTTTGAATTAGTGTTTTGGAGATGACCCTTGAGAGTCCTTTGGACTGCAAGAAGATCCAACCAGTCCATCCCAAAGGAAATCAATCCAGAATATTCATTGGAAGGATTGATGCTGAAGCTGAAGTTCCAATACTTTGGCCACCTGATGTGAAGAGGTGACTCCTTAGAAAAGACCCTGATGCTGGGAAAGATTGAAGGCAGGAGGAGAAGGGGACAATAGAGGATGAGATGGTTGGATGGCATCACTGACTCAATGGCTATGAGTTTAAGCTAGCTCCACGAATTGGTAATGGACAGGGAAGCCTGGCGTGCTGCAGTCCGTGGGGTCACAAAGAGTTGGACATGACTGAGCGACTGAACTGAACTGAACTGAGTCCTCATTGCAGGAGGGCATGATGTGAGCACCTGGCTCAGGGAAGCCTTCTCAGAAAGTTCCATCAGACTGAGACCTATGGAAGAAGTCCAACTTTTCCAGGGATCATAGGAAAGCACCCTTGAGGACAGTTCTTCTCAAAACTGCAAGCTCCTAGGGAGATTGGAAAAACATAGTAATGCCCGAGGCCCATGCATGCGGATGAAAACGCCGTAGGCTAAAGTGTGAGCTGGGCACTGGGACTTTAGTACTTCAACCTTCAGCCAGAGCTGAGCATCTGCACCTGAACTGACTGTACTTTACAGTCACCTAAGAAGTTTTCAGAGTCCCTCCCCAGAGAATTCCAGTTTGTCTGGGACATGGCATCTCTAGGCTTGAGAATCGCTGTAGGTGCTAGTAGCAGCATGTACAAGGGCCAGAAACAGAACACATGGCCAGTCCCATGGTAGGAGTGTAAGGAGGAGAAGTAGGCGCTACAGGTTGGGGAGGGCCTAGACCAGGAAGAGACTGGGAGCCCAATGATGACTTTTGACCTTTGAGGGATGATGGGTAGAAAGTGAGAGGTTTAAGAAAAGAAAGTGACATTATAAAATTTGCTTTCAAGATACTGGATGCAAGATGGAAGGCAAGGAGCGCATTTGGTTGGAGGTGATCCACAGGCAGACTGGTGGAAGATGGGGATGTTGGATATAAGACCCAGAAATTTTTGTCTCAGGTCTCTTTAATTCTGGAGGGACAAAGAAAATCAACTTTTTTTTTTTTTTTTTTTTCTTACTCAAGTGATTTACAGAAAAGAAAATCATCTTTCCTCAGACACTGCAGGATCCCTGATTGGGGAAGGAGGGTGGAGGGTAAAAAGAGGCTGTTTGGAAAGTTCCTAAAGAATGTCCAGTTCATTCATCAGAAGAGTCCAGCAACCTCTGTGCAGTGAGGGACAATCTGATTTCACTCTTGAGACAAGGCAGGGGGAAGGCTGAGGTGTTGCAGGAACTAAATTCAAGAACTATGTTAATCGTCACCTTGGTATGTGCCAAGGCCTAATGAAGATCCAGGTCCACTTTGGTATTTACTCTACAAACTTGGCTCCTGATGTTTTTTGCCTTGGGATTACCTAGGAAAGGAAGAGGTGATGGGGAGAGGATGTTTGCGGTCAAACATCTTTCTCAGGTGACTGCACCTGCTGGGAAAACGGCCCCAAGCCTGGCATGATTCAGAAGTCTGAGAAAGCAGTAGACAGTGGCTCATGGGAAAAATGATGACTTAGCACCACTCAGCAAACATGGCATAAGAATAGAGTATGAAAAACACCCGCACATATCCAGAGCACATCCTTCATGCAGGCGCTAGCCCCCCTGCCCCAGGTGAGCCTGCTGAAATCAGCATAAATCGGCACGACGTGCATTATGAGTTCTCTCCCGCCCTCAAGTTGCAGATGAGAAATGTCACCTCAGCTTGGTACTGACGGTGACTGACGCCGCTGAAATGTGCCTTGGGGCTCTTTTAAAGTCCCCTTCCCGTGACGGGTAATATTAAGTAATTAAATATCAAGCTGTGTCTTTCCAGTTCCATCTTGGAAGTGGGACTGCGCCGCCTCTTGTTGGAGAAGCAGGACGGTTCGTTACCTACCTGGAGTGTCTTCGACTGTGGGCATCCCCCGCTGTTCTTTAACCACGCAAAGCTGCACCCGAGCTTGTTTGGCGTCTGCTCTGTCGAGTGTCCGTGATGTCGGCCCCGGAGGGAGGTGAAGTCTTTGTGGTCAAGCTCCGTGGCCTGCCCTGGTCCTGCTCTGTTGAGGATGTGCAGAATTTCCTCTCCGACTGCACGATCCATGACCGGGTCGCAGGTGTTCATTTTATCTACACTAGAGAGGGCAGGCAGAGTGGTGAGGCTTTTGTTGAACTTGAATCAGAAGATGATGTAAGACTGGCCCTTAAAAAGACAAGGAAAGCATGGGACATTGGTCCATTGAAGTGTTCAAGTCCCACAGAACCGAGATGGATTGGGTGTTGAAGCACAGAGGTCCAAACAGCGCTGACACTGCCAGTGATGGTTTCGTGCGACTTCGAGGACTCCCGTTTGGATGCACCAAGGAAGAGATCATTCAGTTCTTCTCAGGGTTGGAAATCATGCCAAGTGGGATCACATTGCCTGTGGACCCCGAGAGCAAGATTACAGGGGAAGCCTTTGTGCAGTTTACCCCACAGGAGTTAGCAGAGACGGCTCTAGGGAAGCACAAGGAGAGAATAGGGCACAGGTATACTGAGGTGTTCAAGAGCAGTCAGGAAGAAGCTAGGTCATACTTGGATCCCCCTCTCAAGTTCATGTCAGTGCAGCGGCCAGGGCGCTACGGCCGCCCTGGCACAGCCAGGAGGTATATTGGCATTGTCAGGCAGGCAGGCCTGGAGAGGAGGAGGTCTGGGATCTACAGTGTGGGCTATGGGGGTTATGAGGAGTACAGAGGCCTCAGAGACGGCTACGGCTTCACCACTGACCTGTTTGGGAGAGACCTCAGCTACTGTCTCTCTAGGATGTATGACCACAGGTCTGGAGGTGGCGAGTTCACTGTCCAGAGCACCACTGGACACTGCTCCACGTGAGAGGGCTGCCCTACAAAGCCACAGAGCACGACCTTTACAACTTCTTCTCCCCGCTCAACCCTGTGAGAGGCCACATTGAGACTGGCCCTGATGGAAGAGTGACCGGCGAAGCTGATGTTGAGTTTGCCACTCACGAAGAAGCCATGGCAGCCATGTCCAAAGACAGGGCCAACATGCAACATAGATACATAGAACTTTTCTTGAATTCCACAACTGGGGCCAGCAATGGGGCAGATAGCAGCCAGATGATGCAAGGCATGGGGGTGTCAACCCAGCCCATTTACAGTGGCCTTGAGAGCCAGTCTGTGAGTGGCTGTTGTGGGTCTGGCTATGGTGGCCAGAACAGCATGGGTGGATATGACTAGTTTTGTAGTAGCTTTTGAGTTATTTCAGTCAAATTTTCACAGGCAGCCAACAAGCAGTGAAAAGCAGTTATTACTCTAGAGGAAGCTATGGGACCCATTTTGCAGCATGAGTTTGTGAAATCTGTTTTCTCCTGCAAACTTTCTTCTAGTATGTGATATTGAGTAAACTGAAACTATTTTCAGCTTTTCTCAATTAACATTTTGGTAGTGTACTTCTGGAGTGATATTATCTGAGTTTAAAGTAGCTTTAAGTATGTTAAATGTGGATCTTTTATACCACATCATTGTGAACACATTGGGGAGGTGTGCTTTTTTGGAAAACTGAAGACGCTAGATCCCTAATTCAAAGAGGACATTTCTCACGTTTGTTAATTCTAGTTTATTTTCATTTAAAATTTCTTAGGTTAAGTTTAACCTTTTTAAAAGTTAGTTTTGAAAATTGAGACACATTACTAATACTCTAGGAATTGGTGAGGCCTTGACTTAAAAACTTTCTTTGTACTGTGATTTCCTTTCGGGTGTATTTTGTTAAGTGAAACTTGTTACATTTTTTAACTAAATTTTTTTCTTAAAATAAAAAGACTTTTTCACACACACAAAAATAAATATCAAGCTCTATCAATAATTTGCTTCTCAAAATTGGGAATCTTTCATCAGTGTGAAGATAATTCTGAAGATAAAAGAATCATAGTGTCCTTCAGGTGTAGGATTCACTGTGATCTAAGGGAGGCCAATAGAAAATCAAGAAGGACTCTCCATTTATAACCTTAAATAGAGTACTGTCCAGGGACTTCCCTGGTGGTCCAATGGTTAAGACTTCACCTTCTAATGCAGGGGCTGTGGATCAACCCCTGGTCAGGGGGCTAAGATCCTACATGCCTCATGGCCAAAGAAACAGAACATAAACAACAGAAGTAATATTGTAACAAATTCAAGAAAGACTTTAAAAGTGGTCCACATAAAAAAATTTTTTTAAAATAAATAGAAATAGACTATAATCTATAAAAATATCAAATCACTATGCTGTACACCTGAATTAATTTTGTAAATCAACTATATTCAATTAAAAACAATTAAAAATATTTCATCAAATTGTTTCTGTCCTTGTAGCCTTGACTATCTGTGTGTGTATATTAATACCACTTTACATAATTTAGCATGTTCTTCAAAATAAAAATAAAATAGTTCTACGTAATGGGAAGGGGCTTCCCAGGTGGCACTAGTGACAAAGAACCTGCCTGCCAATGTAAGAGACAAAAGAGATATGAGTTCGACCCCTGGGTCTGGAAGATCCCCTGGAGGAGGGAATGACAACCCACTCCAATATTTTTGCCTGGAGAATCTCATGGACAGAGGAGCGTTGTGGGTCCATGGGACTGCAAAGAGCCAGACAGGATTGGAGCCATTCAGCATGCATGCACATAATGGGAAAAAAAGAACCCTCAGGGGGTCAGGGCATCAGAGATCTAATCTATATTTTCCAGATGGGTTAAAACACTAGCTCTTTTCATTAAACTGTCAGCATGGCTAAGTTTTTACACTTATCTTGAACTCCTTCTATTAGGTCAAAACACAGGGTGGAGTGGCTTGCCCTTTTAGTTTCTTTCTTAAAAATATTTATAAATGATGCCATTTACTGAGCTTCTATTTGCCATGTGCTTTTAAAACATTTCTTAGTGAATCTTTACAACAGTTCTTCAGAGTATAGAATTACTTCTGGTCTTTTTTTGGCTGAGAGTGAGGCTTGGAGAGGCTGAGTGCCTTCCCCAATACGGTGCCCCAGTTAGTGGCAAAGCTGGGCTGGGAATCCACCTCTAACTGGCTTTCCTTTTTTATCTGTCATCCTCCTACAGCACCTCAGTGACTCTTCTCTCCAGGAAACCATGTCCCTGGAGGCCAAGGCCAGAATATAAGATACACTGTGCAGTTCACAGAATCAGCCCCTTCCCCAGGACTCAGCTTTATGGGAAGTAGTCTCCCCTATTCAGTCATCTCTTTTTTGATGTATTGGCTATTTAATGACCAACAGTTTTGATCAAAGGGAGAGGGTGATGAATGTGCTAGGGTCCCTGCTGTCATGGAGTATGGGGTTTCATGGGATAAAAAAGGTGATAAAGGAATCAATATCTGAAATGCATCCAGTGACTTGGGTCGAGGGCAGTAAACTGGGTTTTCAGAGGCTTCTCTAGGTCTTCCTTGGTTAAGAATATACCTTCCAGTGCATGGGATGCTGGTTCGATCCCTGGTTGGGGAACTAAGATCCCACAGGTGGCAGGGCAACTAAGCCTGTGGGCTGCAACTCTTGAGTCCACGTGCCACAATGAAAGATCTCGTGTGCCACAAGGAAGGCCTGACAGCCAAATAAATAAATATTTTTTAAAAGAGAGAAGACTTCTCCACTGAGTGCTATTTAAGGTGGAAAGGGAATGATGTGAAGGAACCAGTCATGCAAAAATCTGCTGCAAAAGCCTTCCAAGCACAAGGAACAACCTGTACAGAGTCACAGAGGCTAGAAAGTGCATGATGACCACACAGTTGCTGCCCTCTCCCCTCAGAGAGACACACATCTCTTGAATACTTAAGGTAAGGCAGTCATTGTGTTACTGTGCAATGATACAGGTGTGCATAATTCTAAACCATTTCCTATGTGAAATATGCTAAGATAATCCTGCGAATAACTATGACACATGAAGGAGTTAGATTCTAGGAAGAAAGCAATTTTTGCAACTAGTATTTCTGAGTGATGTCTTTGTTCCTATCACGGTGTTGTGTTCCTTTGCATGCATTATCTTGTTAACCCTCATTTAATAGAAGTGGCCATTATTATTTTTATTTTATAGGTGAAGAAATAAGTCTCAGAGAGGTGGTATCAGTTTGGTAGGGCTGCCATGACAAAGTCCATAGACAATGTAGCTTAAACCATGGAAATGTATTTTCTCACAGTTTTGGAGGCTAGAAGTGTGAGATCAAGGCATTGGCAGAGTTACATTTTTCTGAGAATTCCCTCTGGCTTTACCATCTTCTTGCTGTATCTTCATACTCTCTCCCCTCCATACAGGTGTGTGTCCAAATTCCCACACCTTATTAGGACACTGCTCATATTGGATTGTGAAAGTGAAAGTCACTCAGTCATGTCTGACTCTTTGCAACTCCATGGACTATACAGTTTATGGAATTCTCCAGGCCAGAATACTGGAGTGGGTAGCCTCTCCCTTCTCCTGGGGATCTTCCCAACCCAGGGATCGAACCCAGGTTTCCTGCATTGCAGGCAGATTCTTTCCCAGCTGAGCCAAATGACCTCATTTTAACTTAGTTCCTCTGTAAAGGCCCTATGTCCAAATACAGTCATGTTCTAAGGTACTGAGGGTAAGGATTTCAAGATATGAATTTGAGGATTGGGGGGAAATAATTTAGCTCATCCCTCAAGAAGGAAATGGCAGCCCACTCCAGTATTCTTGCCTGGGAAATCCCATGGACAGAGGAGCCTGGGGGGCTATTGTCCATGGGGTAGCAAAAGAGTCAGACATAGTGGCTAAACAACAACAATTCAGCTCATGACAGAGGTTAAAATGAGTCTCTCAAGATCAAATGGAGAGTAAGCAGCTCATCCAGGGCGTGAAGTTGCCTCCTTCCTGCTCTGTGAGCCTTAGGATGACTCTGTAGTCTTGCTCCTCCTGGTTCCCTGGTTGGTGTTTGGCCTTGAACTCCTGCTGTGTGCCTGCTGTGGGTGCTGAGGGCAAGTGCCCGGAAGGGTTCCTCAGCTCCCTCTCTGGATGAAGCTGCTGTGTCATGGAGGAGAGATATAGGAAACAGGTAAACAAACACACAACAAGGCCATTACAAACATATATCAAATACCATAAAGGAAATAGATAGGAGGATGTGTGATGTGACAGAGCATGACTGGGTAGGAGTGGGCATCTCCTTTTGAGAGGAGGGTCACCAATGTGCTCTCTAAGAAGGTAATAATCTTTTTCTTAAAGGTCATTTTATTGTAAAACCATAAGTGCAACATTGGCAAGAAATCATTTAAGCAACTGATCTTCTCTAATCATTAAAAGGGTGTCTTTTTGCCTTGGCATCAACCAACTGGGAAATTACGTTGCAAGAAACTTTGGGGGTAAAGAATGCTGAATTCTGGACTGGAGCTTTTGGCTATTTAAGGAACCAGGGGTGGAACCTTCCTCTTTTCCCTGGGAATGATCCCACTTTAAGATAAGAATAGTCAGGTAAAAACAGCAATTTTTGAACAGCTCAGTTTTAAATTCTGTTACTTTGTAAAAATCTTTTTATTTTAAGAAGGTAATCTTGACACTGAGACCTACAAGGGAAGGTGTCAGATCCGTGTCAGGTTAGAGATGAGTGATCCTGAGGTGAAAAGATCTCTTTTTAGGTAAGTCACATCCCCATGCTGCTCAGCATTGGTGCTATGACAGCAAACCTGTCTTTGCAACACAGAGGGTGGTGCCTTAGAGGAAAAGAACTTGGGAATGGCTAGAGCAGAAGAGTGGGAATCAGAATCTCTGGGTTCTAATCCACTTCGGCACCTACTGCTATAGGGTTTGGAAGGTCCTCCTCTTTAGCTGAGCCTCAGCTTCCTCCTATGGGAAGCAGGAATTGTTTAACACACAGCACTCACCCAGCCTGGGCCCAGAGCTTGTTGCTGTGGACGCGTGAGCTCACATCCCCAACAGGGCTCCTCAGACTGAACCGTATCCTGTGAATAGACTCGGGGCCACAACAGAGACCTACAGCCAGGGTTCTAACAGGTTCATCTATCTGCATCTTTTTTCCTCCAACTTTTACTTGAAGGTGATCCCTGCTCAGAGCCCCCTATTGCATGAAGTGATCAAACTCATTTGCTACAGCAAAACGTATAAAAAAGTAGGTAGATTGTTTTCCTCCATTCATTAAACACTGCAAGAGAAGCTGGTTACTTTTTGTAGCTAGGAAGCCTCACAGATTGTGCTCTATTTCCCTTGAGAACTCAAGCATGCCAGGTACACCCTGACCTGCCAGCATGGGGTCTGACCAGAACTGTACTTACAGGAAGGTTTCTCAAGGCAGATGAGAAAAGCGTGAGGGCAGAACTGTCTGTGCGTGTCCACATTTCTTGCTGACACCCCCAAGGTAAAGGAACACGGTGCTCACCCCTTGATAACCTGGGCACTTTTCCATAATGAGGAACTCCAAAGAGGGGAGAAAATATATTCCATTGTGCAAGCTACCCAGTCTGTGGACTTCGTTATGGCAGCCCTACCAAAGTGATACCACCTAAGATTTGTTTCCTCATCTCAAAAATAAAATAAAATGATAATGGTCACTACTATCAAAATGAGGATTAATGAGATAATATATAGAAAGGGGTACAACACAGTGACAGTAACAGATATCAGTCAGAAATATAGGACTCCCCTGATGGTCCAGTGGTTAAGAGTCTGCCTGCCAATGCAGGGGACATGGGTTTGATCCCTGGTCCGGGAAGATTCCACATTACTGTGGAGCAACTAAGCCCATGTGCCACAACTACTGAGCCCACACTCTAGAGCCTGAGCTCCACAAGAGAATCCTCTGCAATGAGAAGCCTGGGTACCTCAACGAGAGAGTAGCCCCAGCTCACCACAACCAGAAAAAGCCCCCTTGTAGCAATGAAGACCCAGCAGAGCAATTAAAAAAAAATTACAAAAAGAAATGCTAGCCCCAAATTGTCTAGATTTTTCTTTCTAGAATCTAAAATCCTTCATGTATCCCAGTTACCAGTATGATAATCGGCATATTTCACACAGGAGATTATTTAGAATTGCACACACACACACACACACACACACACACACACACGCATCATTTCAAAGTAACACAATGGCTGCCTTATAATAAGTATTCAAGAAATATTTATTGTGTGAATAATGAATATATGAACTTAAAAGCATAATTGATATACCAATCTCTATTCTCTTGGTAAGCAGTTCCTTAACACTTAGAGTCATCTATCCAAAGCAGAGAGAAAATCCCATTACAAAGGACACAGTAAATTCATATCATCACTTTGTGTATACATTTAATTGTAAGCCAATCCATTCACCCATGAGAACAAAGTAATTTCTAAGTCCTTTCTGGAGCAAGATTACACCATGAACCAAGCCTTCCTTTGTCTAAGTCCTGCTTCTTTCTCTCAGGAGAAAAGATGTGTCAAGGACGGCCCTTGCCAAGCAGAGGTAGAAGCAGGACGTTTCCCATCCCCCTACTTCCTGGAAGAGGTCTCTGCCTCTCAAAAGTTTGCTCTGTCTAACCACCTCCAGACACCCACACCCTGCATATCCTGTTGGTAATGTCCGTTGGAGTATCTGGTCACTTGGATGAAAGAAAACACACACATACACTCACTCACACACTCAAACACTTATTTGTAAGAGGAAGAAAACTTGGGAATCGGAAAGGCCCCTTAATTTATGGGAAGCACACATTGTTATTATTAGCTTACTTTTTATCATCATTTGAGAATATTTCTATAGGGCAGTTTCTATCTACCTGGAGAGCCCGCCTTGCCTATGCACACAACTCTAGATTTAGAAGCTCTCAGCTAGTTTCCTCTCTGTCTAACCAAAGAAAACTTATATTTTCCAAAATCACATTAATTAGAAGTACCGGCAAGAAAAGGTGATTGGTTACAATCCACATGCCCATGGAACCCCTTCTGCACCTCCCCCCGCTTTTACCCATAAGGCAGCAGTGCCCACTCTTTTTGGCATCAGGGACCAGTTTTGTGGAAGATGATTCTTCCACAGACTGGGGTAGGGGGGTGGTTTCGGGATGATTCAAGCACATTACCTTTACTGTGTATTTTGTTTGTATTATTATGACATCAGCTCCACCTCAGATCCACATCAGAACCACCTCTGGATCCCGGAGGCTGGGGACCTCTGCCGTAAGAAGAGGAAGGACTGGCTAGGAGGGAGGAAGTACTTTATTTTTTCTTGGCAGTTGACAGCACGTAGGTTGACACAGTGTACCCAGCCAAGCTGTTATTTCCTTTTGGTAAACGCTGAAATTAGATTCAAATGTCCTGAAGGAATATAAGAACCATTTGATTTTTTTTTTTTAATGCCTTATCACACATGATAGCTTTCACACACTCTCTTGCAAAGATGTAAATATATTCAGTGGGCAAGTCACTGTCCATTCCAAAGAAGCCAAAAGCCAGTTTCACTTACTTATTTTGTTTGGCTTGTTCTGTTAGCATCAGATTATTAAAGATACATGTTCTCATTTCCTTTGTTTGTATTTTATTAGGACACTAATGACTATTATGACTATTATTACCACTCTTCCTAATAACCCCTTACCTTTAAATGCAGTCTTGCGTCTTGAAATATCCCAAAGCTGTTTATAACCTATTCAACAAATTAGATACGGGCCTCACCTCACTCTCCCCCAAAAGTTACCTGTTTCCTGCAGTGAAACTCAGCAGCTGTATTAGTACATGCCTGGCCCAGCCTGGCACCGCAGTGAAGACAGAAAGGGCAAGAGAAGACATACCCAAGCTACCCTAGCCATCCCATGAACAGGCCCGGGAAGACAAGCAGAACAAGGGAGTTTTGTGACTGTGGGCCTTGATCAAAGGCCTAGAGAGTTGGACAGATGACTTGTCTTATCTTCTGGACCCAGGCCTAAATGAGTTAGAGGGACACGTCAGGAAATATGATATTTCTGCTAATGTGCAAGGAAAAGTTCTTAAAGTTTTATGAGAAAGCATGTTTAAGTCAGAGAGTTAATACTATCCAGGCATTTAACCTTTGACCTCATCTGAACTGAAGCTAAATTCCTGTTTTTTCCTGTTCACCTTTATTATTCACGATCTGTAATGAGACTGTTTGAATTCTATCCAATTATATGTGTTGTTTTTTGTTCTGGAGACTGTTGATCTGACCACCATTAACCTTTTTGACTTGTAAATCCAACCACATTGCCTTTTTATGCAAGAGCAAACACAGAGAGCCTCTTGGATTTGGAGGATTTTAGAGGAAGGCATATAAACTTATCATCTCTTTCTCCAACATTTCTCTGCTCCTAAGAATTGGGAGAAAAGTAGGTTTCTTTGTCATAGATGTATTTTTGAGAGTGGACAGCAGTAGTAATCCTTCTATGAACATTCTGAATTCTTCTGAGCCAGGCCCCAAAGCCCTGGCCCAGCCCCCATCCAGCCATCACACACGCAATAGACCTAGAGAGGACCAAATGCCCCAGGTTCCAAAGAACACTAACTGTGCTCATTCCCTTCATATCCAACTCCTCCCTCTGCTGCATGACACTCAGCCTTGTGTCATGTAACACTTTCTCTGCAGGAAGAGAACCTCAACTAGATTTCAGTTTTCAGTCTGAGGAAAGTTTTTCTGGACTGCCTTGGTAGTGTAGCTTAATTGGAATACCATGCATTATGAGCCTGAGCTTTAGGAAACAAGGCAAGCAACACTCTTTTGAAACTGGATTTATCCTTCCAGACATCTTTGATAATGATAAGCTCTTCAATCTATTTAGGTATGCTACTAAATGCATCATAAAACTAGAAAAACACTGCCACCAGAATTTGTTCTTTCAGGTATTTGAGTTGGAGAGACTGTCTAAAGGATAGGTGATTTAGAGCTGAGGAATATACTTTGCACTTATCTGTTTCCAGGGTATCTGGAATTTTTCTATATGCAAATTAAAAATTAGCTGTCTTAAAGAATAGGTGACTATGCACTGAAATTCAAATTCCTTTTTATGTCGTTTAATCATGGTATATTCCTAACTAAATGCAAAATAGTTTAAAGAATTATGTCTGCACACAAGTTTATGGAACGCTCATTGTGAATTTAGAGGGTGACGGTATTAGTGTGGTTAAATATAACTTCTACTGACTTGATTATAGACAGCTATGGATATGAACCAAACTTTAGAATTATCCAGATTTCTGTAGAATCTAGAATATTTAGGGCTAGAATAGCAGAGAATTTCTACTTAGGAGTTAGATTTGATGATGTGGAGAGATTTGTGTCTTATTTGTTTTTCTATTTTGCCTGGGAGAAGGAAGACAATGAAACATATAAAAATAATTTGCTATTTCTGAGTCCTCCAAGTCCCCTCAGGTTCTTTTTGTTGTTGTTGTTTTGCTTTTTGAATCACTCTTAATGTAATACATAGACTTTTTAATGTCATTTAAAGTCTTATTCAGAGAAAAATGATTACTATATTTTTCTTGCCTTTCCCGAGTCAATTGTGAAATCATTTAATGAACTAGCTGAGATATAGTAAGAAAAAGAATTGTTTAGTTCTGTTCTACTCAACAGAAATACAAGAGTATGTTGTTTTCAGGTAGTGAGTTTAACAGCCAAAATCACAGAATCATTTCCTGCTTCACAATGTGCCCATCCAGTAACAGGATTGGTCACCATGCTCTTAGCACTGCTTTTCAGGGACACTCTGTGCTCTGTGGAGGAGCACAGTAGGCAGCTGGTTGATCTCTCTCCATAGGACTTCTTTGTACAACAGAGCTGGCTATGGAAATGCCTCCTTAAGCTTTCACTGAGCAGATAAAGAACACATGGATTGACTCCAGAATTGCCAAAGTTCAGAACCTGGGCACCTAAGCTGGCAATCAGTGGCCTAGAGATGGGTCAATTTTGTTATAGTTGAAAGATATATACAGGTACTTAGATCTGAGTTTTTAAATCTTTTTGAGCCCATGGGTTGGTGTCACTGGACTTTTCATATTCAGAACTTGACAGGCTAGAAAAAAGTTATAGGCATTACCTCTTTGTACTTGACCTCAAGGTATGGCTTTGATTAGCTGAATGATCCTAGAATCTTCCTTTGGAAATGGGAAATATTCCAAGATTTCCGTCCTATGCAGATGTTGTAGTGAATATGTGGAGCTGTCAGCTTATGAGAGTAAAGCATATGCAAGAATGCTTTTACTCTACAACTGCCTTGCATCCAGAACAGCCTCATCTTATCCATTTGGATCAGAGGAAGAGTGTATAAGCTAGCGCCAGCTGGACACTGGTGGGTACATATTCTGGTTTCATTGACTCAGTGCCAGAGGCCTTCTGAGATTCACTGGACTCTACCTAGCTACTCACTTTATTACAGAGGCCCATGAAGTTGGATGGTAAGGATTCTCCTCAAGGAAGATTTGTTCTGACAGAAATATGGCATCTGTTATGTCAGTTCAAATAGCGCACCAAAGGTATTGGGTTAGCCAAGAAGTTTGTTTGGATTTTTCTGTAGGATGTTATGGAAAAACTCAAATGAACATTTTGGCCAACCCAATACAAGTACAATAATACCTGAGGAAGATGACAAAGTTCTTGGGGGGAAATGGTGGGATTTAAAATTTTTCACAGAATATTATACTCTCTTCTCATTTTTAAATTTAAATTAACATGTGTCATCAAAATAACAAAGGAAATTAGTTTCAATAGAATAAGACTGTTCTCTGTTTTAAATAGCAAAATGAGCTCCTCTTGTATGTGATACTCTGTGCTGAAAGATGGGGGAGGTTTTAACAAATCATCTTGAAAAACACATGTAGATTGCCTATCTTGGGTGCTTTTATATGTGATTCATATGTAAAACAGAACTACTCGGGGAGCAGATAGCTGCAGTAAAAATTAAATCAACTCCTTAGAGAAAAGAATTCTCAACCAAACTACAGAAACAATTCTATCAACTTTGTTATACAAGCAAAGCTCTAGGCTTTGAGGAAAGTAAGTTATTTTTTGCTAGAATAAGATATTTAAGTAAGTACCTAGTGTTGTCTTTGGGGAGGATGATGGGAATATTGGGACACATATATTGAAAAGAAAAAGGTAAGCTCAGATAGTTTGAGTTAGGATTCAAAGTTAGAATCTAGAAGAACTAGTACTATATATTGGGAATTTGGGACTTACATGTACACACTGCTATACTTAAAATAGATAATCAACTGCTCAATATTCTGTAATAACCCAAATGGGGAAAGAATTTGAAAAAGAATAGATAGATACATGTATATGTATAACCAAATCACTTTGGTGTATATCTGAAACTAATATAACATTGTTAATCAACTACACTCCAAAATAAAATTTAAAAATGCTTTAAATAAGTAAATGAGAAACAGAAAGAATCAATAGGTGAATTTTCTTGGTGGTCTCGGGTAGAAAATTTAACTGCCAGTAAAGCAAGAGGAAGAATATTTTTCAGTTGTAAAGGCATGTTTGACTCACTGCAACCCCATGAACTACAGCATGTCAGGCTTCCCTGTCCTTCATTATCTCCCAGAGTTTGCTCAAACTCATGTCCATTGAGTCACTGATGCTATCTAACCATCTCATCCTCTGCCTCTTCCTTCTCCCCTTGCCTTCAATCTTTCCCAGCATCAGAGTCTTTCCCAATGAGTTGGCTCTTTGCTTCCATCAGAATATTTTCCAATAAGTCAGCTCTTCCCACCAGGGGGCCAAAGTATTGGAGATTCAGCTTCAGCATCAGTCCTTCCAATGAATATTCAGGGCTGATTTCCTTTAGGATTGACTGGTTTGATCTCCTTGAAGTCCAAGGGACTCTCAACACTACAATTCAAAAGCATCAGTTTTTCAGCACTCAGCCTTCTTTAGGCTTCAACAGGCCAGAAAAAATATATGTGCCTGAGGATCAGAAAGAAGTAAAAATGGATAACACAAAAATCCAGAAACTCCTTCTGGGATACCTTATCTGTGTTTTCAAATAATCTCACAATTTTGAAATTGGATAAAGAGTTAAATTAACTGGTGAGGTATCTCCTGGGGTCTTTAATGTAAACATATCTTAGGAAAAACTGATACCTGGAATGTATACATGAAGAGTATTGTGTTGCTGAATGTTGTTATGAGATTCCTCTGAAAACTTTTTAAAATGGTGAAACACCCAGTTCACACATGTAATGATCATAAACAAAGGTATATTGTATTTTTCAAGTTTATCTTCTCATTACCTACTACTTGTCACAAAGGGTTTTTCTTTCTAAAGGCTTTTCCTGTAGCAACGAGAATTTGCTGGCGCCATTTGCCAACAGTTCTGTGCCAGAGTCTCTCATACCCAGTTTTTTTTTTTCCTTCAGTTTTTAAAGAGTAACTCTGTGTGTGAGGAAGTCAGACAGTGACAGAGCTGGAGAGCATTTAATGGAGAAGGAAGGAGGGACGAGAAGACAAGGTCCTTTCCAGTGGGCACTCAGAGGGTGCCCACCTCTGTGCCATCTGCCACTCCTCAACTACACAGGTCTTCTCTCTGAAGGAGCTCTCCTGTCTTCTTCCATTTAATTTTTGGGATGCTGTTTAAAATATGTGACAACTAACATCCAAGGAAAATGGGATTATTAGAGAACACGTAATCTTAAACTTTAAATTCAGTATGTGTATATTACTTATTCTTCAGGGCTTCCCTGATTGCTCAGTTGGTAAAGAATCAGCCTGCAATGCAGGAGACCCTGGTTTGATTCCTGGGTCTGGAAGATCCCTTGGCAAAGGGAGCTACCTACTCCAGTATTCTTGGGCTTCCGTTGTGGCTCAGCTGGTAAAGAATCCACCTGCAATGCGGGAGACCTGGGTTCGATCCCTGGGTTGGGAAGATACCCTGGAAAGGGGAAAGGCTACCTACTCCAGTATTCTGACCTGGAGAATTCTGTGGACTGTAGAGTCCATGGGGTCGCAAAGTCAGACATGACTTACTCTTCAGAGAAGTACATTATTTGAACTTAAGAACTTTTTAGTTGACTTCCATATCCAAAAGGCATAAAATACACAAAGATAACTTATATTTCTAAGAATCAGAAAACTCTATTTCTTAGACAGTCAAGGTCTACATAAAAGAAACTACTGAAATCATTTATTTTGTAAGGCATACAAGAGTTTCACACATAAACAAATTGATGCCTTAGTTCCGTGACTCATTCTTTCATGATTAATTAGAATTTACAAGGCTGGTTTTGCACAATTTAATGTGCTTGTGCCTTTTCTGTTACATTGCTGACTATAAATTAGGTGTTGCTGAGGGAGAGAGAACACTGAGTATACTCGCAACAGCCCCTCTGGTGATGCATGACCTTCCCCTGCCCTCTCATCTTCAACAAAAGCCCTGCTCAGGATCACACCCAGAACACATAATCTCCACTTATTACTGAAATCTAAGCTTTCAGATAGAATATCATCTTCCTCTTCTCCACTCTCCCTTTGATGATGGTGCAGAAATTATAAGTGGAGGAGCAAGCAAAGAGTAATTTTAATTTCTTCATTGTTTTACTTATGGAAAATTGCCAAACAAAAATGCTATTAGAATTGGTTTCTGGATTGAGAACCAATTAGTTTTACAAAAGAACCTCTTTGTCCCAGAACAAGCCAAATATTCATGAGAAAATCATTAAGTAAAAACCTTATTAGGTCAAAAGTGTAAAATAAAATGAAAAATAAAATAAAATAAAAAATAAGAAGTCTTACCCCATTGTTCTTTGAGAATTTGATAAAGTAACCATGAACCTATATACAGATATTACAGAATAATACCTTAAATGTTTGGCTCTATAATGAAAATTGGAGTTTGTTATTAGATAAAACTTTTCCCCAAACATGTAAGTTAGACTATAAGTATCCTACATAAAGTTATTTAAGATAAATTATCAAGGCTTTGAATCCTATATTATAATTGCTTCTTCTGGGTCAAGAAGAATTTGTATACTGTAGATGGATATATGAGGTTCTCATGCAGGGAAAGAATTTATCCATGTTAATCATCCAGGGCCGAGTGGAGAGGAAACATCAACTATAATGTGCAGAAGAGGGGACTGTGGGTTGTCTAGACTCTCAATTATAAGAATAAAGGTTTCCTTTTGGTCCAGGAGAGAAAGCTACCACCTGGTCTTTGCACAAAAACTCAGACCCTGACATTAAAATTGTTGAGATTCCAAATTTTCAATAAAAATTTGTTCAATAGCATACTTTGGTTTAGTTGGGTATTTGGATTTTTAGAGGTAAAGATAGCTTCTCTTCTTGGGGCAAGTTGGTTTCAAGCAAGGACATGGCCAGGAAAAGCCACTTGCCTTATAAGGCGACCCAGAAATCTCTAGGATTACAAAATGCTAGAGTTATAATAGCAGCATGGGATTGGTGGGACAATATACAAGTCATTTTCAATTCCCCTGCCATACTTAATTCAGGTCTAATCATATCACCTCCCAAACATATCTTTTTTGGGGGGCTCACGTGAGCTCTACACGAGCCCAGAGTTTTCAAGTCCCCTTTGAATCTCAACTGGATCAGTATCATAACTCTTAATGGCTCACCCTAGTTCCAATCTTACAGCTACAATCCATTCCATATACAGATGAATCTTTAAAAACTATTAATCGAATAGTGATTTGATGCCACTCCCCTACTAACTATAAGAGGCTCCAGTGGTTTCCCATCAAAAGGATGCTAAAGCTCAAGTCACTACCAGGCTCCACAGGACCAATCCTTACTCTCTCCCTCTCTTGCAAGCCTCACTCATGTACTCCAGCCAAGACAGCTTTTGACCACTCAGACCTTAGTTCAAGTATCCTCTACCCTCAGAAAGCCCTGCCCTGACTACCTTGTCACTGATCACCACATCACCCAAACGTAATTCTGGAATCGTGCTTACATTTTCCTTGTCATTTATTGACTTCATATATGTTTATTCTTCAGCCTGCAGGTTTGTTGGGTTAGTGACTGCTTTCTCCCAACTGGAAAGCAAGCTCTGTGAAGGCCCGCCAGTATCTCTGCTCCAGTATCTCTGCCTAGAACTAAGAGCCCAGTAAATATAAGTTGAGTTTATTGTGAGAATTCCTCAAAGACTGCTAGACATTGGTTGCTTCAGGAGAGAAATCCTATAAGACTCCTGCCATTTTGACAGAGTAGAGGAACCAGAATTATAATTGTTTAGACTTCGAAATAAATGTCTTTTTATTTTGTGTTCCATTCTGATGAAGTGGAACATACCAGTTAATCATTATTATACAAAAATTATTTTCAAATGTTTAAAGTTATAACATGTTTAGTCTCTTTCCCTTGATAGATAACATGGTGGTGGTTGTTTAGTCACTAAGTTGTGTCCGACTCTTGCGACCCCAGGGACTGTAGCCCACCAGGCTCCTCTGTCCATCGGATTCTCCAGGCAAGAATACTGGAGTGGGTTGCCATTTCCTTCTCCAGGAGATAATGTGGACCTGATCATATTAAATTCCTCTCTAATAAACATTCAAAGCCCTGGTCCTTGTCATCTCTGCCCATGTATTTTTCTGATAAGAAGTTTCTTCCCATTCTGTCTCCTGAAATACTCCACAATTACACTTTTAGAGCAATTACTGCAGTACTCTGAGTACAGTGAGTGTCTGTAGCTCTGTTAGTACAGAACTCTTAGAAAGTAGATAGTTCATATTATTCACATTTGTATTCTAGCAACCCAGAATTGAACCCATTACCAGGTACTTGTTTTTTGTATGAATTCAGAATGAATTAGTAAAGAAAGGAAGGTTGATATTTAAATATGAAATATAAATTTGGGGGTTTTAAACATGCTTTATTTTGGGATCCTCTCAAAAGGAAAGGTATAGAGTTGATTGAACTCTTTTGTAGTAGGCTTTGAAAAAGCATTACTCAAAAAAATATCTTATTTCATATCATTACACTTTAAATGGAATGTTAATTTAACTGGTATATGATTAATTTTATATACTTGCCCAATTGCATTTAAATTGATTAAAGTTAACCAATTAATTTAATAATATAGCTCTGGCCAAGTCTGAATATAAAACATTTGAAGCAATGATTCCAATATATTTCAGGAAGAAAATCTGTACCACAAGGAGCCAGCCAGTTAATCTAACAACATATTTCAGGGAAAAATTTCAGTCTGGCCAGAGATTTATTCATCTGTGTTCTTTCCTTTTATTGTATTATGTATATTCCCAGGAATATTATTCCCCAGAGTCAGTTCTGATTTCAACCATGGATAGAGTTTTAAATCATGAAATTTCTGGAAGAGATTAGTTTCTAATTCCTCTAGGCTGGACATCATGTCGCTGGCAGATTTCAATGATAGATTGATGCACTCTCAGCATCTTTAGAAAAGCAGCTCTGGATAGTTAAAGTCTTCAAACCCTTTGAAAATTTAACCGTCCCATGTGATTTTTTTTTTCCCCTAGAGCAGACGATCAAATATACCTAACTCTGGATGGTGATGAGTGAGAAGAAAACCCAAAGCTGGCCCAAAGGAGCAGTTACTTCTTTCATCTTCCAAGATCCCAGCTGTCTCTACTCTTCATCACCAAGAGTGTCCTTAATGTATATACAAACTCCAGCCACCATGACATCTATGTGCCTCTGTCTCCTTAATTCAACAGTGAGCTTTGTGAGGACATACACTGTTTCTTAATCACCTTTGTGTCCCTAGCTCTTACCCATGCACATGGCACAGAGCAGATGTCTCAAAAAATATTAATTGCATGAAAAAAGGTGGGACCTGGTGGTCTCACCTGGTTTCCAAAGGTCTGTCTCTTCCCTACCACTGAAGGATCCTCTAGTAATATCGTTCATTTCTCTCTCCCTTTGGCTGTTCTTGGGCTTTACTGCACTGCCTGACAGGTCAACCCTGTCTTAATCATTGAATTAAGATTAAGTTCTAACATTTGCTAAAGATTAAGAATACTACCTTGTCATATGGAGGGGGAAAAGGCCCGCTTTTTAAAAAAGGGCCCATCTTAGATGAATAATCCAAGAGAAACAATTATTATAAAAAATAATAATGACTCAACCAAGAGGATTGGTTTGTCTTTTAAATGAGTAGGCACTTGAATGAGATAAACAAATATTGCCATTGGCAAGAGAGCCTGCTTCCTGTTGCTAGGCAGAAATCAAGCTGGCTTTACTCAGATGGCAGTTTAAGTTTCTTAGCTGCTTCAGATGCTATTCCAGATAAGCTGAGAAGAAAGAGCATGGATGGATGGACAAGGGGGCTGCCCCCAATCCACTTAACATATCTGTTGTGGTTGTTATCTGATAATCTTAGAGAAACTCCCTTGGAGAAACCAAGTTAGCAATTTCAGGAAACAAAATGAGATCAAATAGGACAGAGAACCAGGGCAATGGTAAGAAAAGAGCTTGATTACATTGTGATTAGACGATTAAGACAGGGTTGACCTGTCAGGCAGTGAACAAAGCTGGTAAAGAGTGATTGGGGCCATGGGAAGCACAGCCTCATGGCAAATCAGGCAGGTTCTCCAAGAATAATGAAAGGAGGCACTTATAGCAACTTAACAGGCCCTGAGCTTGCGTGGAAAAGAGCACAGATTTGGAATCAGACACACCTATCTTTGGGGTTCTAGTTCTATCCAGCTAAGAAATTTCTTAACTACTCAGGGTAATGATGACTCATTTCTTAACTACTAAAGGCAAGTTCCTTAATCTCTTTGAGCCTTAGTTTTCTCATTTCTAAAATGGGGACAAAAACTTGGTTATCAACTTTCTTCCTGGAGAAATGCATATGGTATATTAAGATAAACATTTTTGTGTGTGCTTTTAGGTTCACAGATACTCTGTAGCCCATTTAGAATTTTGAGAGTTAAAACACCTACTAAAAATGTTTTCATGCTGAGATAGATTTTCTTACTTCACAGAGCTTTTCTAAATGAAAAACATGATCAGAAATTTGATTATTTGTCAGTTGGAATTTTTTGTAACTAGTATCACTATGCTTCAGTGCACATTGATAATTGTTATGATGATAAACCATTTTCAGTATTATGAAGAGCATGGTCCCAAATTAGTTTTATGTGATTTGGTTTTGTTTGTGTCAGATTTACCATGGTTGTTAATTTAAAAATCTAGAATGCTACCTTTGGAAATTCTGACCCAGAAGGCTTGGAGGGATCTAGGGAGCTACATTTTAATGTAATAATCCTGATCTTCATTCTTATATAAAATTGTAATTCTGGCCCATTTGAGTTTATTGTTACAAACCACTCATTTGTTTGCTTATCTGCATTTCATGCTCTATTCATTCGAAATCACATAATAAACAAATAGGGGCTTCCCAGGTGGCACTAGTGGTAAAGAACGTGCCTGCCAATGCAGGAGACACAAAAGACACAGGTTCTATCCCTGGGTTGGGAAGATCCCCTGAAGGAGGCTTAGACAGTAAAGAATCTGCCTGCAATGCGGGAGACCTGGGTTCCATCCCTGGGTTGGGAAGATTCCCTGGAGAAGGATATGGCAGCCCACTCCAGTATTCCCGCCTGGAAAATTCCATGGACAGAGGAGCCTGGAGAGCTACAGTCCATGGGGTCACAAAGAGTTGGACTCAGCTAAGCACAGCTCCCACTGTTTTAATTCATTTGAAAGATCCCTTTCAATGCCAGAGTAACATATATCATAACAGCATGCGGAACAACTGAATACAATGTTCTCCAGGGATAGAGTAATCCCAATATGTGCCTTAATGTTCATGCACCAGAGTTCGTATGTTTTGCTAGTTGGGAGCTCTTAGAGATCTCCAGAGTGCATCGAGAGATGGGTACAAAGAGTAAAAGCAATGAAGAAGGTAGTTTACAAAAGTCTGACAAAAGATCCCAAGAATGTGGTGGTATGGGACGACTGACGTAAGACTGAACAAACACAAAGAGCTCCATAGTTCCCAAGGTCTCAGTATGTCTATGGCAGAGAAATATAATAAATGTTCATGACAATTACTTGACATTAAAAAGTCAAAAATATGCATGGAATAGTTTTGTTTTTTTCAAGAAAGAAGTGCACAATATATTTGAGAAAATTTTCTACCCCAAATTTGTCAATATAAACCATTTTATTGTTCAGCTCTCAAGAAAAATGCTACTTTCTGGAATTACTTGTTTTTGAAATATGAAAGTATATGTTATTCCTTACCATCGAAAGCTCACTAAGAACACTATAATGATTAAGCACTCTCAATACAAAAATTCTGGCCCCGCTTTTACATTGCAACAGGAAAGATGCAGGAAGCTACCCAGAGATATGGATGTTTTTGACAGCAGAAGGCAAAACTGGAAGAGATTAGTTTTCATCCCTTTTGAAAAAGTAGGTTGTCTTCACCAACTTTTCTTTTTATAAAAATAGATATACATAGCCTGCCATGAAGGAAATTTTATAGTAACTGATAAATAGAAATGCTTTAGACCTAATCCTCATACAGGAGGATTAACAGAAGCATCAGATAGAAGAACACAGAACTTCAGGGAGAAAAGCAGTGAGGAGGAGGATAAAAACCCTGGCTCCTCTCAAGGTTCTGATTTGTTCTAACGGCTCAGTAACTGCCTGAAGTTAACAACCCACTCTGGCTCAGTTTAGGGCAGGTTCAAGGGGATCAGCCTTAGAGCCACTGCAGACACTTGATGATTCGCTCCAAAAGAAACAACGTAAACCCCAGAGATGAACGCTTGATAAATTTTTCTAAAGAAAGTGACACCAAAGCTGCCATCAGGGTTGTGTGCCTGCCATTAAAGAGGCTTGAACAAGCCCTACCCAGGAAATTCTCATTCTCCTTACTCTAGGCTGCAGGTCTGAACAGGTTTAGGTCCTTTGGCCTTTTATTTTTTCCCCCCACAAAGGCCAAGAACATTGGACAGATAATGTGTCCCCATTTAAGAAGGTGGAAATAGGAATTTAATCTGCACTCCTCAGTAATCTTTGAGCACTGTGGCCTTCCCAACTGCAAAGAGACGATTGATGATGGGTAGTAATTTCTGCCTCTGTTGGATGATTCAAAGTTCAAATAGGGCACCTAAAAAATAAATATAAGGTATCAGAAGGAGAGGGGCATCCCAGGTGACTCAACATTAAAGAACCCACGTGCTAATGCAGGAGATGCAGGAGACACAGGTTCAATTCCTGGGTTGGGAAGATCCCCTGCAGGAGGGCATGGTAACCCACTCCAGTATTCTTGCCTGCAGAACCCCATGGACAGAGGAGCCTGGTGGGCTACAGTCCGTAGGGTCGCAAAGAGTCAGACACAACTGAAGTGACTGAGGAGGCGCGTCAGAGAGTATTCTGTACTTGGATCAAGTTACTTCTCTTTGACATAGGAACCATGTTTTCTTGTGATACTCTTTCTGGTGAGAGCAGTGAGCTGGGACTGCCAGCCAGCCCCCTATCATGAGGTGTGCTGGATGGTTCCAATGGATCAGGAGGCATTAATGAGCTTGTTTCTCAGGCCACATGTCCACTCTGATGCTGCTGTGTTTGTGTGTTCTTCCACATAACACTAAATGTACTATTTAAACACTTAATCTGTGAAACTGGAAGTCCTGGAGGATTTGTAGAGAAACAAATTGAAATAGTCTCAGAGAAATTAATAAAACCCAAAAGGGAAGTAGAGTCCATATGGCATGAGATGGAAATAGACAATATGAAGCAGGAAAAAAATGAATGAATTTTACCATTAAGCCACCCAACCAAATCAGGGCTTGATTGAGCTTAAATTTGTACTGATAAGTATGGTTCACAAACGGTAAAGAATCTGCCTGCAATGTGGGAGACCTGGGTTCGATCCCTGGGTTGGGAAGATCCCCTAGAGAAGGGAATGGCGGCTACCCACTCCAGTATTCTGGCCTGGAGAATTCCATGGACAGTGGAGACTGGCAGGCTATAGTCCATGGGTTCGCAGAGTTAGACATGACTGAACGACTTTCACTATGATCTGAAGATGGCCCTGCTCCAGGGAGGGATGTCAAAACTCTCTGGGCTGTTGTGCAGGCATCCAGGGGCTAAGTTACATGCAATGGAGCCACTGATGTCATGCCCATATCCTGGTTGCTTTCTTCATTGAACTTACACACAGACCCCCAAGTAGCAGAGCACATGAAATGTAGTGAAATTCAAATAAAATACTTGAGGCTAAGAAATTATTCTTAAATTCTCTGAATCTTTAGGTACCACCTTCTCACCAGAGTCCTTTGTGAGGGCTCTGAAGGACACTCCTTCTAGAGTCCGGACTCTGATAATGTAACAGAAAATTAGTGACAGATTATCTCATTTTATGCAAATGTTCTTATTTCTAATCTATCACATCAGCCTGAAAGCCTGCCCACTAAAGGAACTCGTAGAGGAAGAGGAACTGGAAAGTTGTCCCCTGATTCACGACTCCAGGTCCAGCTGTACTCACGATAATGAGTCCAGGCTGAATGCCCTCCGGAAAATGCCTCTTTGGGGAAGGAAGATGCCTGGACAGTATATTGAGATTTCCTGTGCTGCCATGAACAATCTGTGACTTAATGAGCATATTTATAGGTACATTACAGGTCCTTTGTCATTTCAGAAATCAATGAAGTAATTTCCAAAGGAAGTTAGAGTGATCTATGGCAATCAGCTGCCCCTCCTTAATCTATCATAAAGAGGAAAAAAAAAAAAAGAATTCATCCATTAGGGAAAACTGGAAATGGAACAATTTGCCAGAGGGAAACCTTAGCTTTGATAGGATTGAATGAAAAGCTGTATAAGGGAAGGTGCTACCTAAAACAAGAGTATAGTGCTTCTAGTGTTTAAAAGTCTTTATTATTATTATTATCAAAACATTCTTTATACTTTGTATATGTTACCTCTTTCAGTCCTTATACCCATCCCATACTTTACAGATAAGGAGCATAATGCTCTAAGAGCTGTAATAATGGTAATTATTACAGAGGGGCTAATAACTTATCCAAGTCACATAGCCAGGGAAAGGGGCAGAACTGGCTTTGAACCCTAATTCTGTCTTACTCCCAACCTGTGCTCTTAATCACTGTACCATATTTCCATCACTCTGTTAAAGTTATTCAACAATTCGGGTAAACAGATATGGTCTGATCTTCTGATAAATTAATTTCACTCTGTATTTGGACTATACATTTTACATACATCCAATTTACTTATCCATCATTTCAACAGATACATATCCATCACATATCATGTGTCGAATCCACACTAAGGCCAGGAGACCTAAAGATAAAAACATAAGGACTCTCTTTGCAATGAGTTTATAGAAGGGAGATGGAAAAACAACCTTTATAAAGCAGTGCGTAAAGTCCCTACCCACTGAAAGTACAAGATGATGAAAGCAGAGGAGAGGCAGGGCCTCATTCTCCAAATGCAGTGTTAGAAGGCTCCCCTACTCATGTCAGATTACCAACGATTTTTCCAAAGCTACTGATCTCAATTCAAATTTAAGATAACAGCAAAGGAATTGAGATTGTTTACTTGGTTTTGGGAAAACTCCCATCTGGGTTTCTGCAGAGCGCACCGGAAAGGGTGTATTTCGAGACAAGGGAAATCTCCTTCTCCCAAATATAGAACCTCTAGGAAACTGTGCTCTTAATTTAGAAACCAACATCAAACTTTGGTGCTTGCAGAGCGAGCGGGTGGGTTGAGGTAAAGCACAAGCTTGGAGCTGCTACATAGATTTCATTTTCTTTTCTCCATTTCCTTGGCAATCTTAGAATTAGGTCCAAAAACACTTGCAAATGATCATTTTCATATTGTTTGCACATAATAGACTACATGTTCCCTTGGTTGGCAAAACATGTGTTTCTCTGCAAAATTAAAGCTTTCAATGTAATGAGAAATGACTTTCCAAAGCTGTAATGTCTTCTGTGAAAGCCCCATTGAATAATCTCTACAGTAACTAAATCCTACTGTTTGTTCCCAGCTGAAAAAGGAAAATGTCTTGTAAATAAAATGTGAGAAAAATGATAAGGATAGACAGCAGGCTGGAAGGGTGACATGGCTGTTAAATGTTATTAAGATGCACCCTGGTATGGGTTGTATATTTTATACAGTGCATGCATATATCTCAATCAATCTTCATAACAGTCTTACAAAATAAGCCAGGTCAGTTTTTATTCCCTGTCTTCCAGTGGAGGAGGTAGAGTCTCTAAAATTATCATAACCTCCCTGGAGATTGTCTAGCTAATAAAAAGAATCAGAAGCTGAACCCAGCTCCACCTGAATCTGAATTCAGTATTCTCCCTTATGTGGTATGCAAATTAACTGGAAATGCATGTCTAGCTTCCCTGACTTTAAAATCACTTCTAATGATGTTAATGGGGTAATGTAAAAGGGAAGTGTTATGTTTTATTTATTTAAGAAACAGTCATTGAGGTCAGGTCATTGTGTTAGAAGCAACAATAGAAACCCAAAGATGAGCGAAGCTATACCCCTCTTTTCCCAGGAGGATCATGTGTATGTGTACTTGAAAGCCCATCTTCTCTAAATATGGTCTGAAGTGTATTCTGAAACAAATATTGTGAAATACATACAGCTCTCATTCCTGAGATGTTTCAGGCAGCTGATGATAGACTTAGCTGAACATACACAGTGATAAAAGATTGATAGTATGTAGGGATAAAAATGATAAATACACAAGTTAAACTTGCAAATTAAATTAGAAACACAGATTATAAAATAAGAAACAGTAACATGTTATCTGTAATACAAAATTTCAAAGGAAAAGAATATTAAATGGTTTAAAATAAAGAGGTGATATTTCAGACAAATTTAAACCAAAGGACAGTCATGGAAGCAATATTAAAAATGTTCAGAAGACATACAGCACCAGAAGGACCATTATATACCTGAAGAAGTAAAAGTAAATCTAAATACAATTATATGTTCTATGTATTATATACTTATATATATTAATAATATCTTAAAAAAAAAGATTGATAGAATCCTGATTATACTTAAATGTACAACCCTATTCATTGGTTTAAAATAAGCTTTATGTCACAACTGTCTTTAGATTCACTAGGTCTGGTGGTCAAGGCTGACATACTAGAATTTCTAAACTGTGTTCACTTGTCATGCATCAGATTCAGCCAATACTGTCACATCCTGACATTTGCTGTCAAGATCAAACTCATAATTAAGCTGCTGGATTTGGGAACTTTATAATGAATTTCTCGATGGGACTTAGACTGGTGAATCTGACATTCCATTTTTTGTTTACAGACATGAGCTATGGTATCAAAACACTAATACAGACAGCTGCAGAATAGAAGGCGATTCTTACATGTCAGACCCCAAAGTGACTGCTCTGTCCCCTTCAAGCTGAAGATGGAGACTCTTCTAATATGCACATATGTAAACCTTTCTCTCTGCCTGCACCTCACTCTCCCTGTGTGTTTCACATCTATCCTTGATCCTAGCTACAGAATTTCTCCTTTCCTAGTCCCCAATAGCACACCCTTTTTGAACATCTATTTCAATGCCTTTTAAATACAGCTCTTTCCTCCTCGGTACACATTTTTCCCCTTGAATTCATGTTCCTTTGTGGAGCTCAGACACATCCATCAACTCATCAGTCAGAATCTTGAATATGACTTGAAATACATTACCCTAGGTAAAAAATAATTTGGTGAAAGTGCTTTTTATGATTTTCAGTTTAACATTTCTGAATCCTCTCCTTGACTTAAAAAAAAAAACTCATGCATTTCTAATTCCTTAAAGTTATAGACAGATAAAATTCTCAGATGGTAGGTGAGCCATTGTTATCAATCACATTTAAAATCATCAGAATAATTATGCAGAATTTAAAAAAAAAGGATTCAAAGGTTGCTATTTTCCACAATCCCCTTATAAGTTAGCCTCACCCTAGCCCTACTCCAAAGATTATAGTGTGAGTGAAAGTTGCTCAGTCGTGTCTGACTCTTTGTAACCCCATGGACTATACAGTGCATGGAATTCTCCAGGCCAGAATACTGGAGTGGGTAGCCTTTCCCTTATCCAGGGGATCTACCCAACCCAGGGATCAAACCCAGGTCTCCCGCATTGCAGGCAGATTTCTTACCAGCTGAACCACCAGGGAAGCCCGTAGGCGTTCTTTTGTAACTTCTTACCTCATCTTTCCGGTGAGATGCAAAGTTATATATACTTTCCTTGATGACTCTGAGGTAACAATGTCTCTTTTCATTTCTTCCATATCTAGGCAACATCACCTTTTGGAATACTTGACTTCTATCAGGTCTGCTTTCAGTTGTAATTTCTTGATTCAAAGCTTACTTTATGAAAATATGTATTCTATCAAAGTAGACAACTTGTATTCCTCTGACCTATGAGACATTAAGACCCTTGCTCAGTTAAAAGTGATGTAATTTCCTCCATGCCACATTTCCTCTGTTGCACTCTATGCAATGCTTTGGTTTTGAGCAGCTATTGTTGTATTATGAACTATATTATTTCACAAATGGCTCCATTGTCTGGGGTGTAGACTCCATATCTGTAAGTAAAGACTGAGAAGGGAAAGGTCTATTTATTTTCATGTATAAACTTATGACTCTGGAGAGAAACTGTTACCAGCACACAGTTACAAATGGTAAGCAGCTGATCCTCCTACTAGTTAGTACTGGGTGGAAAAATATGTTTTAAAAATACATACATAAGATATCTGTAAAGCTTACCCTATATCCTTTCCAGGGGACATGAAGATGGAATAGAGTTTTATTTGAATACAGAAAAGTTCACAGCAAATCTCTTAAAATTTTTTCAGAGAATTGCATCAAGGTTATTTGTACTATCATAGGAAATGCCTTTGAACAGCTAGCATATGACTCACATTTTTGAATTGAAATATGTAATTTCAACATATATCTGATATACGTATACAGATATTTCAAAATACATACATATATAATTCTTGAAATTAACATATGTTTGAGTGATTACACCAATGGCTAGACTGAGATAGACCCAATATGCATATTCATGATTTTGTTTTCTGTTCTTTAGAGACTGCCAGATTGGTTATTACAAATTACAGTGAACAACTTTTGTGCTTAAAGTTTTGGATCTTTTATTATTATTTATTTATTTGACTTGAACCAAAAGAATTATTGCATCAACACGGGGACCTCCTTTGGTGCTAGCACTGAATGTGGCTGTGATGCTTCTCAGTAGATTTGCAGTGTTTTGTACGGTCAGCCTTCTTCCACTCTTCACCTTGCCTGTTGTCACAACCTGCAGCTGCTACTAAATGCCATGGTCTCCCCACTGAACGGCCAGTTTCAGTGGATGGTATTTGTGTTTTATGACATTTTAGTTAAATTAGGATCTGCCTCAGCCTCAGCATGTGACGCTTCATGAAAGGCGCTCTAGATCTGAAGCAGCATGGAACCCTTTGTAAAGTGAATACATAGTCCACGAGAAGGGAACACGTTTTGGGAGGTTTCGAGTCAGGGAGTCTGGGGTCCTGCACCATTCTGCGTTAGCTGCTGCATATGCCACAGCAGGTCAGTTATGCAAAGTCTGCTGAAGGCGTTTTCAGATCAGGCCTAATTCCCACAAACAAGATGATAAGCTGCCTTAAACCAAAATGGATGAACTTCTAAGAAAGAGGTCATTTTCATCTATTTATTCTGGAAATAGCAATGAGACCAACATATTTCAGAGATGAATGATATTAGTTATCCTTATATCCAGTGCGATGTATTACACTGTGAATACATACACTGAGAATTCATTGGCTGGATTTTTCACCTTCCTCATAAAAGAGGCCATGAACAAAACCTGGATAATCTTACTTGGTAAAAAATACACAATGAATACACAATGAATTCTACTGTTTGGCTAAAACTACTCGAAAGAGCTCTCAATTTTGATCTCAGAAATGCAAATGCAACGGGTCTTCTACCTTTGCATGGGTTGTTGCTATATTTACACTTGTTTTCTCCTAGGATGCTCACACAGGCAGCGCGGGAGCTAAATCAAGCTCCGATAGGGCTTCCTCATCCTGAGCCCGCTTTCGGAGCACACTGCATTCATAAATAGCCTGCAAGGCTTTGGGCTTCTGAGGTCACCATGCTTCACACAATTGTTCTCTGCAGGGCTACGTGAAAGACAGTGCCTGGGCTGAGGCCTGGAGTTCCTGGAAGCTGGGTTTCTCAGCATTGAAGGGCTATCTCTTCTCAAACAAAAGCACAGCCTGGCTGTGGACGGTGACCTTGGTCATTGTTCTTGGGGCCTATGACTTCAGAAGTGGATGTTACTTCTGAAATGAAAGGACCAACCTCTGAGCTGAGACCATCTTGCTCTCAGGACACCTCTATAAAGAGCAAATTGATATGTGTAATGGGATAAATGCTTAGTCAACTTTCCTCTGTTACAAAGGCATGTAAATTAAAGTATTATCCAAACACTTTCCCCTCCCACTTCATTGACACTCCTCAGCCTTAATCCTCCTGGACAAGAGGGAGGGTGGGTGAATTAAGAGTAGTGATGACCAGATGGTGATTAATGAGAGCAATATGTTTTGAAAGATGTGTGGGGAAGGTAAGAAAAAAAAATCCAGCGTTGAGCAGTTGGGAGGGAGTCTGAGGAGGTAACAGAAGAGGAAGCTGATGAGAGAAGCGTTAGGAATTTGCCGATTTGTAAACAGGAATATAATAGGTTGCCATGTGGATATAGGTAAACAGAGTCTGCAGCAGCAACTAAAAGATCACAGCTTATCTTCAGAGTCACATTAAAAATATGAGGTTTGGGCTTTCCTCGTAGCTCAGAGGTAAAGAATCTGCCTGCCAATGCAGGAGATGCAGGTTCTATGTAGGAGGATCCCACATGGCATGGAGCAACTAGGCTCATGCCCCACAACTACTGAGCCTGTGCTATATAGCACAGCGGCCCCAACTACTGAGTCCTCGCATCGCAGCTACTGAAGCCTGTGTGCCCTGGAGCCCGCGCTCGGCAACGGGAGAGACCACCACAGTCAGAAGTTCATCACGGCAGCTAGAGAGCAGCCCCCACCCAACGCAGCGAGAGAAAGGCCGCTCACAGCAAGGAAGACCCAGGGCAGTCTTAAATAAAGAAATAAATAATGTGAGGTGTTTTTTCAGTTAGTTTTTATTCAGAATGGTCTAATGCAATTTACATAAAAATGCATGAAAATTTTCTGAAATAAATACCCTGAGAGTACTTCCATGGAAGATTTAGGTTAAAAAGTAAAAAACTTTAAAGTGAAAAAAAGGGAAAACAAAATGAACTGTTTCAATTACCGCTCTCCAGGTCTCAGTAATTTATGGCAACTCTCAAACTTTACATAGGTCTCCTTTTGGGAAAGAGCAGATGTGTAGGGGAAATTAAGGATTGATAAACAATCATTTTAAAAATGAGGACAAATATATCTCAGACTCTTTCTTGTCTATGCAGAAGGGCATGAAGCCTTTATAGGCTGTGAAGTATTTAAAGAATTGCCATTAGCTATTTCAGATATACAGTGTGATTTGAGATAATAAAATGAATTACTATGTATTCAACATTCAGAAAAGGAAGCTACTCTCTCCCCTCTGCATCTCTCTGACAGCAATTCCATTCCTCTTTGCAAAGACATCCACTACGTATTGCTTTTAAATTTATTTGAAGCCAAACATTAAATAAAGGCTGTAACGTCCTAAACAGTACTAAATGTTGATAACATTTTTTACAGTTTCTGGTGAAAGCAGGGATGCTAATATGTCCATGTTACAGATAAAGTTGAATCTATTCTTACCTGCCAAACACAAGAAATGTTTGAAAATATAATATAATTCAAAGCAATACTTTTATTATTGTTTTGAATAGATACTCTTAGGAATACAGACAGGAAATTAAAAGTATCTATATGGTACTTTAAATGAATCAATATTTTCATTTTGAAATAATTGTACTGACTTTTGAACTTTAAAAAAAAAGCATTTAGGTCACATAGGATTGTAACTGACTTGCTGTGTTTGCATTGGACCGACCTATATTTACACAGAGCCATAGTCTTCTCTTAGAGTGAATAGTCTCTGACTCTCCCCTGGGCGACACTGGTGGGTGCACACAACAGAGCACAGGAACATTACACACACACACACACACAGAAAATAGCCTCATAGGCAATATCCTGAATTCCCAGAGTCATTTCATTTAAATACATATCAACTGACTATTTGACTAAATAGGCTTGGGATTGGATTATACTGATAGATAAAAATAAAAATGGATCAACTACAGTTTCTTGCCCCAACAAAACAGAAAGTGACAAAAATGAAAATGATGAAATTGCTAAGGTAATTGTTTTTATTAAGCCAACTCTGACTTCTTCTGGGCTTGATGTTTATTTCCAAAGCTAAACTAAAGGGGCTCCTTACATTACATAGTCTACAAGAACCATGCTACCATTTGGCTTTCTGTAACATTCCATAGTCATAAACATATCCTGAAATTTGGGTGCAGTTTTGGGGTTCATCTGAAGGTGCTAATTAGGCCAGGATGTTGGAGAGACATTTGAATGAGGGGGGTGGGTGTAATGCTCCCTGGCATCCTGAAGAGAGCAATGAGCTCCTCTGTTTGAGTCCCCAGGTACATGATCTTAGGTCTGGTGCAGTGATTCCTAACCTATTCCTGTAACTCAAAGAATTAGTAACCCTCAACTCTAAACTAGGTGGCAATTATTTAAAAATTCTAGCAACACTCTTGTATAGCCATGAAAGTGACAGTGTAGAAATCATTTCCTAAACATAATACTATTTCCCTTTGCATTCCCAAATACTGTGTCCCTAATGCACTTGGGACTCCTGGTCATCTAGAGAGAAAAGCCGGGCAGGGGGGTGGAGAGCTGAATAGCATCCAACTTGCAGATCTGGTGGTTGATTTGTCCTCCTGGGAAAAGGAGATTTCTCCACCAATGAAGATGTTATTACCTATTTGAAGTCAAGATCTTAACCATCCCACCTCATCACAAAAAATGTCCCCTACCCCTGTCTGATGTGTCCATGGGACTGCAGCACAAATATTTTCTAATAATACCTTAAAAACCTGCTAAGATACTCCAAGACCTAAATAATTTAGGCTGTAATGCAAAGTTGAGATGCTAATGCAAGAGAGAACACAGGTACCCACTCAGCCTTATTCTGCTGTGCTTCAAAAAGTGCTACATATCTGGATACATCTCTCACCAGAGCTCACCACACTTGAATTCACCTCAGTAGCTCAGAGTTCCGTGAATACCTGAAATGTTATTATTCAAGACCTGAAACTGAATTTTCTGCTTTGCTTTAAATTCACTGCAATTGAATTAGAAGAAAAGAAAATAGGAGTTAAAAAATAAATTCTCCTACTCTCCAATAGACTTGAGTCTATTGTTCTATGCTAGAGAGTCAAGTCATCAGTCCTGCCCAAATTTTTCAACCCAATGGACTGTAGCCCACCAGGCTCCTCTGTCCATGGGGTTTTCCAGGCAAGAATACTGGAGTGGGTTGCCATTAACTTATTGTAAAGTAATGAATCTACTGCAACTGGCAAAATATACAAGCTGCTGACAGTACTCTGACTTACTTAAGGGGAAATCTCATATCAGTTTGGAAGACTGAAGAGAATCAACAAGAAACTGGACTCTAAGGAAGACTTAGCACTATCCCCCTTCCCTGCCCAACTACCACCATCTGGGAGTGAGGCAGGTGAGAAAAACACAAAAGTAAACAATGCCTTGTTCATTTTTGCAGGGCTTCAGATCCATTCCTAAAGTTCTCTAGAGAGATACAGAGAAATATTTCCTTCCTAGCAATCTCTCACTACTCTTTCAGACTGGAAGCCTTTGCGCTGAGCTAGCGCAAGGCTCTGCTGTAAGATATTCTCCTGCACTGTTCTCTAGGGAAATGGCACAGAGCTGCCTATGAGCCTATGTGCAGACATCTTTCAAGTCATTCCAGGCCAAGGCTAATCAAATAGTCAACTCTTTTATTAGCCAAGTTAATAAATATCTCTTGATATTTGCTGTCTTCTTGAGATGGTCATCAATTCCCACTACCATCTTCCAAGGTAGGATGTTAGGGATGGAGTAAATTAAAGCCTATGGTTCAGAAAAATCACTTTTTACCATTTGTCATTGATCTCATGTCACCTAAATAACCCTAGAGAAACCATGAAGGAGACTGTCTTCTCTTGATCCCTTTTCCTTAAATAAAGCTTTCTCTCTCCTTGTCTTTGTGGGGCCTCAGATATGATCATTTTTCAGTTCTTCATGTTTTTTGCAGCCATATTAAATATCAGAGATAATCAGATTGACCATGGTATGATACAAACCAAATGTTAAACCCACACAACCTCTTGATGACTTTTTATCTCCTATTGTTGATGTTATAGATACAGCCCAATCCTTATTTTTTATTTCTCTTTTCTTTGGGCCTTTATTTTCAAACTTCAGTAAAGCATTATAATATTCTGTTTGATTTTATTATAAAATGATTTTTAAAAAATTACTTAAAGAATATGGACTAGTTATATCTATTGCTCAAATTAACAGATGCTATATTTTATAATTCCTCTTACTTTTTAACTTGAGTTGACTTGTTACTTCACTTAGTATGAAAATAAGGTGATTTCTTCAGGGTCAAACACTTACAAACAACACATGACAGGTAAGGCAAACCCTCTGCAGAAGTCAGCTTAAAGGTTGCATGCATATCACCGAGGTATTTTCTTAAAAGCTAGGTTTTCAGGTCTCAAATCAGAGATTCTAATGTAGCATTTCTGGTGTGCAATCCATGACTCTATATTATTATTATTATTATTATTGGAGGATAATTGCTTTATGATGTTGTATTAATTTCTGCTGCACAAATACCATCATCATCGTCCTTTGAGGTGTTTGTTAAAAATGTAGAGAGAGGAGACTCTGCATTTCTTAACAAGTACTTCAAATGACGGTGATGACGGTGTTATCTGTGACAAAATTTGAGCAACTAAAGCAAGGAACGAGGTGTCCCATTAGACAAAGCAGGAAGAGCAGCCATTGCCAGAAACCTAGCCAAGACTTGAGATACAAAGGGAGCCAGAGGCTAAACAAGGACCGGGAATTAACACCATTGTTCACACGATTGAGGCACAGAGCATGAGGATAAAAAGGCAGCCGCTCTGTCTAGAGTCTACAAGAGGGAAAGTCAGAGCTCAGGAATCGGTGGCCCCACACTGTTTAGAGAGAGAATGTCCTGACATCTATGATTCCCCGGGGGTTATCCCTCTTATAAAGACACAGGCATCCAGTTTTCTGTGGCTTAATGCCAGTACCCACTCAATAACCTAGTTTTCTAAGCAAACGTTTGATAATAATTTGGCAACCTGTTTTGACTCTTTATAAGGGAGAAAACGCCAAGACAGATGCCCTAGTCTCTGACAGTTTTTGAAGAACACACTGATATTTTCACACATTTGGAGTCTTGTGAATATGATTAGTACAAGTCAGCTCATCTGCATCAAAATGTGAGCAGAGTAACAATCAAGTTTCTGGGCCTTCAAAACAGGAGAGTGTTAACTCTACACCAGAGTGACCCTGTCCATGTCCTCCCCTCCTACACAGACCTGACCAAGTGTGGGGGAATGTCCGCTGTCTGCAAGACAGTTCTATCACTCAGTAGACTTTGCATCAGTAAATCAACCTCTTTGAATGCCTATATCCCTTTTGTAAATGGAGATAATACTACTCAATGCAAAAGGTTGTAGGAAAAAAAATCAAACAAGCTAATACAGTAAAAACATTTTTATAAGACTAAAGATCTCTTCATGAAAATTGGAGATATCAAGGGAACATTTCATGCAAAGATGGGCACAATAAAGGACAGAAATGGTATGGACCTAACAGAAGCAGAAGATATTAAGAAGAGGTGGCAAGAATACACAGAAGAACTATACAAAAAGATCTTCATAACCCAGATAATCATGATGGTGTGATCACTCACCTAGAGCCAGACATCCTGGAATGTGAAGTCAAGTGGGCCTTAGGAAGCATCACTACAAACAAAGCTAGTGGAGGTGGTGGAATTCCAGTTGAGCTATTTCAAATCCTAAAAGATGATGCTATGAAAGTGCTGCACTCAATGTGTCAGCAAATTTGGAAAACTCAGCAGTGGCCACAGGACTGGAAAAGGTCAGTTTTCATTCCAATCCCAAAGAAAGGCAATGCCAAAAAATGCTCCAACTACTGCACAATTGCACTCATGTCATACGCTAGTAAAGCAATGCTTAAAATTCTCCAAGCCAGGCTTCAACAGAACGTGAACCATGAACTTCCAAATGTTCAAGCTGGTTTTAGAAAAGTCAGAGCAACCAGAGATCAAATTGCCAACATCTGATGGATCATCAAAAAAGCAAGAGAGTTCCAGAAAAACATCTATTCTGCTTTATTGACTATGCCAAAGACTTTGACTGTGTGGATCACAATAAACTGTGGAAAATTCTTCAAGAGATGGGAATACCAGACCACCTGACCTGCCTCTTGAGAAATCTGTATGCAGGTCAGGAAGCAACAGTTAGAACTGGACATGGAACAGCAGACTGGTTCCAAATAGGAAAAGGAGTACGTCAAGGCTTTATATTGTCACCCTACTTATTTAACTTATATGCAGAGTACATCATGAGAAATGCTGGTCTGGATGAAGCACAAACTGGAATCAAGATTGCTGGCAGAAATATCAATAATCTACTTCAGATAGGTAGATGACACTACCCTTATGGCAGAAAGCGAAGAAGAACTAAAGAGCCTTTTGATGAAAGTGAAAGAAGAGAGTGAAAAAGTTGGCTTAAACTCAACATTCAGAAAACTAAGATCATGGCATCCGGTCCCATCACTTCATGGCAAACAGACGGGGAAACAGTGGAAACAGTGGTAGACTTTATTTTCAGGGGCTCCAAAATCACTGCAGATCGTGACTGCAGCCATGAAATTAAAAGATGCTTACTCCTTGGAAGAAAAGTTATGACCAACCTAAACAGCATATTAAAAAGCAGAGACATTACTTTGCCAACAAAGGTCCATCTAGTCAAGGTTATGGTTTTTCCAGTAGTCATGTATGGATGTAAGAGTCGGACTATAAAGAAAGCTGAGTGCCTTTTGAACTGTGGTGTTGGAGAAGACTCTTGAGAGTCCCTTGGACTGCAAGGAGATCCAACCAGTCCATCCTAAAGGAAATCAGTCCTGAATATTCATTGGAATGACTGATGTTGAAGCTGAAACTCCAATACTTTGGCCACCTGATGCAAAGCACTGACCCACTGGCAAAGACCCTGATGCTGGGAAAGATTGAGGGCAGGAGGAGAAGGGGATGACAGAGGATGAGATGGTTGGATGGCATCACCGGTTCAATGGACATGAGTATGAGTAAATTCTGGTAGTTGGTGCTGGACAGGGAGGTCTGGCGTTTTGCAGTCTGTGGGGTCGCAAATAGTTGGACACAACTGAGTGACTGAACTGAACTGAACTGATATATGTACCTGTGTGCCTATGTATGGATAAACCAAAGATGTTTAAGTGCTTATCCCTGCTTGGTGTATGACATTTTCTTTTGCTTTCCTTAAACACATATACAGTATTCACTATTTTTAACATTACCATTAAATGTCATTAATCTAATTAAATTATTCTTGAACTTGATTCACACCAGGATCATTTGGGGAGCTTTAAAAAATTCTAATGGTTAGATAGATCCTGGAGAAATTAATCAGAGTCTTTGATGGTAGGAACCAGGCATCAGTATGTTTTTAGAGATCCCCAGGTGATTCTATTTTGCAGCCAAAGTTGAGAATCTTTGATCTAATTCTAATGTATTTATTTCTTAATCAATTCCTTAAAGAATTAAGGGACGGCACTTAATATAGACTTTAAGTCTAATATCTTGAGACTTAAATATTTTCCCCAAATGTCTTAAAAGTCATTTATGAAATCTTGCTGTGAGTCAAAACAGCTGAATTCTCCAAGATCAATATTTAATACAACTTCAAAAGCTCAGATTTAGGTGAGTTTTTTTTTTTTTATCCCTTTTAGGTAAGATTTTTCAAAAAGGAATCTGAATCTCTGACAATAGGGATTATAAGATGCTATGTCCTACATAAAAACCGAGGAAGCCCAGATGACCAGTTCTTTGGGAGTGTCCCCGAGGACCTACTAAAGTGACATTGATGGTTGATTACATCAAACTGGAGAAGGAAGGACCCCCTAAGACATCAGAAGGCCTTATAGTGGGAAGGCACTTGAAGAGACACCGACAGCAGGACACTGGCTGAAAATCAGAGAGACAGATGGCGTGGCATCAGGAGGCTGGCAAAATTAAACAATATTATACAGTTGATTAGCAATGGCAAGCGTCAACAATGGGCACATCGGGAGACCTCCCAAAGGCAGGATGGAAGAACAAGGTGAGGACTCTATTGGCGTGCATGCGTGCTCAGCTGTGTCCAACTCTTTGTGACTCCATGGACTGCAGTCCGCCAGGTTTTTCTGTCCATAGAATTCTCCAGGCAAGAATACTGCAGTGGGTTGCCATTTCCTCCTTCATGGGATTTTCCTGACCCAGGGATTGAACCCATGTCTCCTGCATCTCCCGCAGAGGCAGATGAATTCTTTACCCCTGAGCCACCTGGGAAGGAGATTCAACTGGCAGAAAATGGCAAACATCCAGGAATACAGATGGCTGACTCAGGGAGATAGGAATTGGGTAACTAGAGCAGGACTCCAATATTGACAGGGAGGATTATTTGGTCCCAGTTCTCGAGGCAATTTAGAATTTAGTATTTTTAAAAGTCAACGTTCCAGTTGTTGATGTTTGAGAGAAAAGACAAAAGCCACAAAAACAGAATGGCTATACAAGCTTCAAACTGGATTCCCAGCAATGCTGGCTCTGCAAGCCTCTCAAGTTCTGCCTGAAAGAAACAAATTTCATGCCTTATCTAGGGCAAAGCTCATGTTCCTGTGGAAGCAAAACAGCCCGGCTCTGGGAATTGTAAGGACAGAGGAAAGGCCATTTCAGAATCTACAGAGAGTTCATGTGGCTTTTGAGGGTGCCGAACATGGGAAGAAGGCACCACTCACCTGTGATATCCCAGCTGAGACCTTGGGAATCACCCTGAAGATGACATTTTCCCTAGTGTGTCTGACCAGTCACACCCCACACAGAATCAATAACCAAATTCTGGCAACTCTAACTTAATAATATTGTTTTAAAATATCCATTAACTCAATCTCTCTATAATTGCCCTAATTCAGGCTGACTCAATCACTCATGTTGATTACTACATCAACCTCCTAATTGGTTTCTCTGCTTCCTCAAATCCATTGTAGCCTAAAAGAGATGTCTGAACATGATCTGTCTGGTTTTTTTTGTTTTCTCTCTTTGCATACTGTTTAACTCTATCTCCCTATAAGTGATTTCTCAATGTAGTTCTGGGACTCCAAAGTGAAAGTGAAAGTCACTCAGTGGTGTCCACCTCTTTGTGACCCCATGGACTATACAGTGCATGGAATTCTCCAAGCCAGAATACTGGAGTGGGTAGCCTTTCCCTTCTCCAGGGGATCTTCCCAACCAGAGATCAAACCCAGGTCTCCCACATTGCAGGCGGATTCTTTACCAGCTGAGCCACAAGGGAAGCCCTGGGACTCCAAGGGGTGATCCATATGGTACTCATATGGGCTTATGAATAAGTCTAGCTGACTTTGGGTTCTGCTGTGTGTAGAAAGAACTATTTCTTTCTTCTGCTGCCGCTATCTCCTGGCAACATGATCATGTCTTCTGGACATGGCTACTCCTACACCTGCTGGGACACAAAGAGTACCACCAGATCACTTTCCATCTATCTCCCCAAATATCTACAGATACCCTGGAGCATCAAGGCAAGGTTGCCTATACTCAAGGACGGACAAAGAAAAATTAATTTTGTAATGCAGAATAGGGTTATGATTCTTCTGTGGTGTCTGCAAACAAAAGTCACAAGTCCAGTTGCAAGCTACACTCCCTATTATACATTATGGTTGCCACGCAACATGCCCATTTTGTTCCCCAGGGAAAGAAGACAAGCAAGTACTCAGCGAGACTTACAGAGAGCCCTGCCTCTTTCTGCATACTGGGTACCTACCAGGGCATGAGTGGTGGACAAATAGGAATCTACAAGCCACCTGGAACAGTGGTTACTCTTTGAGACTTCACTGCCCCACTTATTCTAGTTTTTTTTTTTTAGGGGAGTGTGTGTAGGCAGTGGTAGCAAAGTGGTAACTCAAAAAGAAAGCTTTGATTTTATAGAGGTGGCATGAGAATTTGGAATAGGCACCTAAAGGCTTGTCTTACTTCTTTATAAACTTCTTTCTTCCCAGGTAGAGGCAAATGAAAATAACCTGATCCTGGTGGTGGTACATAGGTGATACCCAAAGAGTAGATCTTAGGCAGGTAGGGAAGAGAACTCCTGCAGCTTTCTTGATCTTGATCTTGATCTCATAGGTCTGGATAGCAAAAATCTTACATGTAGCAAAATAGACATTCTTTTTTACTTGTGAGTGCCCTGGGGGTTAAATAGAGAGTCATCAGTCACTCAGTGAAACTCAAGTTGAAAATTAAAAAAAAAAAATCCTGTCCTCTAACACAAATTATCTAGGTTACTGCCTTTAGTTTATTTCAGTTTGCTTCCTTTTGGCTACACCCTGGTATTTAGTAGAGTCTGTTTGGACATTCAACCTACTCATGGTTTAGCTAAAGAATATTAAGGAAAATGATATCCACAGCTAGGACAGATTGCTAATTAAGAATCAAATACCACTACCCCTAAAAACCACATCTCTAAGGGGAAATGCATATTTAAAGACAAAAAGGAGGGCAGTGAGGGCTAGTGTCCCTTCCTACAGAAAGCTTTTCCTTCCAGAGCATCATCTCTGTTTCATCAGAGAAGGTGGTGATTGAACCTATGAATTGAAGTCCCTTGGGGAACAGTGGCAAAGGTATTAGAATTGCTGGAAAGTCTCAGAGGAAGCTTGAAGATTCTCAGGGCTTTTTGTGAAACTAGCAGGCTGTTATTTGAGCTCAATAATGTAGTTCCTTCAGCTGAAATCAAAGACTGACTCAATTCAACTCCACAGACACAGAAAAATGGGAAAAAATGACCCAAGAGACGTTACAACCATTTCCTGACCTAACCCATTGATTTACCATGAGTCTTGGAAAGGGCACACAATTTTGTAATCATTAGGGAAATGTCTGATGAGTAAACAGCTTCCAGCCTCTTCAAGAATAGCCTAATGCTTAAGCCCTGAGAAAAATGTCTCCTGCAGTCTTGGAGTTGCCCTTGAGATGGCAACTGAGTTCACTGATCTGCATCTCAAAAACCAGCATACCAAATCCTGGTACACAACTCCCATTTTCTGCCTGGGACATCTACCTCCCCTTGGTTTCCTTTCTCCACTTCACTCAATATGCTGCTATCCACTTGATTTCTTAGAGGGATAAACTGTATCTCATTACTTTGCTTTGAGTACACTCCCAGTGAGTTTATAAAGTTCAGAGGAAAAAAAAAAAGTACATGAGCAACCCAAGTGAGTCAGCCTATTCCACAGTTACCTCCTCTAAGATAGAATCAAGAGAACATCCTTCCAAAGGCCATACCATACACTTGTTTTTATTTTGAAATATTTTTCTAAATATTTAAAGTATTTTCATACCTATTGTTTCAATTACACTCCAGCAATGTTCTCTGGATTGTCTACATTAACATAAAAATAGACTCTTACTGCTTCCACCTTAGAACAATCATGTGATGCTGGTTCCCTTTAATCTACTTATATTTGCAATAATCCATTCTCTCTTGACCCAGTACAGTCTCCTTTCACCCCGACCACACCAAGGTGATCAATGACCTCCATGCTGATGGATCTAGTGGTCATTTTTCAGTCCCCATCTTACTTGACGTATCAACAGCATGTGACACTGTGGATCAATCAGTTCTTGAAACACTTTCCTTATGTGCCCTTCAGGACATCATTCATTCCTGATTTTTCTTATACCTGATTGGCCACTGTTTATCTGTCATTTTTGCTGTTTTTCCCTCATTTTCCTGACCACCATGCATGGGGATAAATTAGGACTCAGGCTTCAAATCTCTTTTCTGCTCTATCTAAACTGACCTCCTAAGTGACCTCATCTAATCTCATGGGCTTAAATATCATTTACATAGTGTTAAGCTTTCCTGGTGGTTGAAATGGTAAAGAATCTGCCTGCAATGCAGAAGACCTGGGTTGGATCCCTGTGTCAGAAAGATCCCCTGGAATAGGAAATGACAATCCACTCTAGTATTCTTCCTGGAGAATTTCACAGACAGGAGAGCCTGGCAGGCCCCAGTCCATGGGGTCACAAAGAGTCGGACATGACTGAGAGTTGGACTAACACACACACATACAGTGTTGCTCAAATTACCTTTTCTAGTACTTATCTCCCCCGATTCCTCATTTGTGCAGCCAGCTGCTTACTGGATATCCCCATTTGAACATCTAATGGGCATCTCGAACCTGTATCCAAAAGCAAACTTCTGTTTCTAACCACCACATTTTTTTTTCTAATGTCATACCCCATGTTGGTAATGAAACCTCCATCTATCTAGACACTCAGACCAAAGTCCATCAGAAAATTACTTGGCTCTACTTTTCAAAAAATGCTCAGAATCCTGCCATGTCTCACAACCTGTGCTGCTGCCACTCTAGTCCAAGCCATCTTAATTTTTTCCCAGTGCTATTATAATAGTCTCCTAACTGACTACCCCCTTTCCTTAACATTCATTTTTCAATTGCAATGTAATTCACATATCATACAATTCATCCTTTTAAATGTGCAATTCAGTGGCTTTGAGCATATTCTCAAAGTTTTGCAAGCACAACCACTATCTAATTTCAGAACATTTTTATCGCTCTAGAAAGAAACCTCCTACCTGTCACTTCCCATACACTATCTTCCCACCATCAGCTCCCATCAACCAGTAATCTGCTTTCTGTTTCTATGAGTTTGCCTGCTCTATTCATTTCACGTAAATGGATTCATACCATATGTGCTTTGTATATCTGACTTCTTTCACTTACCAAAAGTTTTCAGCATTCATCCAGGTTGCAGTAGGAATCAGCCCTTCATTCCTTTTTCTGGCTAATAGATCAATGTATGGATATACTATATTTTATTTACCCATTCATCAGTTGATGAGCACTTAGCTATTTCCACTTTTTGGCTATTGTGAACTGTGCTGCCAGGAACATTCGCGTATCAGTTTTTGCATGGAAATATGTTTTCAATTCTTTTAGGAATTATCTAGGAATAGAACTTCTGGGTCATATGGCATTTTATGTTTAACTTTTTTATGAACTGTCGAATAGCTTTCTAAAGTGCACTATTTTACAGCTGCACCATTTTACATCCCCATCAGCAACGTATAAAGCTACTGTAAATTCTTAACACAGCAACTAGAGCTATGGTATCCAGCAAGGTAGCCACTAGCCATATATAGCTATTGAGCATTTGAAATGTGTATAGTTCAAATTAAGATATGCTGTGAATGTAAAATATATGCCTGATTTCCAAGACTTGGTATGAAAAAATAATGCAAAATGTCTCATTCATGATAGTTCATACTTTTTGCAATTTGAAAGTATATTTTTTTATATTGGGTGAAATAGAATATTCAAATAATTTTACTTGCAATTGTTTTTTTAGTATGACTAACAGAAAATCTAAAGTGCATAGCTTACTAATTATATTTCTGATATGATATTATATTCTATGATATTAAAGAATATGACAGTGAGCTGTGATGGACAGAGAAGCCTGTTGTGCTGCAGTTCATGGGCTGGCAAAGAATCAGACATGACTTAGCAATAAACAGCAGCAAGAACAACCATCCTTAAAGCATAGTATGATCATTCTTCAATGCAAAACCCTCCAATAACTCCTCATCTCACTCAGAATAAGGTCTGAAATCCTCATAACAGTCTATAGGGCTCTAACGGTCTGGACTGTCACCAAGTCCTACTATTGACCCATCTGCTCACTTCCTTTTGCTACACTGGCCTCCTCAGGGCCTTTGCACTTGCCATTTCTTCTGTCTGGCATGCTGTTCTCTAAGATATCCACTTGACTTACTTCTATACTTTTGTCAAGATTCAGCAAAAATACTACCTTGTCAGTGAGGGTTTCCTGGCCACCCTAATATTTATATATCCTATCCCCTTTTCCTGCTTTATTTTTCTTTATATCTGTTTATTACCACTTTACAAATATATTGATTGATTCTCTTTCCCAAGAATATAATAAACTCTAACATATGATATTTGGCATGTTGTTCACTACTGAATCTTCAGTGCTGAAAACAGAATCTGGAGCATGATAGATTTTCCAAAGATATCTGTAGAATGAAATATGAGTAAGCAATAACTTATACAGTTATATGGAATTACTAGTTTTCATTATTGTTTTTCAAGTGCTAAGTCATGTCCAACTCTTTGCAGTCCCATGGACTGCAGCATGCCAGGGTTCCCAGTCCTCCACTGTCTCCCAGAGTTTGCTCAGATTCATGTCCATTGAATCAGTGATGCTGTCTAACCGTCTTATCCTCTGCTGCTCTCTTCTCTTTTTGCCTTCAATCCTTCCCAGCATCACAGTCTTTTCCAATGAATTGGCTCTTTGCATCAGATGTCCAAAGCACTGGAGCTTCAACTTTAGCATCAGTCCTTCCAGTGAATTTTCAGAGTTGTAGTTTTCATTATTATCTTCTTATAAATGAAAAACTGAAGCATCATATGCCAGGTGACGTGCTTGCCCCAGTCAATGTTTTGGAGACTTCAACTTCAGCGTGCTCTGACCTCTGCCATCAAGCAGTGAAGAACTTAGGCCTTCCTTTACCTTTCAATTCATACAAAGCAGTTATCCAAATGCAAATTTTGAAAACACCTTTGCTGGTTATTAACAGGCGGACAGATCATTGCAAAACATGAATGACTTTCTGCAAGCTAAAAGTTTGCTTCTGCAAGTGCATGTGCAGACAGACCGCTCCAGAGAAGGCAAAAAACCCTCCTGAGGCCATTCAAATAACAGGCATCTTGTCAGCTAAAGTGTTCACCCACCATTTGAACCAAAGATTTCATATCTTCTAGTTTTACTAGGTGCTAGAACACAACACAAAACCTAAAGAGTATTCATCAAATTGAAAAGAGAAAAGTTCAGGAAAGCAGAATCAATAAAGAAGAATAAACTGAAGAATAAACTGAATTATTAGTATTTTTCCCTATTGTTCATTGAATAGTCGAGTTGACAATACTTATTGTGTTCATAGACTTTTATTGTAAGGAGGGTATTGGGAACTGGGAAGGCATGTTATCTTAGAAACAATCTCACAAATGCTGGCTAGATTCCCAGGCATCCACTAAGGCCCATTTAGAGGATGATGTAAGGAACTGTGAATGAGGGAAAGTAATGCTGGAGCACAAATATTTCTTTTAAATATAACATGTACTTAAAACATCTCCAGAAGCTAAAATCTCTAAAACGCAGGTAGTTGTTGCTGTGCTTAATCCCGAAGTCATGTCTGACTCTTTGTGATCCCATGGACTGTAGCCCGCCAGGTTCCTCTGTCCATGGGGATTCTCCAGGCAAGAATACTGGAGTGGGTTGCCATGTCCTCTTCCAGGGGATTTTCCCAACCCAGCAATCAAACCCACGTCTTCCACATTTCAGGCAGATTCTTTGCCATCTGATCTACCAGGGAAGCCCAAAACACTGGTAATCTAAATTAAAAAAATAAAATAAAATTAGTGACACGCTGGTTGGGTTATGTTTTTAGAGTATGGGGGAGATTCTGTTTGAGACATCAGCCACTTTCAAGGACTCTAGAGGCTGAGGTTATATGTCCTTATTGTGCCCACTTTGCTTCAAACTCAGAAGTATTCTTCCTCTGATAAAAATGTCTCAACCACAAACAAATCTCTTGTCCATCAGCTATCTTAGGTGTTTTCTTCAGGTCTATCATAGTGTTTCTTTCTTTGACCTTCAAGCTTCTTTTTCAAGTTCTCAAAATCTGTTGACTTAAGCTTGAGAACATACTGTAACCAAGGAGTCAGGGATCAAATCACCCTAGGTCCTGCTTACCCCAAGTATCCTCCCTACAGCAGGGCCTTCCAGTTGATTATTGTAGTCTTTGACTCTTTGGCCTCACCCCATCAGGTCAAAACTAAATTCTTTTTAGCTAGTGGGCTTAACAGATGCATTTCATGTCTTTGAGCTTCAGCAGTCTCATCTGTTAAAAGACAATCATAAAATGCAGCATAGTGCTTATCAAGTCATGAAAAATTACAGGCACATAGACAGAAGGGGTTCAATAAATGCTAGTTGTCCTCTCTTATCTCCTTTCTAATCTCCACCATGAAAACCGAGGAAACTGAGGAAGCTGACACTTAAGTGGAAACCCTGCTGCAGGAAGCAGAGCCTAAGAAGCCCACTTTCCCAAAGAGGTCCAGGTGTTCTTCCTCACTGTCCTGGCAGCAGCTGAAAGGCCCTGGGTCTGGGGTAGGACTGAGGGCCGCGGCACAGGCTGGTGCTGTGTGTGTATGCGTGTGTGCGTGCGTGCTCAATCATCTCCAGCTCTTTGCGGCTCTGCGGACTGTTGCCCTCTACTCTCCGCTGTCTATGGAATTCTCCAGGTGAGAACGCTGGAGTGGGTTGCCCTTTTCTTCTCCAGAGGATCTTCCTGACCCAGGGATCAAACCCACGTCTCCTGCATTGACAGGTGTATTCTTTACTGCTGAGCTACCTGGGAATCTCTATAGACTTGTTTACGCTGACCTGTACTAGGGTGATTACCAAGGGAGACAAATGGATGTTGAAACCAGGCTTGATCTCTGTATATCAAACCCAGTGTCCTAGCTCAGGATTGCAGTCAGTCTGGAGGAAGAGAAGCCTTTTGTCAAAACGATTTGCCCAGAAGGACACCTTTTGGTAATTTCTCTGCCTGGAGAGGATATTCTTTTCAAGAACAAAAAGACAGCATAGCCAACTGTTTAAAGAAGTCTTGTGGGCATAAACCTGATCCTCACTGATCTCATTAGGAAAAAGGAATTTTCACTTTTTTGAAGGAGGAAGGATGAGGTCAATAGTGATCCATTTTTGGTATACAATGAATAGTTCTGTAATAGGTATTTGCAAGTAGGGGTTAATTATTAGAAATTGTCACATACAGGCGTTATTTTTATCAATAGTTAAATTTTAAACTCTGACTTTTTGTAGATCCAAATTGATAGAGGAAACACTTTTTACCATTTCCATATGTAGAACTGGAAGTCACAAGTTTTTTAATTAACCTTTTGATTTGCAGTAACTATAGATTCACATATGGACTTCTCTGGTGGCTCAGTTCAGTTCAGTTCAGATGCTCAGTCGTGTCTGACTCTTTGCAACCAGCACACCAGGCCTCCCTGTCCATCACCAACTGCTGGATCCTACCTAAACCCATGTCCATTGAGTCGGTGATGCCATCCAACCATCTGTTTCTCTGTCGTCCCCTTCTCTAACTTCCCTCAATCTTTACCAGCATCAGGGTCTTTTCAAATGAGTCAGCTCTTCACATCAGGTGGCCAAAGTATTGGAGTTTCAGCTTCAGCATCAGTCCTTCCAATGAATATTCAGGACTGATTTCCTTTAGGATGAACTGGTTGGATCTCCTTGCAGTCCAAGGGACTCTCAAGAGTGTTCTCCAACACCACAGTTCAAAAGGCACTCAGCTTTCTTTATAGTCCAATTCTCACATCCATACATGACTACTAGAAAAATCATAGCCTTGACTAGATGGACTTTTGTTGGCAAAGTAATGTCTCTGCTTTTTAATATGCTGTCTAGGTAGTCATAACTTTTCTTCTAAGGAGTAAGCATCTTTTAATTTCATGGCTGCAATCACCATCTGCAGTGAGTTTAGAACCCCCCCCCCCAAATTAAGTCAGCCACTGTTTCCCCATCTATTTGACATGAAGTGATGGGACCAGACGCCATGATCTGGTGGCTCAGGGGTAAAGAATCCATCCGCAATGCTGGAGACATGGGTTTGATCCCCAGGTCTAGGAAGATCCCCTGGAGAAAAAAATGGCAACCCACTCCAGTATTCTTGCCTGGGAAATCCCATCGACAGTGGAACCTGGTGGGCTACAGTCCATGGGGTTGCAAAAGAGTTGGACATGACTTAGCAACTAAACACACACACACACACACAGATTCACATATGCTTGTAAGAAATCATTCAAGGAGAGTGTGTGTCTCCTTTAGCCAGTTGACCCTAGTGCTAAACCTTATAAAACTGTAGTTCAATACCATAGTAGGATACTGACACTGTTAGGGTCCAGATACAGAGCATTTCCATCACCCCAAGGATCACTCATCATGCTCTTTAATAGATACACCCTCACCCACTCCTTAAACTCTAGAAAACACTAATCTGTTCTCCATTTCTATAATTTAATCATTTCAAGGTTGTTATATAAATGTAGTCATACCCTGTAGATATTTGTGGGTTGATTTTTGATTTTCTTTTACTAAACATAAAGAGATTGATTATGGAATTTGATCAAAGTTGTCTCATGGATCAATACTTTCTTTTTATTGCTGAGTATTATTCCAGTACATGGAATGACCTCAGATTGTTTGACCATTCACCCCTTGAAAGGCATAAGGGCCGTTACCACCTTTTGGCTACTGCAAATAGACATTTTCTGCTATAAGCATTTGTGTATAGGTTTCTGTGTGAGCACACACCATCATTTTTCTGAGATAAATGCTCAGGAATGCTAGGTCATACGCTAAGTGCAAGTTTGGTTTTTTAAGAAACTACTATTATTTTTTCCAGAGTGTCTTAACATTCCCACCAACAATGTACAAGTGATCCAGGTTCTCTACACCATTGTCAGCATTAATTTTGTCACTACCTTACATTTTACCTTTCTTAAAGGTACATGGTAATATCTCATGGTGGTTTTAATCTGTATTCCTCTGCTGGCTAATGATATTAAACACCCACGTCCACAAAAGCCCTCCTATGACAGTCTTTTGTCTAGACAGTTGTTAGTGAAAAAGGACGAGACTGTTCAGTATGGGGTATGTGTGTGTTTGTGTAGAAGGTAGTCAATTCTTGGAGATGTGAGTCAAATGCACAGACATTTCGGGGATCATTATTTATATAATCTATTCAGGGTGACCCAGATCTTAAAGCTAAAGTTTAGATTGCAAACACTCTTTACACTATCAGAAACTTTGAAATCTCTTAAAGGAACAGGTGTTTCAAATATCGTATAAAAACACTGGAAGCAGAATATGTTGTGGTGGCTTGTAAGAATTCATTAGTAGTTGTGACAAGAGAGATAGTTGGGTTGTTGGATTTCATACACACTCTCTTGATGGGGTGGGTAGTTAATTTCAGAGTTACTAGGACAAGAGGTGAGATGGGATCACTCCCACCAGACTGCAAGTTCCCATAGAGCAGGGGCTGTGTTGCATTCTCCAGGGCCTGACCTACAGTAAGTAGTTAATATACTTGTTGAATAAGTGCAAAAAAATTACAAAACAAAACAGTGTTTTGTCCTACAATCACTGATCCCTCCCAAAATTAAACCAAAAAAAGGCCACTTCTATTGTGTAGATAGGCATTTCTTTTAAGTTAATTAAAGCATACATTCAGAAGATATCTCTCGGGGACTTCCTAGGAAAGAGTCGTTATCTATCACATCAACTCCTATAAAAAGAATGATTCAAAAAAAAAAAAAGAATGATTCATCAATAAAGAATTTTACATTTCCTGAAAGTGAAAGAGATGTATTTGATAAACACAGGTGAAGACCCAAGCCTGACTTCTCCTTCTTTAACCAGTTTTTTCTTTTCCTTTCCTATTATTGACACTGGGCATTTTCCAGGCCCACAGTTACACCATTTACAGAAATGCATTCACATTTCTTGTAAGGTTATGAATATATTGATCTGGCCAGCCAGCAGAGGCTGATATGCTGTTCATGCTCAGCAAATACCAAGTGCATCTTTTGAGCTTTACCATGAAACCAAATGCCAGTAGGAGCCTTGGCTGTGAATTTAACATCTGACTCTGCTGGGGTTGGGGGAAGTGGGAAGAACATTTTGAGCATTTTTATCTGAACTTCCCCTCTTACACCTCCCCACCCTCATCACACATCATTACTCTTTGTGCTAAGTCCCTGTGTAGGAATTCCCTGGTGGTTCAGACAGTGAAGAATCTGCTTGCAATGCAGGAGACCCAGGGTCAGGAAAATCCCCTAGAGAAGGGAATGGCAATCCCACTCCAGTATTCTTGCCTGGAGAATTCCATGGACAGAGGAGCCTGGTGGGCAAGGGTCCACGAGTCTCAAAGAATTGGACATGACTAAGTGACTAGCACTTCACTGTTAGGCTAGAGGTGATGAAGGTGGAATCCACAGCTCTCAAAATACATTTACTTTATAAAGGAGAGATTATTCACTGGGCATCCATTGCCCCCACCCACTCAGGCTAGCAATCTTCTAGAAACTGTATGCAAAGCGATATCTATTTCTGCACCTGTAAACTTTCTAAGGAGAGGGTCTTGGGAGTTTTGTTAAATCTTTCAAGTAGCACACAATCTATACAAATGTGTTGCACATTTAGATAGTTGATGTAGAGATAAAGATGGTAGAAAGGGATGATGCTGCTGCCAATGGATCTATTTCGTTATTTAATCGCCAAATCATGTCTGACTCTTGTGACACCATGGACTGCAGCCCATCAGGCTCCTCTGTCCATGGGATTTCCCAGGGAAGAACACTGGAATGGGCTGCCATTTCCTTCTCCAGGGGATCTTCCGGACCCAGGGATGGAACCTGTTTCTCCTGCATTGGCAGGTGGCTTCTTTACCACTGAGCCGCCTTGAAATCCCCTTGGAAAACATAGCAAAAGTTTTTATAAATCAGTTTAAGTGTTGCAATATTAGCGATCCTGGAGCAAACTCAAACTTCAGAATTCATTAGAAATTGATCTTTTATTTTCAACAGGGGAAGAATGTTTTGATTATAAGGTGATATAGTATACTCATAATCAATGTGTCTCTCATCAGCTCTTTTCTCTCCCAACTTTCCTAATTTTAAATTCCTAAGTATTTCGAGAGCAGGGTAACACATCTGTTCCATATTCACTTATATTTAATTTGTTGTGATGTTTAGTATGAGCTGTTAGAAGTTCCAGATACTTTTAAGCTTTTATGGAGGACATTAAGGTTTCTTTTTTCTTTTGAATAAGAGTGGAGAATTTTACAAAGAATAGACACAATTCAAATCTCCAAAGATTCTAGTTTAATTTGAAATTCAAATACTTCAAGTGGATTTTGAGACTTGCCACAGTGCATCCTTCCAGCATTCCATTTGAGGATCTCAAGAGATCCTATTTTCCAGCCCACTGTGGTATCTGTTTGCTTTTAATATGAAGATGTATGTTTCAGCGAATCCTGTAATTTTATTGAACAATGGCATTCTTCCTAAAATTAAGTTTGAAAACTCAAATAGATCTCAGAGCTAAGTATTAGAAAGTGACTTCTTGAACCAGGACAGAGATAAATTAATTTTAACTTTTCAAAAAGTCTCTAAAGTGAAGTTGCTCAGTTGTGTCCAACTCTTTGAGACTCCATGGCCTGTAGCCTACCAGGCTCCTACGTCCATGGGATTTTCCAGGCAAGAATACTGGAGTGGGTTGCCATTTCCTTCTCCAGGGGATCTTCATGACCCAGGGATCGGACCCTGGTCTCCCTCATTGTAGATGAGAGCCTACAATGCTTTACCGTCTGAGCCGCCAGGGAAATTCAAAAGTGTCTTAAGTGCCATTTATTCTTGTCATGAATGTAAAATGGATTTAGCAACTCTAATGTAACCAACAAGACAAAACAAAAAAAAATGGAGTGTATTATTTGTTCATAATTTAGACAAAGCAGAGTAAGTCCTAGGATTAGAGAGCCAAAGGCAAACATTATTCATCATTTTACTCATTTCGTAAACTGATTACTTCATCTTCTAGCTCTTTCCCCTCCTCAGTCACCAACTGATAGATGAGTTATAAGATCTTGTCTCATATTTCTTAATAATATTTTAAATTAGCCCACTGCTTACATGTCAGATGCCCATAAGAAATTTGAAAAATGAATAGCCAAGGGAATATTAATCTTTTGAAAGTAAATGGATGTGAATTCAAAGGTAGAATATGCTACATTGCATTTAGATCTCTACTCAAATCTCTTCTTGGTTCAGTCTTCCGTGGTTATTTCATTAAAAATAATGTAATGATTCATGAACATGCTTTGCCTCTTTAAAAGGGTATATCTTATGCAGAGTCTACCTAGATTCTGAAGAGCTTTGAAGTTGGAGAGAAGAGAGAGTGATAATAACAAAGTTGTAATAAATAAAGTCAGATGATGGAGGGGTGATTTGAGCAAAGGTGCTAATGACTCAGCTGGTGGAAGCCTGGGAAAGATGACTAGGACCTGAGTAGAGGTTGGGATAACAGCTAATATGCTTAAGAGTGCTTGTCCTGTGCCAGGCACTGTTCTAAATGCTTTATATGTATTAATTTATATAATCTTTGGATTATATATATTGTATATTATATATTATGTATAATATATATGCTATAATAAGTTATATATATTATATATAATCTTTGAGATTGGATGCAATCTCAAAAACAACAAAATGATCTCTGTTCATTTCCAAGGCAAACCATTCAATGTCATGGTAATTCAAGTCCATGTCCTGACCAGTAACGCCAAAGAAGTTGAGGTTGAACAGTTCTATGAAAATCTATAAGACCTTCTAGAACAAACACCCAAAAAAGATGTTCTTTTCATCATAAGGGACTGGAATGCAACAGCAGGAAGTCAAGAAAAACCCGGAGTAACAGGCAAATTTGGCCTTGGAGTACAGAATGAAGCAGGGCAAAGGCTAATAGAGTTTTTCCAAGAGAACAAACTGGTCATAGCAAACACCCTCTTCCAACAACACAAGAGAAGACTCTACATATGGACATCACCAGATGGCCGACACTGAAATCAGATTGATTATATTCTTTGCAGCCAAAGATGGAGAAGCTCTATACAGTCAGCAAAAACAAGACTGGGAGCTGACTGTGGCTCAGATCATGAACTCCTTATTGCCAAATTCAGACTTAAATTGAAGAAAGTGGAGAAAACCACTAGACCATTCAGGTATGACCTAAATCAAATCCCTTATGCCCATACATGGAAGTGAGAAATAGATTTAAGGGACTAGATCTGATAGACAGAGTACCTGATGAACTATGGATGGAGGTTCGTGACATTGTACAGGAGACAGGAATCAAGACCATCCCCAAGAAAAAAAATGCAAAAAAGCAAAATGGCTGTCTGAGGAAGCCTTACAAATAGTTGTGAAAAGACAGGAAGTGAAAAGCAAAGGGGAAAAGGAAAGATATTCTCATCTGAATGCAAAGTTCCAAAGAATAGCAAGGACAGATAAGAAAGCCTTCTTCAGCAATCAAAGCAAAGAAATAGAGGAAAACAATAGAATGGGAAAGACTAGAGATCTCTTCAAGAAAATTAGAGATACCAAGGGAATATTTCATGCAAAGATGGGCTCAATAAAGGACAGAAATGGAAGGGACCTAATGGAAGCAGAAGATATTAAGAAGAGGTGGCAAGAATACACAGAAGAACTGTACAAAAAAGATCTTCATGACCCAGATAATCACTATGGTGTGATCATTCACCTAGAGTCAGACATCCTGGAATGTGAAGTCAAATGGGCCTTAGGAAGCACCACTATGAAAAAGCTAGTGGAGGTGATGGAAGTCCAGCTGAGCTATGTCAAATCCTGAAAGATGACACTGTGAAAGTGCTGCACTCAATATACCAGCAAATATGGAAAACTCAGCAGTGGCCACAGGACTGGAAAAGGTCAGTTTTCATTCCAGTCCCAAAGAAAAGCAATGCCAAAGAATGCTCAAACTACTGCACAATTGAGCTCATCTCACACTCCAGCAAAATAATGCTTAAAATTCTCCAAGCCAGGCCTCAGCCATAAGTGAACCATGAACCTCCAGATGTTCAAGCTGGTTTTAGAAGAGGCAGAGGAACCAGAGATCAAATTGCCAACATCCAATGGATCATCAAAAAAGCAAGAGAGTTCCAGAAAAACATCTATTTCTGCTTTATTGACTATGCCAAAGCCTTTGACTATGTGGATCACAATAAACTGTGGACAGTTATGAAGGGGATGGTAATACCAGACCACCTGACCTGCCTCTTGAGAAACCTGTATGCACGTCAGAAAGCAACAGTTAGAACTGGACATTTAATAGCAGACTGGTTCCAAATAGGAAAAGGAGTAAGTCAAGGCTGTATATAGTCACCCTGCTTATGTAACTTATATGGAGAGTACATCATGAGAAATGCTGGGCTGGAGGAAGCACAAGCTGGAATCAAGATTGCCAGGAGAAATATCAAGAACATCAGATATGCAGATGACACCACCCTTATGGTAGAAAGTGAAGAAGAACTAAAGAGCCTCTTGATGAAAGTGAAAGAGGAGAGTGAAAAAGTTGGCTTAAAACTTAACATTCAGAAAACTAAGATCATGGCATCCAGTCCCATCACTTCATGGCAGGTAGATGGGGAAACAGTGTAAACAGTGGCTGACTTTATTTTTGGGGGCTCCAAAATCACTGCAGATCATGATTGCAGCCATGAAATTAAAAGACACTTACTCCTTGGAAGGAAAGTTATGACCAACCTAGACAACATATTAAAAAGCAGAGACATTGCCAATAAAGGTCTGTCTAGTCAAGGCTACGGTCTTTCCAGTGGTCATGTATGGATGTGAGAGTTGGACTATAAGGAAAGCTGAGTGCTGAAGAATTGATACTTTTGAACTGTGGCGTTGGAGAAGACTCTTGAGAGTTCCTTGGACTGCAAGGAGATCCAACCAGTCCATCCTAAAGGAGTTCAGTCCTGGGTGTTCATTGGAAGGACTGACACTGAAGCTGAGGCTCCAATACTTTGGCCACCTGATTCAAAGAGCTGATTCATTGGAAAAGACCCTGATGCTGGGAAAGACTGAGGGCAGGAGGAGAAGGGGATGACAGAGGATGAGATGGTTGGATGGTATCACTGACTCGATGGACATGGGTTTGGGTGGACTCCGGGTGTTGGTGATGCACAGGGAGCCCTGGCATGCTGCTGGTCATGGGGTCGCAGAGTTGGACATGACTGAGTGACTGGACTGAACTGAACTGAACTGAACTGGTATAATCTTTATAACAACCCTATGAAGTTACTATTAATATCCTCTATTCCAGATGAATATCAACAACCTCAGATATGCAGATGATACCACTCTTATGACAGAAAGCAAAGAGGAACTAAGGAGCCTCCTGATGAAGGTGAAAGTCAGTTAAGTTCCTCAGTCATGTCTGACTCCTTGCGACTCCATGGACTGCAGGCAGGGCTTCCCTGTCCATCACCAACTCCTGGAGTGGAAAGCCTGGCTTAAAATTCAACATTCAAAAAATGAAGATCATGGCATTTGGTCTCATCACTTCATGGCAAATATATGGGGAAACAGTGGAAGCAGCAACAGACTTTATTTCCTTAGGTTCCAAAATCACTGCAGATGGTGACTGCAACCAGGAAATTAAAAGACACTTGCTCCTTGGAAGAAAAGGTATGACAAACCTAGGCAGCATATGCCATATGACCCAGCAGCAATCCCACTCCTTGGCATACACACCGAGGAAACCAGATCTGAAAGAGACACATGCACCCCAGTGTTCATCGCAGCACTGTTTATAATAGCCAGGACATGGAAGCAACCTAGATGCCCATCAGCAGACGAATGGATGAGGAAGCTGTGGTACATATACACCGTGGAATATTACTCAGCCATTAAAAGAATTCATTTGAATCAGTTCTAATGAGATGGATGAAACTGGAGCCCATTATACAGAGTGAAGTAAGCCAGAAAGATAAAGACCAATACAGTATACTAACACACATATATGGAATTTAGAAAGATGGTGATGATAACCCAAATGCAAAACAGAAAAAGAGACACAGATGTACAGAACAGACTTGTGGACTCTGTGGGAGAAGGTGAGGGTGGGATGTTTCGAGAGAATAGTATGTATATTATCTATAGTGAAACAGATCACCAGCCCAGGTGGGATGCATGAGACAAGTGCTCGGGCCTGGTGCACTGGGAAGACCCAGAGGGATCGGGTGGAGAGGGAGGTGGGAGGGGGGATCGGGATGGGGAATACATGTAACTCCATGGCTGATTCATGTCAATGTATGACAAAACCCACTGCAATGTTGTGAAGTAATTACCCTCCAACTAATAAAAATAAATGGAAAATAATAATAATAATAAAAAGAAAAAAAATTAAAAAAAAAACCACAGAGACATTACTTTGCCAACAAAGTTCCATCTAATCAAAGCTATGGTTTTTCCAGTAGTCATGTATGGATGTGAGAGTTGGACCATAAAGAAGGCTGAGCACCTAAGAATTGATGCTTTTGAACTGTGCTGTTGGAGAGTCCCTGTCCTTTTGAGAGTCCGTTGGACAGCAAGGAGATCAAACGAGTCAATCCTAAAGAAAATCAGTCCCTAATATTCATTGGAAGGACTGATGCTGAAGCTGAAACTTTGGCCACATTATGCAAAGAGCTGAGTAATTAGAAAAGACCTGGCTGCTGGGAAAGATTGAAGGCAGGAGGAGAAGGGGATGACACAGGATGAGATGGTAGGATGGCATCACTGACTTGACGGACATGAGTTTGAGCAAGCTCTGAGAGATGGTGAAGGACAGGGGGAAGCCTGGCGTGCTGCAGTCCATAGGGTCACAAAGAGTTGGACATGACTAAGGGACTGAATAACAGCATTTCCAGATGAATAAACTGAAGCGTGGAGAGGGAGACATTCAGTGACATGTCCAAGGTCGTGCAGCCATCAAAAAGGAGAGCTGGAATTAAATTTCAGCATTCTGGCTCCAAGCTCTGCACTTACCCTCTGCACCATGATTTCCCTCATTTGCTACAGGAGAGATATTTAAGGAAAGAGGGGTTAGACTTGCTGAAAACAGAGAAATCAGTTTTCCAAATGCCTGGTGGTAAAAAGGCAGAGGAAGTTCCCTGTGACCCCTTTCTTTCATGTGCTCTGTCACCAAAAATTCTCTCCTACTAAAGGACAAACAGAGGGATAGAGTTTATTCAGCCAATCAAAAACTACATAGAAATTGATTTCCTAACATTGGAGGTCATATGCATGCATGCACACTAAGTCACTTCAGTCATGTCCAGCTCTGCGACCGACCCTATGGACTGTAGCCCGCCAGGCTCCTCTGGCTATGGGATTCTTCAGGCAGGAATAATAAGTGGGTTGTCATGCCCTCCTCCAAGAGATCTTCCCAACCCACTTATTTAACCTGCATTTCTTATATCTCCTACATTGGCAGGTGAGTTCCTTACCACTAGTGCCACCTAGGAAGGCCCTGGATGTAGTATAAGTATTCCAAAAAGGTTAGGAAACACAAAATCAGTTTTACAACCAAAGAATGCATTGTTCCCAAGTAGTAGCAGCAGGATGATAAAGAAAGCTTTACAATGAAAGGGCCATAAGATAAAAATTCCCAAACAGATGCTTGTGAGAACAGTGACTACAATGCCCAATCAACACAACTGCACAAGAGATGAAGTCATTGAAACAATGATGTCTGTGTATTGTAGGAAACAGGGGAGCTGAATTTTTGTTTTATGGAGCCTCTATTTTAGTGTAATAAAGGGCAATCTGAGAATTCTGGGGAAATGTCAAGGGGCTTCCCATGATGGTCTGGATGTGTGGAAGGTAACTCTTCCAGGGACAGAGTGGTGCCCATCTGTGCTCTTGACTCCCTCCCTCTGTCCTTGTGAAATGACTGACTCAGAGGCAACTAAGCCATACTTGGAATCACCATTTCTGGCCTCATCTAAAGTAAGCTTGTCTTAGAGTATTTCTAGAAATGTTCTGGTCATGCTTGGTTTTACTTTTTGGTTCAATGAAAACACAGATTATTATCTTTGCTTCAAAGGAATGCCCCAGGCTAGAGGTAAAGATGCAGGACCTATGTTCCCAGTGGGAACATTTGGTAATTTTGTGGCAAATGATTTGGCACCTTGGAATCTAAACAACCCCCACTGATATTTCTGCAGTCAGTAGTCAATACCACCCCACCTACTTCCCCAAGTGAACACTTTCAGAGGTAATCACTTAACTTTCCTCTAGTTCACATGTTCCTGAAGTAAAAGTATGCTATCAATTCCAAGGGTGAAAAAGCATCAGTTCCTAGACATTTTTGAAACAATGACTACAAACTTACCTGAATCGTGCCCTAAATTGCTGAATGTAACTAAGACAACATCCACTGAAGTGGTTTTGAGCCTTCTAATACAATGTTCAAGAACCTAGCAAACCCCTGGTGAAATAGCAGGGAACGACTGTGTCATTGCTCCCAGCTTGAAAGATATAAACCCCAGTTCATAAAACATATTCTAATAGCATGCATGAAATATATACTGTTTTTAAGGTCACTCACCAAAGGAGTGTGAACAAACTCTGGGAGATGGTGAAGGACAGGGAAGCCTGGCACATGGAGTTGCAAACAGTCAGGCACGACTTCGTGAGTAAAAGACATCAAAGGAGGATATTGGTATACATTAGAAAAGGGGTCTCCAACCTCCACTATCTAATGCCTGATGATCTGAGGTAGAGCTGATGTAATAACAATAGAAATAAAGCACACAATAAATGTAATGCGTTTGAATCATCCCGAAACCATCTCCCAACCCCTGGCCTGTGTCTTCCATGAAGCCAATCTCTGGTGCCAAAAAGGTTGGGGAATCATGTATTAGAACAGTTAATGTGATTTTTATACAATTCTATGAAAAGTTACATTATTCTAAAAAAAAAAAAAATAATGATCACCTGGATCAAGACGTGAGGATGGTGAAGACAGTAGTAGTTAGTGTAGATACTTTTTTTAAGGACAGAAGCTACACCTTATACTTCTATACATTAAAATTTGTTTCTTCTTTTAAAAAGGCATTCATGCCTCATTCCCATTTTCAAAATTAAATTGCATTTTGATAAGAATAGTTAGGAAAATTAATATTCTTTTCCTTGAGATTATAATGAAAAGAAATTTTAATAGGAGAGAAAAATAGAGTATTGTGGCCCATAACAAGTACTTTCTGAATGAGTGAATGACGAAACGAATGAATAGATGCAAAGATGAATAAATGAAGGGCTTTTCAGCAGGCTGTGGCAAGAACCTGAGAGAAGACAGGTACAAATTTCCTAAAAGAGAAATCCTTGAGTGAGTTGTAGAGTAGATGGTTTGAGGTAGGAGCAAGTAAAACCACCCTGAAACAACAAAAGCTCCAAAAAGCCACAGCTAAGGTAGCTCTCTCACTCTTAGTCATCTCTAAAATGGGAATAAGGCCTCAGAAAGCAGTCAGGATCAAAAGGGTTCAAAGGTTTAAGCCATCTAATACAAAACTGGCCCACAGAAGGCAGTTGATCAAATAAATGACCTCCACATCATCTTTTCCTTCCCCAGCAAGGAAAAGAAGATGCTTGCCTGCAGCTTATCTAGAGTTGGAATCAGTAAACATCAGTTCAATACAAAAGCAGACTTCTGTGGTTTAACCACAACCAACTCATTTATTCATTTTCCATTTAGTTTGATGAAAATGAATACCCAAGCCATCAAATTGGGCCTCCAAGAAAAAAAAGTGAAAGTGCAAGTCGCTCAGTCATGTCCAACTCTTTGCAACCCCATGCACTATATAGTCCATGGAATTCTCCAGGCCAGAATACTGGAGCGGGTATCCTTTCCCTTCTTCAGAAGATCTTCCCAACCCAGGGATCAAACCCAGGTCTCCCACATTGCAGGCAGATTCTTTACTTTACCCAGAAAAGAACATTATGCTAATTTGATGTAACTTATAAATGAAATTTCTGGATTCTTTTAATTCCCCCCTTATGGCAGACCAAAACTAACTGAGCAATCATTTCACATTCATGTCTTCGGATGGTACTTACGAGCAGGGAAAGGAGTTACGTGCACAGAGTTCATGTGTGCTGATAAAAATCCACTGGAGATCTTCCCAGTTTCCAACATTGACTCGCGATGTTTCCACTTCAACCATGTTTTCAGTTCTTTGAGGGTAAGATCTGTGTACAGAGGTGACAAGGATGATGTATGAGTGGGCATATGTGAGGACAGAGAGAAGGAGGGTTTGAACATCATAGACTCAAACAGACGAGTAGAGAAGATGGGGACAGGGCATCACTGCAGGTTAGAGGATCCTGGAGGTCTCTTCTCAAAGGCATCTTCCATTGAATATAATCAAGTGGACACTTGCTTGTTACTAAGCTTCTCTTTTAAAATGTAAAACATACCTACTTTTTCTTTTTTAGCAAAACATGTTTAAATGTTCTTTTCTAGCCCCCTTATTTTACTTGTGAGGAAATAGAGGCCTTGAGAGGCAGAATGCCCTGCCTCTGCCACACAGCTTATTAGTGGGAACCTAGGTACCCTGGTTGCCAGCTCAATGCTTTATGCAGCCTTCCCTATGCATTTTAACCTGACCAAATTACTGAACATAGAGTCAGGCATGTTGAAAGTGGTGGTGAGCATTTCACAAATGGTAGCACACGATCCCATTGCACACTGCTCTTTTCCAGGCTACGTCTTTGTGCTGCTAAATGCAACGGTCAATCGCCATCTCCATTTTAATAGAATTTTCAGCAGCAGTGAATTAACTAGTTGATCACTCTCTCCTTTGGGAAGTATTTTTTGCATCTTGATTCCAACATACCAAGTTTCAAACATATGCCTTCAGCAACAGTCTCTTCTTTAAATTCAAGACCTGTATATAACTGCGTATGTGACATCTCCACTAGGATATCTAATTGGGCACATGAGAGTTAAATGACCAAAACTGAACCATTGACCTGTGTTTCTCTCTGTGATCTCTATCTCAAATATGTTATATTTAGTTAATAACTCAGATTAAAAAAAAAAAATCGGGTGTCCTTGAGCACCTCTAATTGACTCTACCTACCTATACCACCACCTCAAACATCCTGAAACTAACAACATCTTACAACCCCCACCACTACCAATAGAGGCTGTGTCTACTACCCTGGGAACAGAACAATCTTATCTGCCGGGTCTTCCTCTTCCTCACTCTGGCTTATTCTTCCCACAGCAAACTGATTCTTTAAAATTCAACTCAGAGCATTTCACTTATCTGCTTAAAACTAAACTCTAATACTTTCCCATCTCTCCTAGGGAAAACAAAAGACAATTTTTACCATTGCCTGCAACTCCCTACATTATCAAAACCCTGGCTTCCTCCCTAAGTTAATGAGCTGCCCATAACCTCCTTACCCACTGAGATTCTATAACCTGAGCTGGCTTGCTGCTCCTTAAATATGCCAGGCATATTTTTGCCTCACCTTGATAAGAAACTGCATTATTAAGAAATAGACAGTTCAAATGGGTAGAGAGGGGAAAATCAGAAATCAAGAAAATAGGATTGCTCTCAGAGTGCAGTGTTGGAAGTCAACAAGTGTTAAGATATTCATAGTCTTAAACAAAATGAAACTAGAATGAAAACAATTTGGCATGATTAGATTTGGTTATTAGTGGGATGTGAAGGATAAAGGAAAAAAGGAACCAAAGTGATTCTTGTGTTTTTTATGCGGTCGCTGGGAATGGTGGTCATGCTTAGTTTACCTGCTTGGGTTCAACTATGCTGAGTAGGAGCTAAGAGTACCTACCAGTCTAAGGAATATTACTAACTGCACAGTGTAAATACTGGGAAATAGTTATCTATTTTAAATGCTTAAGCAATTTTCAACATTAGGAACTCAAGTTGCCTTCATTTAGAATATATAAACAAATTTTTTTTTACTCTCAAAAATGAATTTTCATTTTGATGGACAAAATTAAGCTACATTGATTTTAAAAAGAACAATAACAACAACTAAGGCAAGAGATTGTGCCTCAGGTGTTTCCATTAGATACAGCTGTGGCTAAGAGCTTACTGATTTCTGGCAATTGAAAGAAGATTCTCAATATATAATTACCTATTCTCTGCTTTTCTATTAATATGTGGGTGGAGATTAATACCTAAAGGAGTCACTTTTCTTTTTTTTTTTTTTACTGGTTTAGTGCCTTTTTTTTTTTCCATTTATTTTTATTAGTTGGAGGCTAATTACTTTACATCATTGCAGTGGTTTTTGTCATACATTGAAATGAATTAGCCATGGATTTACATGTATTCCCCATCCTGGTCCCCCCTCCCACCTCCCTCTCCACCCGATTCCTCTGGGTCTTCCCAGTGCACCAGGCCCGAGCATTTGTCTCATGCATCCCACCTGGGCTGGTGATCTGTTTCACTATAGATAATATACATGTTTCGATGCTGTTCTCTTGAAACATCCCACCCTCGCCTTCTCCCAGAGTCCACAAGTCTGTTCTATACATCTGAGTCTCTTTTTCTGTTTTGCATATAGGGTTATCATTACCATCTTTCTAAATTCCATATATATGTGTTAGTATACTGTATTGGTCTTTATCTTTCTGGCTTATTTCGCTCTGTATAATGGGCTCCAGTTTCATCCATCTCATTAGAACTGATTCAAATGAATTCTTTTTAATGGCTGAGTAATATTCCACGGTGTATATGTACCACAGCTTCCTCATCCATTCGTCTGCTGATGGGCATCTGGGTTGCTTCCATGTCCTGGCTATTATAAACAGTGCTGCGATGAACATTGGGGTGCACGTGTCTCTTTCAGATCTGGTTTCCTCGGTATGTATGCCCAGAAGTGGGATTGCTGGGTCATATGGCAGTTCTATTTCCAGCTTTTTAAGAAATCAAGGAGCCACTTTTCTATGAATTATGGATATGCTTGAGCAAGGAATGAAAACTATTGATTAAAATCCAAAGTCATCCTTTAGAAACTTTTTTTGATGGGTTTGTAGCCTGAATATGCTTTGATTTCAATACACAGTAAAAATGAATCTTGCAACTGAGAAAGCTCATGAGCAGCAATTTGAAGGACATGGTCCAGAAGACCTATCTGGTAGCTAACAGGAGTCTCTGGACTATACTCCAAGTTCTCATCCTGATCTGGGGAGTGGGTACAGCAAAGATGACTGGTTTGGCCAGTCTTGTTGGGCCCTCTTTTACACCTTCCCTAAAACCATGTTCACCATATTAGCTTTTCCTTCCTTTGGCCACATCAACATTTAACTGACTGGACTTTCCCCAGGGAATCTGTCACTTTCCTCCCTGCCTCCACCAGACCAGATGGAAAAAGTTCCATGTACAAAATAAGGAGAATAGGAGGGATAACTCAGGTGTTTGGGACTAACATATACACACTGCTATATATAAAATAGATAACCTGGGGGGAGGGAGGCTTCAGAGGGATGGGACATAGGTGATTCATTTTTTTGTGCAGCAGAAACTAACACAACATTGTAAAGCAACTAGTCTAACAAGACAATTTAAAAATAATAAAATAGGTTAACAACAAGGAATTACTGTAGACCACAGGAAACTATACCTAACATTTTGTAGTAACCTATAAGAGAAAAGAATCTGAAAAATAAAAAAAAAATACACACACACACACACACACACACACACACACACACACTGGAGGAAGGCATTGGGATCCGTTCCAGTATCCTTGCCTAGAGAATCCCATGGACCGAGGAGCCTGGTGGGCTATAGTCCATGGTGTTGCAAAGAGTTCCACACAACTAAAGTGACTTAGCACACAGGAATGTACGCACGCACGCACACACACACACACACACACACACATTTGTATAACTGAGTCACTTTGCTTACACCTGAAACTAACATATTGTAAATCAACTATACTTTAATTAAAAGTAAAATAAAATATCGCATTTTGAAATTCAATGAGTTTTTTATGTTAAGGTGAAATTCACACATAGTAAAATGTACACTGAACTGTGTCATGTAAAATGTAAACTGCACTGTGAGACTCTCTCAAGTTTGATGTATATATGTTACACCCCTAAGTATGAAGTATATCTATTATCCCAGAAGTTGTTCTCTTGCTGTTCCCATTAATATATCCCTATTTCTCCATGAACTACTACTCTAGTGGAGAAATAACTCTCGAAAGAATGAAGAGACAGAGTCTAAGCAAAAACAACACCCAGTTGTGAATGTGACTGGTGATAGAAGCAAAGTATGATGCTGTAAAGAACAATATTGCATAGGAACCTGGAATGTTAGGTTGATGAATCAAGGAAGTGGTCAAACAGGAGTTGGCAAGAGTGAATGTCGACATTTTAGGAATCAGTGAACTAAAATGGACTGGAATGTGTGAATTTAAATCAGATGACCATTATACCTACTAGGTGTGTAAGAATCCCTTAGAAGAAATGGAGTAGCCATCATAGTCAACAAAAGAGTCTGAAATGCAGTACTTGGATGCAATCTCAAAAATGACAGAATAATCTCTGCTTGTTTCCAAGGCAAACCATTCAATACCACAGTAATCCAAGTCTATGCATTGACCAGGGATGCTGAAGAAGCTGAAGTTGAACAGTTCTATGAAGACCTACAAGACTTTCTAGAACTAACACCCAAAAAAGATGTCCTTTTCATTAGAGGGGGCTGGAATGCAGAAGTAGGAAGTCAAGAAACACCTGGAGTAACAGGCAAATTTAACCTTGGAGGACAGAATGAAGCAGGGCAAAGGCTAATAGAGTTTTATCAAGAGAACGCACTGGTCATAGCAAACACCCTCGTCCAACAACACAAGACAAGACTCTACACATGGACATAACAAGATGGTCAATACAGAAATCAGACTGATTATATTCTTTGCAGCCAAAGATGGAGAAGCTCTATACAGTCAGCAAAAACAAGACTGGGAACTTACTGTGGCTCATATAATGAACTCCTTATTGAAAGACTGAACATGGGAGGAGAAGGGGACAACAGAGGATGAGATGGTTGGATGGCATCACTGACTCAATGGACATGAGTTTGAGTAAACTCTGGGAGTTGGTGATGGACAGGGAGGCTTGGCGTGCTGCAGTTCATGGGGTCGCAAAGAGTCAGACACGACTGAGCAACTGAACTGAACTGAACTACTACTCTAACCTCTGTTAGCATAGATTGGTTTTGCCTATTCCCAAAATGTGTGTAAATAAAATCCTGTAGTATGTAATCATTTTCTAGGTCTCCTTCTTTTACTCAATCTCATGCCTTTAAGATTAATCCATGTTGTCACATGTACCTGAATTTTATTCTTTTGTTGTCTTGTAATTCATTATAGAATTCTACCACAATTTGTTTCTCCATTTTCCTGTGATGGACATTTGCATTATTTCAGTTTTGTGATTAAAGCTGCTGTGAAAATGTTTGTGTCATTTTCAGAATGTTTGCTCTTATTTTCTTAACGACTAGGATTTCTTCATAGGTTACTTTTTTTTTCCACATGGACATCAATTCTTGTAACAATACCATGAATTTAGTGGCTTAACAACACAAATTTATAGTCCTGAATGTCAGAAGTCTGAGTTGAGTTTTACTGGGATGAAAAATCCAAGTGTTTGCAGGATGTCTCTTCTGGAGGACCTTGGATAGAATCTTTTTTTTTTTTTTTTTTTTTTTTTAATATTTTCCAGCTCCTAGAGGCTGCCCACATTCCCATCTAGTGGGTCCAGCAACTTTTGTGGAAAGCTATCTTTCCTTCAGGCTTCCCTGGTAGCTCAACTGCTAAGGAATCCACCTGCAATGCAGGAGACCCCCTGATTTCTGGGTCAGGAGTAAACCCTAGAGAACGGATAGACTACCCACTCCAGTATTCATGGGCAAAGAGTTGGACACGATTGAGTGACTAAGCATAACACAGCACCTTCCCTTCAGGGGCTTCCCTGGTGATTCAGTGGTAAAGAATCTGCCTACTAATGCAGGAGACATGGGTTTGATCCCTGGGTCAGGAAGATCCACTAAAGAGGTAAATGGCAACCCACTTCCAGTATTGGAAAATACTGGAAAATTCCATAGACAGAGGAGCTTGGCAGGCTACAGTCCATAGGGTCACATAGAGTTGGGCATGATGAGCATGCACTCAGGCTTCCTTCCTTCAGTGAGTTGCTTCTGCTCCTTTGGGCCAAAACCAGTTGACTATATTTGCATGAACTTACTAGGATTTCAATTTATGCCTTTCTGATAAACAGTAAAATAAAAGCACTTTTTCATATATTTATTGACCATTGAGATCTCTTCTTTTGTGAAATACCTATTCAAGTCTTTTTTTCATTCTTTTCTTCCCTTATGGTTGCTCATCTTCTCCTTATTGATTTATAGGAGATTTTAATTTACTCTGTTTACAGATCTTTCTTTAGGTATTCATACTGAAATACTTTTTTCCAGTCTGTGGTTTGCCCCTTTACTTTTTTAATGGTTTTCTAATGAGCAGCTGTTTAATTATGGTGAAGTCCGAGTTTGTTATTTTTGTTTTGGGCCATGCCTTTCATCTTGCAGGAAGTTCCCTGACCAGGGATTGAACCTGACCCTTGGCAGTGAGAGAGCTGGGTCCTAACCACTGGACCACCAGGGAATTCCTCCCAAGTTATTATTTTTTTTTCCTATATGGTTAGTAGTTTGTGTAGGTGTGTGTGTGTGTTCTGTTTAAGGAATCTTTGCCTTCTTCAAGGATTTGAAGATATTTTTCCATCTTTTATGCTAGAACAGTACTGTTCAATACAAATATAAAATGAATCACAAACATGTCCTGCTATGTGATTTTAAATTACCTAGTAGTCACATCAAACAAAGGTGAAAAGACAAATAGCTTATTCTGTTTAACCCAATATACCAAAATATTATTTAAAAATCTAATCAATATAAACATTCTTAATGAACTAGTTTACATTCTTAGTTTGTAATAAGTCTTTGAAATCTATGTATATTTTATACTTACAGCACATCTTAATTTGGACTACCACATTGCCAGTGTGTAATAACTGCATGTGATTAGTGGCTGATAGTATAATTAGAAGCTTGTTTGTTTTAGCTTTTAAATTAAGGGCTATGATCCACCTTAAATTAAGTTTTGTATATGCAGTGAAAGAGGGGCCAAAATTCACTGTTTAATATAGATACTCAGTTGCTCCAACACCATTTACTGAAAAGACTTTCCTTTCCTTAATGAATTACATTGGCTCCTTTCTTGAAAATCAAGTCATTTATACATGCTGTATCCTCTGTTCTGGAACTTTCATCAATTTACCTATCCCTACAGATATAAGTTCATTCTTAACTACATCAGATTACAGTAAATCTTAAAATTGGTAGCATAAATTCTCCAGTCTCATTTTTCTTCAAGTTTGCCTTAGCTGGCCTATGTTTTCTGCATTTCATATATACTTTAGAATCAGCTTGTCAATTTTTACATAAAACCTTTTCAAATTTACACTGGAAGGGAACATTATTCTTTGAATTCTGAAAATAAGCAATTTATTATTATTATTAGTCAGTAATACAATTAATTTTATGTAACTCCAAGTGTCTGAAGACTAAGTATGGAGCTACTTTAGAAAGAAAGGGGCAACTTACACACCCTCCACTAGTCAAAAACACATGTAGTTACAGGAATCAAAGGCTTTCTGTGTGAGTGAGCTTAACCAGCTCTACTCTTTGACCTATAATTCCAAAAGAGAACACATGGAGATGATCATTATCAAAACAAGCAAAAATGAGGATGGAGAAAACACTCAAAGGAAAGCTGATGTAAAACAGATTACATCTAACTTCAAAACAGTCTTTCAAGAAATGCACATTTTTTTCTTCCTTTTCAGAAGAGTCATAAAGATGATATTCCATAATAAATATTAACACAGTCCCTCTTGCAAATATATTAGTATATGTATGAATTGGAAAATGAAATGGATACCCACTCCAGTATTCTTGCCTGGAGAATTTCATGGACAGAGGAGCACGGCAGGCTATAGTCCATGGGGTCGCAAAGAGTCAGACATGACCAAGCAACTAACACACACACATATGCTTGAATATATGTATATATACATTTGCATGTGTATGTGTATGTGGAGAAGGCACTGGCAACCTACTCCAGTATTCTTGGCTAGGAGATCCCATGGATAGAGTCTGAGCCTGGTGGGCTACAGTCCATGGAGTTGCAAAGAGTCAGACATGACTCAGCAAATGAGCACACATATGTGTATGTATCACCTAAGCTTAATTCATTTTATTATCATAGACATTTCAGTACCATCAACTCTAAGTTTTTAGAGGTGGCTATATGAAGCATATGAGAGTAGCTTACACAAATTGTTGTCACAGAAAATAAGTAAAAGAGCTGAAAATAGTTCCTACTACATAGAAATCTACTACAGTAAAACCTAGTTTATTCTCCATTCTGTCAAATAATACCTTTTAATTCACTAATAATTTTAAATATTTAGAGAACAAGGCTAAATCAAAATCATCATATTAATCTTGAGAGAATAAAGGATTCCTTAATGTGTATATTCATTCACTCAACAATATCTCCTAAGGGTCAGGCACCTTGCTTGGCTTTCTTCTAAGAAACTGGACATCAGAAGAAAATTTTTGTTAATTCAATGTCAGGCATATTTTAATTTATTTTCCTTGAAAACTGATAGTCCAAGTTTGCTATGCATTACAGCTCTATACTAATACATTGTCCAGATTCCTCTAATAACTGCTTGGGTCAGCTTATATACCAGAGGGATCTCTCTTTGTGGAAATTAACATGTTAAAACTTTGTAGAGATTGACTGTATACCTTTGAAAGGCAGAAGTTGAGAATGCTGTTGTTCAGTTGCTAAGTCATGTCTGACTCTGTGATCCCATGGACTGTAGCATGCTAGGCTTCTCTGTCCTTACTATCTCCTGGAGTTTGCTCAAACTTATGTCCACTGAATCAGTGGTGCCATCCAACCATCTCATCCCCTGTCAAAACCTTCTCCTCCTGCCCCTCAATCTTTCCCAGCATCAGGGTCTTTTCCAGTGAGTCAGCTCTTTGCATCAGGTGGTCAAAGTATTGGAGCTTCAGCTTTAGCATCAGTCCTTCCAATGAATATTCAGGACTGATTTCCTTTAGGATGGACTGGTTTGATCTCCTTGCAGTTTGGGGGACCCTCAAGAGTTTTCTTCAGCACCACAGTTTGAAAGCATCAATTCTTCAGTACTCAACCTTCTTTAAGGTCCAACTCTCACATCCATACATGGCTACTCATCATGTATGACTATTCGAAAAACCATAGATTTGACTATATGGACCTTTGTTGGCAAAGTGATGTCTGTTTTTTAATATTCTGTCTAGGTTTATCATAGCTTTTCTTCCAAGGAGCAAGCATCTTTTTTTTTTTTCCATTTATTTTTATTAGTTGGAGGCTAATTACTTTACAATATTGTAGTGGTTTTTGCCATACATTGACATGAATCAGCCATGGATTTACATGTATTCCCCATCCCGATCCCCCTCCCACCTCCCTCCCCACCTCATCCCTCTGGGTCTTCCCAGTGCACCAGCCCCAAGCACTTGTCTCATGCATCCAACCTGGGCTGGTGATCTGTTTCACCCTTGATAATATACATGCTTCGATGCTGTTCTCTCAAAACATCCCACCCTCGCCTTCTCCCAGAGAGTCTAAAAGTCTGTTCTGTACATCTGTGTCTTTTTCTGTTTTGCATATAGGGTTATCATTACCACCTTTTAAAATTCCATATATATGCTTTAGTATACTGTATTGGTCTTTATCTTTCTGGCTTACTTCACTCTATATAAAGGGCTCCAGTTTCATCCATCTCATTAGAACTGATTCAAATGAATTCTTTTTAATAGCTGAGTAATATTCCATGGTGTATATGTACCACAGCTTCCTCATCCATTCATCTGCTGATGGGCATCTAGGTTGCTTCCATGTCCTGGCTATTATAAACAGTGCTGCGATGAACACTGGGGTACACGTGTCTCTTTCAGATCTGGTTTCCTCAGTGTGTATGCCCAGAAGTGGCATTGCTGGGTCATATGGCATCTTTTAATTTCATGAATGTAGTCATGGTCTTCAATGATTTAGGAGACCAAGTAAATAAAATCTTCTACTGTTTCCACTTTTCCCCCAACTATTTGCAATGAAGTGATGGGACTGGATGCCATGATCTTAGTTTTTTGAATGTTGAGGTTTAAGACAAATTTTCACTCTCTTCTGTCAACCTCATCAAGAGGTTCTTTAGTTCTTCTTCAATTTCTGCCATTTGAGTGGTATCATTTGTGTTGAATTAGGAATAAGAGGGAAAATATCAACTCTCTCACCTACTTTATGATTCTAGCTTAGTTTCAAATCTGAAGTTCAGTCCTAAATGCCATCCTAGAAGGGAATGTGATTCTCCAAAATCATGCTTCTCTAAATTTATACACCTAAAGATTACCAGGAGATGTTGTCCACATGTCTATTCTGCTCCCAGAAATTTCTACTCATATGTCTGAAATGTGACCCAATAATCTACATCTTTAATAAATGCTATTTACGATTCTTTCCCCAGAATTATAAATCTGCATTTGGAATGTAGGCTCTGCCTACATTGAGGAAGTGGGGCAGGTTTCCCTGAGGAAGGCTATTATGTATGTGGGGGCTTCCCAGGTGGCCCAGTGGTAAAGAATCCAGCTTCAGTGAAGAAGACATTGGTTCCATCCCTCTGTCAAGAAGATTCCCTGGAGAAAAAAAAAAAGGCAACCCATTCCAGTATTCTTGCCTGAGAAATCCCATGGACAGAGGAGCTTGGTGGGCTACAGTCCATGGGGTTGCAAAAGAGTCAGGTATGACTCACGACTAAAGAACAGCATAGCTATAGATAGCATCTTTTTAGTGATTATACTAACAAAGCAAAGGAAAGCAATGGTTAAAGCAAAAGCAACAGATCCAACGTGGAGTCAGATTTTGTTCTTCCCTGTTGTCAGAGTGGGGGATGCTCCTTTCCTGTGGCTGGAAGAATAGAAATGGCCAGTGTTTCTCCAAATAGGAGTAGCTTAGCCTCAGGAGTAGAAAGAAGAATTCTTTGTGATGGGCACTGCTTGCAAAGAGAGAATAATGCTGAAATAACATTGTGCTCTTGAGAAAATTTTTCATCAATTGTGAATCCCAACAATTTACAATAGAAGGTACGTGCAGCAGCCAAGCAGGATGGAAAGAACACATATACACATGAATAACAAAACTTGCATTGACAAAACCAACCATAATTCTCTGACCTGGCCTATGAAATAATTTCCAGGTAAATGCATTTGTCCTGACAGATTTTATTAAATAATAATATATAACAGGCACTTGCAGAGTACTATTTATTTCCAACCTACTTCAGGGAAACCATAACTCACATACCCTGGGTTGATTTGAGATCGCCTTTCAGCGATGCCTGGAGTCACAGCTCAATGACAGTTTGGAGTACACAAAGAGAGTAGTGTGTGACCCAGCTGGAATTGTCATTGTATTTTAAGGAGACACATCTAATAACTTCACTGGCATTTTATTCAGGTTGTTTATTCTCTTAATCATTCAATAACCCAGACATTTGCCTTCTTTTCCTTCTTCCTATATAAACAGCTGTGATGAGAATTTTTTTTTTTTTTTTTTTTTTGCCTTTCCAACTTCAAAATGAAATGCAGTATTTTAAGTATTAGCAAGGAGTTAAACTTGATGAGTTGGGATGGTTTGTAGCTCCATATTCCTTCACCTACTCATATCTGGAGGTCCACGAGTGAGTTTTTCTTTTAAAATCTTCCTAACACGATGTGACAGTCAGAAATGAGACTGCGGTCATATAGGAAGCTAATTAAAATGGGAAATAGACTGACAGCTTCACGTCGCCTTTTCCTGTGCTCTCTGCCATCTGGTGGATCTCAGGTGACACTGGGGAGCATGGCAAGTGATCATAAAGATCCTCTGACTCATCCCTGCCCACCCTCAGCTGTGACTTTAAAATCGATATAAAGCGCAGAGCGCAGCAAACTGAAAGGAAAGCTGAGTTCCAGTAGGTATCACTAAAAGCTTTATGCCTGGCATCCACAACTCAGATCTTCCACGGATCTCACTTTTCTCTGATGTCAAGTGGACAACACTTCACACACCTAACAACAGTCCTGAACCAGAATGTCTCTGAGTACCTCCCATCCACAGATTCACTGCTACAATGATAGTGAAGATGACAAGCTGTAATCTCACCTCAATCATCTGACAGCAAAAAAATTAGTCACTTTGACATCCATCCACGTCTGTTGTTCTATCTATATGCTGCCCATATGAGATGCAAAGACTATGGAGTACAATCTTAATTCATTGATTGTAGATGTTAGTCACAACTACAAAAGGCCTTCAAGGTAACATCTAGACTACTGTTTGACCAAACAACTTGGTAGAGTAGCCTAGCCAAGTTGACACAAAAAATTTAATCATCATAGACCTATGGGGACCACCCAAGCAGGCTCCAGGATGCTTGTTCTATAGAGCTTTTCATTTCCAGTTCCCTTCTGCAGTCTCCCCATCTCAGGCACCCTGTCCCCCAACTTCCTGCCGCTTCAAACTCTCCTCTTTCCAGTACTTGACCTCTGTGACTGCTTGTTCCTCACCTCTCAGTCCTATGGTTGGAAAGCTGCGTAAGGAGACAACTGGAATAAATGTAGGGATTTATTTTCCCTGGCTTGTTTTCCCTTTCTCAGGGCTCACAGACATGTTCCATATATTTGTCCAGTGTCTAAAAACAATTAGCTCATATAATGACCTCAGTTATGTAATTGTTTATAATTGGAGGGCAAGATGTATACCATTATTCTGTAATGGTCAGAAGCAAAAACTGAAAGTCATGTAACTAAGTCTTAATTATGTATGTTGGTAATGCTCCAACACCCCCTTTGTAATGAAGTATAACTTATGCTGTAGTGGTTTTCTCTTTTATGTGTTTTAATTAGAAAGAAAATGATTAAAAAATGTATCCATCACTTTAAAACTTTCCACCCTCTCTGACATATTCAATTAAGTAAGAAGTCTTACTTGGTTTGAAGATAGAAACTACTACAACTATCCCAACACAGTACAAATGCAATCATATTGCTGAAAGTTTGGAAATTATTCATTATTATAGGTCATCTTAGAAATGGTTATCAAAAAAATGAGTTAGGAAAATAATCAATAACAAGTATTTATACTGCATAAAAGATTGTAGTAGCTATGGGTAATATCATATTTCTAAACATTTACAGTGTTTTAGCAAATGGTATCAGAATAACTAGACAGTCACAGAAGAATAAATCTAGACATAGACCTTATTTTTTATAGAAAATTTATTAAAAATGGATCATAGAACTAAATGTAAACACAAAACTATAAAACTTTTATAAGATAACACAGAAAACCTAAAGGACTTTAGTATGACAGTGACTTTTTACATAGAATACCAAAGGCATAATCCCATGAATAGCGTGAACCCCGTGAACAGTATGAAAAGGCAAAAAGGCATAATACAAGATATAAATAGTTGATAAACTGGACCTCACTAAAATTAAAACTGCTCTGCCAGTGTGAAGAGAATAAGACAAACCACACACTGAGAGAAAAGACACAAGTGATAAAGGACTGTTAGTCGAACTATACACAGAAATCTTCAAACTCAACACTAAGAAAATAGCCCAATTTGAAAAATGGACCAAAGATCTTAATAGACACCTTACCAGAGAAGACATACAGGTGGCAAAAAAGCATTTGGAAAGATGCTCCACATCATATGTCATTGCATGCATGCTAAGTCATTTCAGTCATGTCCAGCTCTTTGTGACCCTGTGGACTTCAGCCTACCAGGTTCTTCTGTCCATGGAGATTCTCCAGGCAAGAATACTGTAGTGGGTTGCCATATTCTCCTCTGGGGGATCTTCCTGATCCAGGGATCAAACCGCTCTTACGTCTCCTGCGTTGGCAGGAGGGTTCTTCACCACTAGTGCCACCTGGGAAGTCTTCAAATGTAGTTGCTGCTGCCGCTGCTAAGTTGCTTCGGTCGTGTCTGACTCTATGCAACCCCATAGACCGCAGCCCACCAGGCTCCGCCGTCCCTGGGATTCTCCAGGCAAGAACACTGGACTGGGTTACCATTTCCTTCTCCAGTGCACGAAAGTGAACAGTGAAAGTGAAGTCGGTCAGTCATGTCCGACCCTTAGCGACCCCATGGACTGCAGCCTACCAGGCTCCTCCGTCTATGGGAGTTTCCAGGCAAGAGTACTGGAGTGGGGTGCCATTACCTTCTCCGTCATATATAGTTAGATAAATGCAAATTGAAACCAGATGCAATGAAATACCATTACACACCTATGAAAATGGCCAAAATCTGAAACAATGACACCACCAAATGCTGGTGAGGATGTGGAGCAACAGGGACTCTCATTTACTGCTCATGGGAATAAAAAAACGGTACAACCACCTTGGAAAAAACAGTCTAGTCACTTTGGAAATTGAGCAATTTCTTAAAAAACTAAACATAACATGTGACCCAGTAATTGTGCTTTTTGGTATTTATCCAAAGGAGTTGAAAACTTGAACTAGTACTCAGATGTCTATAGAAATTTTATTTGTAATTCCCCAAATGTGGAAGCAACTAAGATGACTATCAGTAAGTGAGTGGATAAGCTGTAGAATATCCAGATAATGGAATATTTTTCAGCACTAAAAATAAATGAACTGTCAAGCTGTGAAAAGATATAGGAAACGTATATTACTAAGTGAAAGAGACCAATCTGAAAAGGTTATATTCTCTGTGATTCCAACTATATGACATTCTGAAAAGGCAAATTGGAGACAGTGGAAAGATCACTAGTTAACAGGGTTTGCGAGTGAGGAAAGTGTATTGAGGGCAAAGCACAGAGGATTTTTAGGGCAGTGAAAATACTCTATATAATACTATAGTGATGGACACATGTCATTATACATTTATCCACACCCATAGAACTCACATCACCAAGCATGCATGCTTGCCCAGTCACATCCAACTCCATCGGGCACCTCTGTCCATGGGATTTTTCAGACAAGAATACTGGAGCGAATTGCCATTTTCCTCCTCCAGGGGATCTTCCCAATCCAGGGATCAAACCCACGTGTCCTGTGTCTCCTGCATTGCAGGCAGATTCTTTTCCTGCTGAGCCATCAAGGAGGCCTGCGACACTGAGAGTGAGCCCTAAAGTGAACTATGGGCTTCCAGTTAATCATGATATGTCAGTGTATCAACAACTGCAACAAATGTACCACTCTGTCAGTATATATCAGCTTCACCAATTGCAACAAATATACTACTCTGGTGAGGGAGGCTGATAATGGGGGTGGTTATGCATGTGTGGGAGCAAGATGTGCACTGAGAAACACCTGCACTGTCCTCTCAATTTTGCTGTGAACCTAAAGCTGCTCTGAAAAAGTAGTCTTTAAAAGAAGTTTCTAGAGCAACACAGGAGTCAGGAAATTCAACTGTGCTAAGTGCTATACTCAATTTTATAAAACATCATACTTTAAGAAAACACTGTGTCCTTGTGCTTTAGAACACCCAAATGTCTTAGAACATAATGCTTGTTCACAGGAGCAGATGAGTATCATTTTTCATCAATGGACAATATTCCAACAGGTTGCATGAGTTCATATGTTAACAAGCATTCAAATAAAAAAGCATTTAGCAAATCATGGTGATGATTTGTCTAAGCATGCCAAAATCTAATAATTATTTAATCTCTTCAAATTGTTTAACTAATGAAGGAAGGATCGTGTGTTCCTAGTCATTCAGTCATGTTCAGTTCTTTGTGACCCCATGGACTGTAGCCTGCCAGGATCCTCTGTCCTTGGAATTTTCCAGGCAAGAATACTGGAGAAGGTTGCCATTTCCTACTTCAGGGGATCTCCTTGATCTGGGGATCAAACCCACATCCACATTAATACTTAAATAAATTCTATAGAATCAAGTCAGGACATGAAATAAGAGGAAAATTTACAAGGTGAGGGTAAGGAGGGAAACTGTATCTTAAGACTCGGCAAACATGTCATTTTTTCTTAGAATGGACTTTGTTGATTTATTCATTTATTTGCAAATCTTTATTAAGTCTTTACTCTTTGCCAGAAACAGAATTGAGGGTTGGTGATAAAACAGTAACAATGTACACACAGTTAGTTGTGATAAGACAGGACATCCAGAATCTAGAACTAGTCATCCCTTAACCTGCATTGACATTGAGCCAGAAAGCCTGCAGATCCAGGTTGTCTGGTTGTATCTGGAGAGGACTAGGAAAAGGGGCAATTTCCAGTTGTGGGAGAGGCAATATAATCCATAGATATCCCACCAGCAATGGAGACAGAGACATAGAGAACAGACTTTGGACACAGTAGGGGAAGGAGAGGGTGGGATGAATTGAGAGAATAGCATGGAAACATATACATTACCATATGTAAAATAGATAGCAGGTGGGAATTTGCTATGACATGGGAGCTCAATCCAGTGCTCTGTGACAACCTAGAGGAGTGGGATGGGTAGGGAGATGGGAGAGGGGTTCAAGAGGGAGCTGACACATGTATACCTGTGACCGATTCATGGCAGAAAAGAACACAGTGTTGTAAAGCAATTATCTTACCAAAAAAAAAAGTGATAACAGCTGAAATCTTATTATTACCTAGGTAGAAAGCTGATAGAATCAATCCAGCAGGGCAGCAGGTTGAATGGGCAGAAACTGAGGAATGGCCAATGCGAGAAGGAAAATTATATCTGTTTCAGAATATTGGTATGGATGGTGTTAATAATACATTTGCTCTCCTTTGCAAGGCTAAGATTATGTTGTTCAAAATAGAGACACAAACCAACAAAGGGTAGAAGTTTACCAAAAAGTCTTGGTTCTACTGCTACAAGGAACAGCAATCTGGCAGGTGAAGCAAGGTGTCAAGACCCACAATATCTCAAACACCACAGTTGACAGGTCATAGTCCCGAACCATTAACTATATATATCAAGGATCTGTAAATAAGAGCAGAGGAATTTTTCAAAATGCAGTTGGGGATGGTTGACAATTACTCCAGGATCCAGTGGTAATCAGGATGATAGACTATCACACTCTCTCTTCAGAAAGCAAGATCCCAGATAAGAGTAAGTTTTCAGTAGCAGACTTTGGGCATTGAGGGGATTTGTACAGTGGGTACAGTTTCTAAACTAATACTCAAACAGAAGAGCAAGAAAAGAATGTTATTATAAGAATTGAGACAAGGTGGTATCAAAGTCAGAGCAACAGTACAGAAGCCCAGATTGCAGAACCAGGCTTCAAGGCCAAAGCCAGGACTCTGAGCTCCAAGCTGGAATTCTGTAGACACCTCTAGCTGGAGGTGAGAGCCAGGGAGATCGTCCAGACAGCAAATGGTCCAATTCAGAGACAATAAACCAGGCTGGGCCTGACAAAGGATCCTCTTTGCTAACTTGGGATTGATTGTTTAAGATAAGTACCAGATTAGTTGACTTTTACATTAAGCAATTTTATCAAAATATCTTTGCTCCATACCATTGAGTCTTTGGTCTTTAGAGTACGTCCAACAGTATAAGATTCAAACATGGTAATTTATTTAAGGGTGATTTTCTAATGCAAGGCTTTCAGATTTGTGATGAGATATATACTACTAGAGATTATCACAACCATGAAGATAACATTTACTTCATCATTTTTAGCTCTACTTAAGGTCTACTATAGACTTAAGGTCTATAGTAGACCTTAGTATAGGTAGTAGACCTGTATAGATCTATAGTATAGGTCAAGTCCCCCAAATGAGAATAACAGCTGTATTCATTGACATGAGAAGCGTGTGCCCCCCTTCACTCCATGCAATTTCTCCTGCTATAATCTCTTCTCCTTTGTCCCTTTTAATCCTACCCCCATCTACTGCGTATAAGCAAGTGCTTTCTCCTTTCCCTAAAATCATGAACACCTAGATTAGAACATTTACTATATTTCAGAAGATTAATAATATTAATAATAATCAGCATTATTATTATGTCAAGCTATCTCTAGAATGGAATTCTTTGAGAGGCTTGATCATATTTTTACAGGCTCAGGTTTTAACACAGTGCCAGACACACAGTTGTCATGTAATGATGTTTGTCAAACAAATCAATGACTAAATAAATACTCATTTTTCCTTAGTATTTTGGAAGAACTGTAGTGTACTATTGAAAGAAATAGTGGAGTATGAATTTGTTTCCCTTGAGCATTGCACTGCCTTTGAATAGTTTCCTCCATTCATTGTATCCCTTCTTATCACCAGATTCCAGCAGAAATATCATTTGGAGAATAGACAACTGACAACGTTATTCCTCTGCCAAGGAAGAAACTTCTTCAAATCTGCAAGGGTTTTATTCTGTATCTTTGATGTGAAAATTTCATCATCTATTTCTGGGAATGCTTGCTATGTTATATAAGGATATAAAGAAAGAAATGAAGAGAGAGGCTACATCTCCACTTCTGCAATCTACAGATTTCAGCTTCAAAGCAAAAACGACAGATTAATTTCTCAAGTCTGGAGTTTGACTTGGAAGGAAAACAACTTTCAAAGCTTATTTGCATCTGATGGCTCAGTTTTATAAATGGCAAAGCTGGAAGCTCATGCACAGAACTCCGTCTGGGCCTGGCATCTGTGTTCATGCTACATCCGAGAATGGGTGAGGAGCTTTCTACCTTTATCTGCTACTTGAAAGGTGTCACTCTGAAGTGTGTTACTGTCCACTAGCATGAGAATAAAGCCTCAGCCAGAGCCCTGTAATCCTTTGTTATTTGGGACAACTCATCCTCTAGTATTTGCAATCTTTTTAATGCTAGTCTCTCTCCTGCCTAAGGTCATAGCTCAGAATGACCCACCTCTTCCTTGGTAGCTCCTAATTTGTCCCCTTCCTTAGCATCAGGTAGGCATGCTCTTTTTCATCTTATTGCATTGCACTCTTGCATTTCCTCATCCTTCCCTGAGTATAACTTGGAGCAAAGTGGATGAAAGGTAATACTGAAAGGTAAGAAATCATGCTATCATCTCTAGCAAGAATTATACCATTGTATAACCTGAAAGGTTAAGATTAGGAAAACCAATCATTCCAAGTGACATCTTATATAAAAGACACATCTAATTTTATCGTGTTGCTAAATCTTTATGCAGATGATTAAATCTGTGAATTTTTCCACTGAAGAATAGACACATTATAACCAGTCCGTTCCAAGTTTCTTCAAATTATGTATATTTCATACAGAACATACATTTCATATAGTATGTATACACATATATGTCAGATTTCAGACTCTCTCTCTCTATATATATATATATATTTATACACCTCAGATATCAGATTACGTAGGTTTTTATATTGTTCTTTGGCAAGCATCTTACTCTACAAGTCATACCATTTCTGCTCTAGCATGGGCACGTTGGGGTTAAACCCTCACCTAAAAGCAGTCATGGACAACTTGTTACTTCTTTTCTTCATTCCATAAATGAAAAATGAATAAACTGATTAGGAGAACAAAAAATTTTTCTTATAAAATATTTGATATTTTTGTGGTTTTTGGTTGGCTGTTCTAAACTAATTCGGCCTTCAAAAAACTCAGTGGGATTGGTAACTGACCTGCAGTATAATTACACAACAATTTCCAAATTTACAAAATGCACCACAGGATGAAAAACACACTAGGAGGTAAAGAAAATGTGTGACATCAAGTAGTTATGGAATTAGAATGAAAACTAATGTTTCTTTACTCTCAAGGCTGGGTCTTTTGGCTAAATCAGCTCTCAAATGTGGTCCAGCTGACAACCTACATCAGAACGTCTTGGGAGCTTTCAAGAATGACTTTTCTATAGCCAATCCCCAAGATATTTTACTTCAGGACATCATTTGCGGGGCCTGGAAATCTGTTTTAGAAGTTTTCCAGATGATTCTAATGTGTAACTAGATTTGGGAAGCAGTAAGACCCTGATGCTGGGAAAGGTTGAGGGCAGGAGGAGAAGGGGACAACAGAGGATGAGATGGTTGGATGGCATCACTGACTCAATGGACATGGGTTTGGGTGGACTCCAGGAGTTAGTGATAGACATGGAGGCCTGGCAGCTGTGGTTCATGGGGTTGCAAAGAGTCGGACACGACTGAGCAATTGAACTGAACTGAAGCAGAAACAAGTTGGTTCTGTTCATGAAACCTTGTAATAGAAGATACTACATTGTAGGTGTCAGCTACAGATTAGGGATCTTCAGAATTCAGTAAGAAACAGATAAGGAGGTTAGTCTCAAGAGTCCTAGTGAACAGTAGAAATACCATGGACTGGATCTTTGGGGGAGGGGAGTTGAGATAGCACTTTATAATCTCCACTAAGCCAAAGAAACACACAGTCTAAGTAAAAACAGGTTCTTCTTGTACAAAACCTCCAATGACTAGTTTCTGACCACTGGTTCCTCTGTGCCAGCCCTTTAAGAAGTTCCATGTCTCAGCAATTAACACATCAAAGTTCTGAAACTATTGTGATCATCCATGCTACCATTTCACTTAGAGGATTGTCAACAACTGGAAAACTAGGAAGATAGGGAGGGCTCCACTCAGGATACAACTGTTAATTGTATGTTAAAATACTGTATATTCTCTAATAGGTAGGTGCATTATGTCCATAAGATGATGTTTGTTAACTGAATTTCTTAAAGTTTTGGTAATCTTAACAATTCTTTGTTAAATCTATTATTTCAAAGAGATATGTCGAAAGTATTCTATTGTTATAGAGATTCGTCCATTTTTCTTTGTAATAATCTCAAATTTTGTTTTATATATCTTGAGGAGAGTTATTCAATGTACATACATTCAACAATATTACTCTTTCTTGGTAACTTGTTTCATTTGTGATTATGTAACAAACCTCTCTATCCTTGACAATATTTCTCCCTTAAGGTATATATTGGCATTATTAATATTTTTCAGTAATTGTCTGGTATTTTTTAAAAATTAATTTCTCTACTTTTGGTCCTTCTTGGTCATTAGATTTTATGTGTGTCTTTTATAAGTGATACATAACTGAATTCCGGGCTTCCCTGGTGGCTCAGCTGGTAAAGAATCCGCCTGAAATGCAGGAGACCTGGGTTCAATTTCTGGGTTGGGAAGATCCCCTGGAGAAAGGAACAGCTACCCACTCCAGTATTCTGGCCTGGAGAAGTCCATGGATTGTATAGTCCATGGGGTCACAAAGAGTCAGACACAACTGAGTGACTTTCACTTACACTTTCAATTTTTTTAATCATTGTCTTTTAATTGATGAGTTTAGCTCATTCACGCTTATGAAATGAAGAAATAGATTTAATTATTTTCATCTTATTTCGTGTCACTGATTGTCTTTGCCTTTTTCTCCTTTCCTTAGGGGTTTTTGTTGTTCAGTCACTAAGCTGTGTCCACCTCTTTGTGACCCCATAGACTGCAGCAGGCCAGGCTCTTCTGTTCTCTACTATCTCTTAGAATTTACTCAGATTCATGTCATTTGAGTCAGTGAAGCTATCTGACCACCTCATCCTCTGCCACCCCCTTCTCCTTTTGCTTTCAATCTTTCCCAGCATCAGGGTCTTTTCCAATGAGTCGGCTCTTCACATCAGGTAGCCAAAGTATTAGAGCTTCAGCTTTAGTAGAGTCCTTCCAATGAATATTTAGGTTGATTTTATTAACATTATTATTCTCCTTCCTATCTTTTACTAAATTGATCACGTTTTTTATGCCATTCTTTTCCCCCCTCTGCTAGCTTTACATCCCGTTCCTATTCTTTGCTGGTTATTACATTCTTCAAAAACTTTAAACATTGCTATCTTTCTTTCTTTTTTTTTTTTTTTTAAACATTGTTATCTTTCTTATCCCCTGAGATTGACAAATATTTTTTTAGGAAGTGAAGTATCTTCCTGCAGCAAATTGTTGAATATTCTCATAAGTGAATGTCACAACATACTGATACAGACAATGAGTAGAAATAAGAAGAAATGAGTCAACTCTGTGCCTTCATTTGATGGTGGTTAAGAAGAGATAGGGAGATAAATACCTTGTGGAACTTCCAAGTGCAGGAAGGAAAACCCTAGGGCCTCCGGTTTCCACAAGTATACTCGGGGGTTCCCTGGAGTCCACAGCTGGTTTCCATGTGCCTTAGGTTGGGTCTTCCTCCCCATCTCACATGCAGGAAGGGACACTGAAGAGGCACAAGTAACTCTCTACCAGCTTCCTATATATTCCTTTGGCTCCTGTGAGAGGTGTGCAGGATGCAGGCCCCAGAGGGAATAGACATGGCAGCCAAAGGTGATTTTCTTAAGGCACAGACAGACCCACCCATTGCTTTGAAGTCTGATCACTCTCCATGAAGTCTCCAACAGGTTTTCCCTCCCTGCTGAATAACCGGTCTCATTCTCTTTAGAAATTCACATGATTTCCAAGTCCTCTGTGTTCTGGTTCTCCTCTAGCTCTTCATTAGCAACTCATTCAATACTTTCTCCTGGCTGTCCCTGCTCTGCAGATGGGCCCAGCAGCCTGTCTGGTCCCAGGGATGCGAGCACGTTGGTATCTCTGATATTTCTGCAGCAGCAGACAAATGATGGTCTCCACCAGGCACTCTGCTCTTCATGGAGCACGAAGCTCAGGGAGGGATCCTAACCAGTTAGGTTTTGGCAGCTGGCTGTCTCTTGCAGTCAAGATAGTAACCAAGGAAGAAGTCAGAGCGGGGGATGTGGGAGAGAATTCAAGATCATCACATGGACTTACTCCACAGCTTATTAGGATGTCTTCAGTTGCAGGTATCAGAAAACCTAGCTACAACCAGCATAAATGAGAAAGGTATCCACTGACTTGTAGGATCAAAAAGTCCCCAGAAGAGCTACTTGTAAGTGATATTTAATCACTTGGATTAAAATATATAATAAATACTCAGGTTTCACCCCCTCTTTTTAGCTGCAGTTCTGTATTATTTCATTTGGGCAAGATCTCACCTGACGGTCCTGAGATGGAGGCCAAGAGCTCCCTGAACTGTCTTTATCATTTGTATCTGCAGTGGAAAATGATCATCCCAGGACCATAAGATGAGGTCTTGCTACTTACAAGTAGATTCACTTGCCAGATGGTCTGTGCAGAAACCAACTCTTATTAAACATCCTGAATGGGTGATACCTAGCACAGGGATTTATTTTGGTAGAATGCAACTCTATCCTTTCCCACTTCTTGTGCTTTTTGCATTCTTGCCTCTGTTCTCATGGCTTTAAATCTGTTTCACTAAATAAGAATTTAGAGGAGACATGATGATATATGCATCAAAAGAAAAATAAAACTGCTGAAATTCTCTAAGGTAAGGTTTATGACTCCCATTTTATAGAGCAGAAACTGAGACTAAAGTTAAGTCACAGTGCTAATAAATGGGTAAGTTAAGGCAGGAATTCAGGAATTGCTTAAAAGTCTATGCTCTCTTCCAGAGGCCAGTTGCTTCAACTGAGTGTCCTTAGGAAAGGGACTATAAGACAGTTTTAACATTCTGTAATTCTCAGTCTGCTGAGAATGCCCCCAACTCCTGCCCCCCACAGCAGTGCAGGCTAACAGTGTTCAAGGTTCTGTGTTACATCCTGGGCAAATTGGCTGTCAAACTATAGAGATTTGGGGTAAGGGATGAGTCTCGCACATTTCATTGTGTGAGATCTGAAATACCATTCAGACAACTTAACCATTTCTGCAGGCATGCATATATATTTTGCTTGGAATTTTTGTTATCTTATTGGCTACTTGTTTACATCATGTAAGTCAGTTTGCACAGTAGCCAAGTAGAAGCTTATGATGAAATTATGTGCCACCTGGAATCAAATTCTGCTTTTCTTATATTCAGCCACCTCCAGATTCGAAAAATACATCTCTCAGAGTGAGGGCAGGGATACTATGTGCCTTGCGAAAACTTCCTGATTGCCTTTCAGTGAATTCCAACTATTTCAGTTCTCACGCGGTGGTGGGGGAGGTAGATGAAGAAGAACAAAGTTTATTTATTACAAGGAAGATCGTCACTTCCTTTAGGTGGGGCCCCAGCAGAAGCTCTGTACCAACTCCCTTTAGAAAGTCTAAGCATCTGTGTCACCCATTGGCTTGTTTTCCTGGACTAGCCCCTCCCCCTGCCAAAAAAAAAAAAAAAAAAAAAGATGCAACAAGGACATGTATGTTAATTCTTTTAAAAAGAATGTGGAGGAAATGTGTACAATGTAGGAAAATAATTCCACCTTCTGGAAAAGATAGACATGAAAAAAATTTTTGGATAATCGCTGCTTTGATTTGCATCCCTTTGTTAACTGAATTTAATCCTCTGCCTGCTGTCATAAGGGAGAAACAAGAGAGAAAAATAAATATGATTATTAAGGTGACACTTCCCTGATGTTAAAAATTAATGGCATTTTCACAAAAGAAAAAAGGCCTTGGTTATTCAACAGGACATATTTTTAGCCAGAAGAGGAACTATAGCTTTAGAAATATAAATCAGGGGCACCTAAGTGTGGGTGAAAATTAAACAGACAAGCATGCCCTGGAAGGACGGCATGGTACCTAAGGACTTGCTCTGTCAGTAGCTCTAGTATTGCCAAGGACTGAGGAGGACTGCATGGGGTGAGCAGCAAGTCTGAACACACAAATGTCCTCTTCCTTGCTCGGAGTCAGGAGCCCACTCCGTCCCCTCTCCTGTGGGATGCAGTGATCCCCCAGCTCAGGGTGACCAAGAAGCCTAATTAGATGGTCTTCACCATGGACACTGGTATTCTGAGAGGATGGCATCTCTAGAACAGGGATTATTTTATAATTAGGATTAATTCCAGCATGAAAAGGATGGGTTTTCAAATAATGCTTTCATAACTGAAAAGAACTGTGGTTGGTTTTTGAAAAGACCTGCTCTTGTGAAACTTGACATTCTGGGCTCCAGAGCAATGTTCACATAAGGAACTCTCTCTCCACGTCACCGTGTGCGCTGGGCCCTGGGAAGGCTCTCATGTGGGTTATTTGTGTGCTGAATACCCCTTAGAAACATGATTGTAGGCTGCTCCAGGGCTTCCTTGTAGCTAAACTACTGCTCTGCTAGGCAGGTTCCAGTAGACCTTTCACAGTACGCCAGGAACTTTGGAAACACATCAGCAGCATCTACACTACAGAAGACAGCTGAGGATCATTACGAGCACGGCTGGGGTGACTAGGATGGCTGAGTACATAAAACATAGAGCTCCGTACACGAACATTCAAAAATTAACAAAACCACACATACTCATATTGTTCAGAGTCTACCTATCTCTCCAACTACCTATCTATCCATCTACGTATCTATCTACCTATCTTGGTAGAATGCAGTTCTTTCCTTTTCTTCTGCTTGTTTTTGACTTCCTATCTCTGTTTTTATGACTTTAAGCATGATACTTCCACTAAATAAGACTGTAGGGGCTTCCCTGGGAGCTCAGTTGGTAAAGAATCCACCTGCAATGCGGGAGACCCTGGTTCGATTCCTGGATCAAGAAGATCTCCTGGAGAAGGAAATGGCAACCCACTCCAGTATTCTTGCCTGGAGAACCCCCATGGACAGAGCAGCCTGGCAGGCTACAGTCCACAGGGTCACAAAGGTTTGGACATGACTGAGCGGCTAAGCACAGCAAGCGTGATGCTTCCACTAAATAAGACTCTAGAGGAAGGCCATTGATTTATTTGAACTAGTCTTTTAATATCCTTCGGGGAAAATTTGGGTGTGCATATTATACACTGTATGTCCGCTCAGAGTATTCTTTTCCTCCTTTTTTCTGTGTGTGTATGTACTAGGGAGGAGGGGAAGGGTGCAGTGTGATAGCATTTTAACAATGAGGTTGTCTTCAGAGGTAGTAAGTTTTCCCATTAATTAAGATGTTCAAGTAACAAGTTGGTTACTGGGTAAAGATGTTTCAAAGGGAAATGTCTTAGCAAATGAATAGTTTATTCACACCTGTCAGCAGTTCTCTTTTAGTCCTTAACGTGTATTAAGTACAATGTTTCATTATGGAGGTTATTAACTAAATTAGTTGGCTTACAAGAATTCCAATTCTCTAAGGTATGCTCTGACCCTGTCTCTGTCCCATTTATAATTCTATTTAGTTATAGATATTAATGGAATAAGAGATCAAATATTCCTATTAATAAAAATATAGACACACAATTTCAGTATAGATACATACATACTCAGTCCTGAATATTCATTGGAAGGACTGATGCTGAAGCTGAAACTCCAATACTTTGGCCACCTGATGCAAATAACCAACTCATTTGAAAAGATCCTGATGCTGGGAAATATTGAGGGCGGAAGGAGAAGGGGACAACAGAGGATAAGATGGCTGGATGGTATCACCGACTCAATGGACATGAATTTGAGTAACTCTGGGAGTTGGTGATGGACAGGGAGGCCTTGCTTGTTGCAATCCATGGGGTCGCAAAGAGTCAGACACGACTGAGCGACTGAACTGAATTGAACATACATATTGCATTATCATTATCTAATTGGTAAAGGTTCAAAATATACTTAAAACATCATTTAATTGTTGATATAAATCTATATTTAAAACAGTTCTTCTATTATTTTTGAAATGTTGATTATCTGTTATGAAGTCTCATTAGCTGATAAATGTTTCTGGTATCAACTCTGCCATTTTCTGCCCCTCTCTCTTCACAGGCCTGCATTACCAGTATAATCTTAAATTCCCAGCTGTCTGTTTGTGATGATTCATTTTGTTACAACTGGATAATATTATCTGTAAATATGTTTTACTGGGTTCAAGGAAATTGAACTGTGTTCCAACTTGTGGAACACAAATGAACAGATGGGACCTGCACCGCCCACCCCTGTAACGGAGCATGGCTTCCCTCACCTCCTTCCCAATCAGGTGGCTAATGGGCCAGCAGCCACTTAGTCACACAGATCCCATGTCTGGAAGGGACCCCTACTTTGCACAATGCTCAGCTGTTACAGTCCTGTAATTATTAATAATCTTATCTTTGAATTGTGTTTTGTCTACTGCTATTGTGAATGTGTTTGCCTTAAAAAAAGAATAAGAGGAAGTGGTTTGGGAATTTTGAAAGGAGGTATAATCATGTTTCCAAAGATTGGGGTCTGGGGTGGGAGTGAAGAACTGATTAGTGCAATAGAGTAGGACTGCCCGGCAAAGTCCTTGAGATTTGTGATCATAAACTGGTCATTATGTTTGGATGATTTTTCTCTAGCCATGTTCACCTACAAAGTTATAAGAGGGAAGCAGCTGAAGACTTAAATGTGAACAGGGTTGAAAGTTTATAGGCAAACATAATAGGAGCTGGGAGCATGTGAGAGGCTATGAAGTCTAATGGGATGAAGAGGAAAGTGACGACTGTGTGGGAGGGGTCAACGCCGAGCACATGGATGGAGAGCCCTGTCTGTGGGGTGCGGGAAGGCTTGTAGGCAAGCTAGAATAAGTTAGGGGGGAAGACAAGAAATGCTGGTTAAGGGTTTGCTGCTCTTTTTCAGTTACTAAGTCGTGCGCAACTCTTTGCGACCCCATGGACTGCAGCATGCCAGGCTTCCCTGTTCTTCACCATCTCCCGGAGTTTGCTCAAATTCATGTCCATTGAGTTGGTGAGGCCATCCAACCATCTCATTCTCTGTTAAGGGGCGGGGGTAGCCAATTGAAATCGAGACTTTGGAGGAGGCACAGCTATTGATGATCACCAGGTCTGGGACAGGAGCACAGAATACTTTGCTGGGGTGGATGGAGGAGAGAAGTGAGTAACAGAGACAGGGTTCTGACAGAGCCCAGAGAGTTGGGGGATGCACTTCCAGGATGTTCTCCTAAAGCAGGGGCAGCAGTATCGAGGGAAGGAAGCAAAGAGAGTTAAAACCTTACATGGCTGATGATAACCAGGAGGAGCAGTGGCTGTACGTTTCAAAGGAGCTGGCTGGCTTGTTCAAAGGGGAGCCATCACTGGCAAATGCAGAGTGGGCAGAGATTCCCTTCGGATGGAAAAGTGAAAGGAATTTCAGGGAATCATGGAGTGGAGGTAGAGAGAGGAAGGGTAAACATTCTTTGTCAAGGAACAAGAAGTTAGTGGAGAATGAAGACAAATTAAATTCTTTAAAAAGTCATTCTAAGTGTCTCATTAATTCCCTCAAATATTAGATATGTCACAGAACTATTTAGAGTCAGGAAACTATGGAAACCCCAGGTTAGTTTTGTCAGCTTGACTTGCTTTTCTCCATGTTGTTTTCTGTTGAGTCACATGTCGCCAGGTTGAGATACCATCAGAATCATTAGCAATATGAGAGCACTTTACATGAAATAGTTTTAATCTGGTCACATCACCAGAGTCTCAATGTGAAAGAAGGAAAAGATTACCTATTGTGTTCATTTAGCAAGCAAACATTTCTTGGTTATCTTCTCTGTGTAAAGCACTGTGCTAAATGAGGAATGTGAAAATAGCCTAGATACTATTCCTGTCCCAAGAACTTCATAAAATTTGGATAGTTAAAAAAAATGAAAAGAATTTGGATAGTAAAATGGTGTGATGGAAACTGGAAGCACTTGTATCTTCCAAGAGTCTAACAGGGGAGAGGAAAGGAGTAGTATCTATACCCAAGATCTAACTGATCCAACTTGTTTGATGGGGAAGCCAAAACCCACAACTGTGGTGGAATGTTGGAGTCCATGTGCATCTCAAAGTGGCAAAAATGGCACCAGCCTGGAGTCTGGTAGAGATGTGTTTGGGTTCTGGAGATCCAGGTAAATCTGAAATGATCACAGTTGTCAGGAAGATAATGGTTCCAGTAGCCAGATACTCCATGGAACCAGCATCTAAGTTTTAAGAGCAAAATGAAGAAAATCTAGAGACTGTCATAGAATAGACCCCCCATAGAGAACTGCTTCTTAATACTGCCATTCCCAACTTTATGCAAGAATTTAATCCTGTAATTTATAATCCCATGCAGTTATATTCCAAGGCTGTGTTTGCATGCATTGTTTCAGTGTCTGTCTTCAGGACTGATATTCAAACAGAAACTCTAGGCAAACATCTACATTCTCTGCTAAGATACCCACAAGAATCACATCTACCCAAATGTTCTGGGTCACTGGCCACATTGCCAAGATTATCTATATTTTCTGGAAGAAGTATTTATTTATTTACAACAGAAGCTTGGTTTGGTATATGACATAAAATTGAACTCAATGGACCATTATTATACAGAGTCACTAAAATATTGAGAAATTGTAGATTTATTATTTTTAACTAACTTCTCTAGCAAAATCTCATAATTAACCCAGGCACTTAGAAAATAGGATACTTTATGCTTTTAAAGTTATTTACATTTTATCACAAATGTTTTCCTTCTCTCCCCCAACCTCACTACTAACTGAAATTGACCATAATTACGGATGCTATTTTCACTGGAAAATCATAAATTTAGGACTGGAAAGCTCCTTAGAAATGATGAGACTAGGTTAAGTGACATAAAAATCATGCAGTTAGTGGCAGAGCCAGATTTTAAAATATAAGGCTTGGTGTAAAAAGAGTCCCAAAATATTCCAAGGTTATTATTTTTCTTCACTAAATTTCTGATATTAATGTGTGCATGCTCAGTTGCTCAATCCTGTCCAACTCTTTGCAACCCCATGGACTTTAGCCTGTCAGGCACCTCTGTCCATGGGAATTTTCAGGCAAGAATACTGAAGTGGGTTGCCATTTCCTCCTTCAGGGGATCTTCCTGATGCAGGGATCAAGCCTATGTCTCCTCTATCGCCTGTGTTGGCAGGCAGATCCTTTACCACTGAGCCACCTGGGAAGCCTTCTGGTGTTAATGAGTGAAGAGTGAAGTTGCTCAGTCACGTCCACTCTTTGCAATCCCGTGGACTGTAGCCCACCAGGCTCATCTGTCCATGGAATTCTTCAGGCAAGAGCACTAGAGTGGGTTGCCATTTCCTTCTCCAGAGGATCTTCCCCACCCAGGGATCAAACCCAGGTCTCCCACACTGCAGGCAGATGCTTTACTGTCTGAGCCACCGGAGAAGCTGGTGTCTCTGATATTAATACCCATATACAAATAATGCTTTCACTAAAAATTAAAGAAAGAAATATACTTCAGGCTATTTGGGAGCTCTGATTAGTCACAGAATATGATCATTTTCCTTTAATGGATATTGGAAGAGTTTTTTTCTGTTCTTCCTGTTGTTTTTAGTTTTATCCAGGGTCACTATTTAAAAAAAAAAAAAAAAAAAACCCTGAAAACATAGTTACTTTTGGCACATTCAGAAAACCAAGGTTGCTTTGAGTTATACTTGGACTTCTTGATGTTTTCATCAATTTAAATAAATGTTCTACAGCTCCTTTTAGATGGCTTTTACAAGGTCATTGTATATGGATGAGTCATCACACTGCTACTGGAAAATGACTTTAGGAATAAGCCATACAGAGATTTGAAAGAGCCTTGTTTCTCACTATGACAGTTATGCAAGTGGAAAGAATAGCCTTGAATCCAGAGAAAGGAGTAGCATGCCAGAACATTTCAGCAACCAGAGTATTTCTCTTTCAAAAATGAACATATTTATCTTTATTAACTATATAGTTTTGTAATGATATTGTTTATTTACTTGCTGGTCAAGAGATTTCCAAAATTAATTTAATTAATATGAATATGCCCATAGCTATACAGAATCTTGGCTGTTTGACTAGTTGCATCCCTAATGAGGCAGATGTCAAACTTAGATTCCACTCCCTGTAGCACTTGGCTTTCAAAGTGAGTTTATTATTCAGGATTAAAAGTTCATTTCAGACCATAGGTAGATGGATAACAGTCTACTTTGTTACTCAGTATGTCTCTTGACAATTTATTTTGTTGTTTAGTTTGTTTGGGAATATTTAGTACTAGAATACAGACACATCAGATTTTCATTGTTGCAGTCACCATTTTTGGGTCATTGAAAAGAACTGTATGCTTTAATAGAACAAAGGAGAATGACTTTATTCTCATCAAACAGTATATTAAAAGTTTTAACACTGTTGCTTCTCCTTAAGTTCTTCTTGGTTAATTTCTTAAACAATGGACCAAAATGAAATGTCAAGAGTCTTTTGTTGACACTTGATTTGTATGCAATAGAGTCATTTACCATTGTCATTATGTAATACTTAAAAAAGTTCTACTAGGTTAGCTAAAATAAGGTCTTGTCATCTTCATTTCACTGCTAAATAAAGGAAAGTTCACTGTCATACAATCTGACCTACATGCCATATTAGTTTGCATCCTTTTAAAATTAAGCTTTATCCCACTGCTGGGCATACACACCAAGGAACCCAGAGTTGAAAGAGACATGTGTATCCCAATGTTCATACAGCATTATATACAACAGCCAGGACATGGAAGCAACCTAGATGTCCATCAGCAGATGAATGGATAAGAAAGCTGTGGTACATATACACAATGGAATATTACTCAGCTATTAAAAAGAATGCATTTGAATCAGTTCTAATGAGGTGGATGAAACTGGAGCCTATTATACAGAGTGAAGTAAGCCAGAAAGAAAAACACCAATACAGTATATTAACACACATATATGGAATTTAGAAAGATGGTAATGATGACCCTATATGTGAGACAGCAAAAGAGACACAGATGTAAAGAACAGACTTTTGGACTCTGTGAAAGAAGGCAAGGGTGGGATGATTTGAGCGAATAGCACTGAAACATGTATATTACCATATGTGAAATAGATCGCCAGTCCAGGTTCGATGCATGAGACAGGGTGCTCAGGGCTGGTGCACTGGGATGACCCTGGGGGATGGGATGGGGAGGGAGATGGGAGGGGGGTTCAGGAAATTATAAATAGCACATGGCTGAATTTGGGAATACAGAATCCTTGAATACCGAGGATCAAATGCCATTCAATTATGCATTACATTTACCATAATTATTAAATTAAAAAATAAATTCAAATAGAAGTACAATAAAAATGCATTCAAAATAAAATTCTATCAAATAATCATTTGTTTAAATTAAATCAGATTCCTGTCCTCAGGGAACTTGCAGTCTAGTCTGAAAGGTAGATACTACCCTCATGCTTATTCCTTCATACAAATTATATCTTAAAATCATAATTTTAAGTTTGTTTATAAGTTTACTGGGTTTCCTTGATAACTTATAAACAAACTTTAAAAATATGATTTCAAGATATATTTTGTATGAAGAAAAAGGCATGAGGGAGTATAGCTCATGGGGCACTTTTACCCTGGGTGCTCAGCATTAACTGCAGTTTGCTTCAAACAGGGCATAGGAAGTTACCACTAAGAATGTCATTGCAGGAAACACCTGGAAACTCTGCTTTCCCACTCCTCTCTCTCCTTATCACAGAAAGAGGAAAGGAGCATTGCACAGCTCCACCTGAAGGAGATCTGTCTGAGATGCTTGAACATACACACCCTGAAATGAGCTCACCCTGTGTCCTCACCTTCACTTACACGTATAAACACCCCTCTGTCATAAACGTTCACTCGGGCCATGCACGGGAAAGGCATAGCACAATGTGAAATTCGGTTTTTATACCTATCAAGTAAGAGGGGCCAAAATGGATTTTTGTACAGATTATAAGTACTAATCATGAGGTAAAATTGGTTCAAGGGTTTTTTAAGAAATATGTCAGATCTTTATCACAGAAGCTGATTAATACCTGTTAGAGTTGGAAAACGGGCTTTAGAAATATTTTATTCCAGTCACCTCATCTTACAGAGACAGGAGCTGAAGCACATTTGCTCAAGGTTATAGAAATACTTACTGACATGGTCTGGATAAAATAGATTAGTTTTAGATGACAAATTCACTGGAAAGAAGATATATATTTATGTGTCCTAGATGTCATAAATTTTTAGTGTTTGATAAAAGTTGAACTGTTACACCATATATATATATATATATATATATATATATACACATACATACATACACACACATATATACATGTATATAGCATGTGTAAATGTGAAATGAATGCATTTTTAAAACTGGATGCATTTTTTAAATGTTTAATTGCTGATTCATCCTTTACTAATAAGCAAACTGATATATTCTAGCCACACACACACACACACACACACACATACACACATCTACCTGATGGAAAAGTTTTAATTCAAGCAAAGATCCCTTTACTTATCTAATTTGACTGCTATAGGCCATGCAACTTAATATTCTATCATGCTCAGGTGCTTAGCCTTGTCTGACTCTTTTGTGATCCCATGGACTGGAGCTCACAAGGCTCCTTCATCCACGTAATTTTCCAGGCAAGAATACTGGAGCAGGTTGCCATGCCCTCCTTCCCGACCTCGGGAAGAGGATCTTCCCGACCCAGAGATAGAACCAGCATCTCTTGTGTCTTCTGCATTGGCAAGCATGCTCTTTACCACTAGCATCACCAGGGAAGCATGCCTGCTCAAAGTGAACTTTGAGCATGGAACCTATAATATACAATAAGTTTAAAAACTTAAACTGTCTAAATAGTCATCTATATTGACTTTTATCCTTAATAAAAGTATTTATATTCCTCATGGATTGTTTATAGATCAAAACTGTTCAATTTAAGAAATAAGCAGCTTAAAATGCTTTAAACATGACAACAAATAAATAATTAACCCCTCATAAGCAAATAAAAAGAAAAACTGAGAAAAACATTTGTAATAAAACTTAAATTGTTAGTAGCCCTAGTATAAAAATAACTTCTAGATATGGGACAGGAGATACACATATAGAAAAGTGGGCCAGATAGACAAACAAAAAAGAAATGCAAGTGACTGTTAACCATATGAAAATATAGTCAATCTACCAATAAGAGAATCAAAATGAAAACTACAATGAGAAACCATTTTCACCTACCAGACTGGCAAAATTTTAGGGGTGAGGGGTAGGGAAATAGACATTTTTTAAAATCATTGGTGGCAATGCAAAATGATAAAACCCCTATGAAAGAAAATTTGACACTGTCTTCCAAAACTATATGTGCATTTACCCTGGGACCAGCAATCTCATTTCTAAGATTCCTTCCAAAATACTATGGGAAAAAAACAACACAACAAAATGTCATGTTTACAAAACTTTTCATGACAGCCTTGTTTGTAATAACAAAAGACCAGAAACCACTAATTTCCCAGGGTTGTCACAACAAATTCCCACAAAGTGGGACAGTTGGTTTCAAACAATAGAAACTTATTATGTTACAGTTCTGAAGGCTAGAAATCGGAATTCAATGTGTTGACAGGGCCATTGGCTCCTTTGAAACCATGAGAGCAATATTTTCTTGCTTCTTTTAGCCTCTGGTCTTTGACAACAATCATTGGTATTCCTTGGTTAGAGATATGTCAGTCCAATCTTTTTCTCTTTGTCTCATGACCATCTTCTTTCTGTGTGTCTCTGTCCTCCTCTTGTAAGAACACCAGTCATACTGGATTAGAGTCCAAGTAATGGATGAGCATGACCTCATCTTAACTTGATTACATCTGCAAAGACTCTGTTTATAAATAAGGAAGATCCCATTCATGGGTACCAGGGGTTAGGACTTAGAAATATCCTTATTTGTGTGTGAGGGCACAATTCACCTCGTAATAATAATGAATAGATTGCATAAACTATGGTACATGAACACAATGGGAATCTATATACCTATAGTAATAATGATTAATATAGCTACATACTACTATGAAATATTCTCTAGAATATATTAAGTAAAAAGAGCAAAGTGAAAAAAAGTGTAGATTGTATTCTACTATTTAACTATGCCAGGATATGTTTATTTGTTTAAATCACAAAGTAATAAACACCATAATAAAAGAATTATGAGGGAATAATATGAAAGAAAGAAGTTAAACTTCCATGGATATCAGTTGCTTTTGTGGATTTGATTTTGGAAGTATGTAAATATTTTATACAATTAAAAAACAAAATTGAAATTAAAAAAATAAACCCTAAACATCAAGAACAAAATGAAATAAATGAATCTGTCTTTCCAGTTGATGGAACTGACATAGGAACTATTCCAAATAAAACACACTAATTTGAAAGTACATCCCTTAGCACAAAGAAAAGTGTGGAAAAATCTCAAACCATTTTTCAGCAATCATATTGTTGATGGTAGTATTAAGCCTGAGGTGTGTCATATATATAATAAATTAATAAACTGATGATCATGTGGATGTTATTGAAAACCAGAAGGTCTGGGAGAAAGGCAATAAAAATAAGGTTAAATAAAAATGTGGCGTGAGGACAGTATTATAATATTTAAAAGAGGGGCTTTTCTTTCCTTTTAGAGACACTGATGTATATACAGATGAAATAATATACTATCTGGTATTTATTTCAAAATAATCAGGAAGGTGGAAAGGGAAATGAGTGGGGGTATTAAAGAAACAAACTGACTATTAGTAGACAATGGTTGAACTAGGTTATGGTTACATGGAGAATTAATTATACCATTGTCTCTACTTTTGCACATATTTGAAATTTTCCATATTTTCCTAAATGGATTGTATTTATTATATACATAAACATAAGCATGTATCTTATGAATATGCATATGTTGATCCACATTCTAAGTATTTATACACTCATAAGTAAATATGCCTAGTAAAAACAATAAAAATGTATAGATTTTTGATTAAACCAGTTGCTCTGTCATTCAATGTATTGGCAATGAATTAGTGTTGCCTTTTGAGTAATTATCCCCTTTCCTGTGGGCAGCAATGTCAATCATAGTCATCAAACAAAGCACACTCACCTTCCCTTTGGAACACTCACCTAACACATATGGGAATTCCATAGGAAAACAATAGAAATTCCAGCAATTCCTAGTTTTCTAGTTAACTTCTCAGCCCCGACCACTCCAGATTTCCTGAGGCCCAACATGATGTAGATGTGGAAATCACAGTAGTGAGTGGATTGTGGGTGTTCTCTTGCTTAATTTGTGCAACAAGTTTGAAATATGTCACCATTGACACCAATTTCTTTCCCAAGCAAATGCCAGATGCCTCGTAGGTTTGATCTAATTAGATGTTGTATCTTTTTACTTTAATCTTTTACTCACCAAATTAATTTTCACATCAGTGGTAAAGTTCAACCACGCTAAAGCGTGATGATGAATCAGATAAATCACCCCTTCTCCCCTAGGAAGGAATGAGTAAGGATCTGGAGAAGGAAGCTGGGTAGGGGGGTGACTCTAGTGAAAGCCCTTCTGTGGTAGACATCAGCCAGAAATAGAGGCTGCACTCTGAAACGTCTGTAAACTCCCTCGCCTCTTCTATTCAGTGCCAACATGTCAGCTATTACTATGTCTCCTTTCTCACCTTCAAATCACACTCTTATTTTTAGATATATGTATGTTTATTATGTGTATGCATATTTATTCATGTTAGGGGTTAGGTGTTGATAAACTTTAGCAGAATGGATACATTTGTTTTGACTTGACCCATATAAAGAATACATCTCTGTCTGTTGTTCTCTGTCCTCCACGGGCTTTCCCATTCTGGTTGGTTGTCCTATCCTAGGGTTCCCCTCTAAGCTTCAGAATAGGGCTTTTGGGAGAAAAGAAAAAGCTTCAATCATTATGGCTGCCTCCCTTTGAGCTCTTTAGTATTCACTGCTCTGTTGAGTAGTGTTAATACTAAGAACAGTTTATTTTTAATGTCCCATTAAAAATAAAAGAATGGTGAACATGAAAAAGAAAAAAGAACAATTTCTTCTAGTGAGTGGGATGCTGTGTACTGTCAAGATCTTCATCAGGAGAATTTATGGACTATAGCTTAGAAGGCCAACAGAATGTACTAGAAAGCAAAAGTAGGTTGTTGAGGTCAGGAACAAGCCATTAGGTTAAATATAAAAGAAGTGTTTTGTTTTTTACATATACCTTAAACAATTTAGATTCTTTGTAGTTAAAGTTTTAAAATCTTGGATTTGGTTACTGTAACATTAATTTGAGCTTATCCCATGTCTAATTGCTTGAAACAGACTCAGCCAAGAACCTTTCTATAAAACTCATATAAAACTGACTGATTATTAGATACATATATTTTCTGTTAAAGCTAAGGCATGCCCCAAGTAAATTTGCTAGCAGTACTACATAGAACAAATGAGAAATTTGAAAGCAGAGCATTGACATCATGGATATTTTCTGGCTATACACTTTAGGACTTAATTCAATAAAATATTATTTATAATATGAGGTTTCAAAGCTAGGATGCCTAGAAAATACACAATTGAGAAACTTTTACATTTATGTTATGTTTAAATCCAAGATTATTCTGGGAAAAGGTCACTTGTCCAAATTCATTTTGACTCTTGTTATTCTTTACAGTTGACAAAACTAGCTGTTGTCAGCTTTTAGAAGTATCTGGCTTGTTTTCCAGTTACAAATGGAGTCATCCATTTGTGCTCATCCAATAAGCCATGAGCACCATGTACAGTTCCCAGTAGTGTAAAAATGTTAGGTTCTTGGTTACAGTGTAAAATAATCCATAGTTTAACTGAGTACTAATTGTGAGATTATAGTTACTCAATTGTAGTGAGATAGATAAACATCTAGACATTTCAGATTAAAATATTAGAAAGCGGTTCTTTCTCTACTTGTATAACCATCAGAAAAAAAGAAGATATTAACCTAGAGTATTTTTCAAGCTGTCTAGAAATGAAAATGAAGACATAAAGATGTATTTACTAAAGATGATAGAGATGAAAAAAAAAATAGAAGAGCCCTCAAGCATGATTTTGTTTGAACTTATGTCTCTTAAGGTCACTTTTCCTGTGAATATCCTACAATTCTGAGATAATTAACTCTTGACTGGGAAGAAGTAAATTTAACAAAGAAAATACACCAGGTTTTATCTTTGATTCTACCTGCGACTCCTCCCATTATGGTTAATAAAATAACAATTCAGGCTTGAACGTTGGGTTTACTTTGACGCATCTTTTCCATTACCCAGTCATCTTGCTGGATACTGATCCCTACCGACTCGGCTGCCACGGCGTCCTTCATATCCACTCCATCTTTTCTAGGTTTACAATCGAAGTCCTAGGCCAAGTGTTCACTGCCTCTCACCCAGCCTTCTGAAGCAGCCTGATTGTGCTACGATTGGAGAAGGAAATGGCAACCCACTCCCGTATTCTTTCCTGGAGAATCCCATGGAGGGAGGGGCCTGGTAGGCTACAGTCCATGGGGTCGCAAAGAGTCGGACACGACTGAGCTACTTCATTAGCACTAGTTAGCTATGATTGTGCTATTTAATTTTTCCCTCTTGTCCCTACACACTGCCCCTCAGTTAATATTACTATAAAGTGGCTTCAATATTGCCATGCACGTGACATAAATGACTGATGGTTTTAGCAGTGTCCAAACTCCAGAGCCCAGTAAACTAGGCTGCTTGCAATATGACCACTGCCTTCGACAGCTTCCTTTAAGTGTCTTTAATACACTCTGTCTTTCAGGCACATTAGAGTAACATTCCATCCAAAGAACACATACTGTACAGTCCCATCTCTGAATCTCCAGTCTTATGCTTTTGGTCTTTTTGAAGCAGCAGTTGAAATTCTTAAAAACCATTCTCATCATCCTAATAGGTAGCACTGATTAATATAATCATCTTGCTTGCTTGTTTAGATCATCTGTGCTGCTCAGAATCTTTCTAAACTTATGTCCAGACAACTATTTTGACTTGACCTGGTATACGTGATGAAATTACTGCCTCTTATCACTTAATACTCTAATGGAATTTTGAATTAAAATAGGTAGTGGACATAGACTAGATTTCATTGTGTTTGGGAGGAAAGAAAGAAGGAAATTAAAGTCAAAGACATTTTTCCAGCTTACAGAGAACTGAATCTGTTTTTCAAACAGCAGCAAGAATCTATGTGGACACAAGCATAATCAAATCTATCACATAAAATGTAGAACAAGAAAGATGAATTATACTCTGATCAGAGAGAAGACGACAAAATGTTGACCTGTTTGAATATCCTTGCACAACTTTCTTTGGTAGCTCAATGTGTTCTGGGGGAAAGAACCCTGTTGATGAATCCAGAAACCAAGGTTCTGGTCCTAGCTCTGTAACTGAGTTAATATGGGACTTCTAGAACATCTTCTCTGTGCACTTTGCCTTTTTATGAAACAGATGGACCAGTTCTCTGAGTCCCTACCACCCTGATCAACTGTATTAGAGCTCATGGAGTCAATACAAACTGCATCTCCCTTTTATACAAACACAATGAACACTGTGCAAGACAAAAAGAATGGTTACATTCTTTCTGTTTGTGTTAAAATCTCTGATAGGAATTCTCTCTTTCATAATATTGAGCTTCAGCAATCATCAAATGCTTGAGTTATTGTGGAATTGAATAGCAGTTTGAGTTTCTTCCCAGGCCATCCCCTCCTCCCCTTTCTCAGGCCAATCAGAATCTTTCTCCTATCCTTAGTCATGAAGAGTACAACACTCTTAAACACCAGTGTATCTGACAAGGAAAATGGTTTTAGCTTGTAGTTTCTAAAATCTAACATTGCTTAGGTGCAATATTCATGTTTTAGCAAATGGGAGATAATTCAAAGGGCAGGTTTTTCTCAGAAACAGAATGTATGTGCCTTAAAACCAATGGATTTGATAATAACTTTTGTCAAAGGAAGCTTAAAACAGTGGCTTCCCAGCGAGCTATTATTACCTACTCTGTTTCCATTTTACTCTCAGTAGTCTAATTGATATAATTGGTATAAGAGGAAAACAACAGGAATACTTAGGACTGAAACCATTCACTCAACAGTGGAGGTTATTTAATAACTTTCACTTAGCAAACCCCTTGCACTTTCCATAGTAGCAGTATGTATTCTCATTGTCATTAACAATACCTTTCATCCACTGATTTCCCAGAAGTGTTAATAACATACTCTGTAAGTAATTGCTACACTTATCTAATTTTCTTTCAAGTAATGCAGCATGTTTGTCAGTTTAACTGAATAGGCTCATGAATAACTTTATTTTCTCCCATCTTCTAAAATGTGAAAAGGAAAAGGAGAAAACATCTATCTGTGGACATCCTAATTATTAAGTGATTCCTAAACCACTGAAGGGTGATGGCTCCCTAGCTTCAGTGTTTGCACTTTGGGGCAGGTTTGAATCTCTTTTCTGAAGATGCTGTTGACTCCACCTGTAGGTATGCTGTGATTCAGCTCCTACAGGGGACGATCTGTGCTCTGTTTAGGTAAAAACATTCAGGCTCCTTAATTTCCAAAAAGAATAACAACACTGCTGCTTTACTGTTCGGAGGATGCATGTTTCTTTACAATTAATAATAAAACTTGAAATAGAAGCCCTCAGTCATTCTCCAGAGAACTCCCGTCAAACGTGAATTTCAGATTAATGATATTCAAGAGACATCCTTAAAGCAGTACTTATGCCAAGTTTTCTCTTTCTAGCAAGTTATAATCAGGAATGCACTTGGACTACATTAGCTTAATTCCCTTCCCAACTGCCTCCAGTGCCAATAGACCAGCTGTCTCCTTCAAAGGTTGCTCCCACTGTGTGGGGTACCACCACCACATTAGATTCCACTGTCGCTTCTAGCAGTGACTACTATCTCCTTCTGGATATCACTGGTTCCTACCGGGTACCACCCACTCCCTAGGGTAGCACTACAGATGCCACTATCGAAAATGCCAATACAGCAAAAGTATAACACCAAATGGCAGTCTGTGCTCTGGAATCTACTATGTGCCAAAAAGTTTCCTAGAGCATCATGAAAATGGTATTCTGATGGGTATCTCCCACTCATTTGCCAGACAGTTTTCAAATTCAACAGTAAATTCCATGTGGGCTCAAACATGCTGCATTGTCATTTTAGATGTAAACTACCTCATCTCCTTTTTCAGAAGCAGGAGAACAATATTATAAATTCAAATATAGGTAAATATCCATGATTTTTTTTTTCATTTGCAGGACAAATGCAAAGAGGCTATAATCAGAGTCAAAATAAACAGATTCTTATGTATGTTATTTGAGAGTATAAAAGAATAATTTCCAGAAAGTTAAATAAATGACTCTCCTATAAATATAAAATCTATACATGTGAAAAACTTAATAATGAGGAGTCTAGTAGGATGGCAAAGCTAATTCCAAAGACATTTGAGGAACTGGATATTCATAAACATTTTTTTAGAAACCAAAAGGAAGAAAGAAAGGAAATTGGGAGGAAGTGGGGGAAGGAGAGAAAGATGAAGGGAAGTGAAGGAGGAAAGGAGAGAGGGAGGCAAGGAGTGGAGGAGGGAGGGAAGAAAGAAGGAAGGCAGACTGTTGGGTTAAATAAAAACTACTAGTGTGCTATAGGGCAAAGGCAATCAACCTTGAGGTTACCTTTCTTATTAGACATAAATATATAATTAACATGTTTTGGGGCCAAAGTAAATAGCAAATAATGAGTTGAACATAAGAGCATACTGCTAGAGAATTAAATACTCACCTGGCAAACTTGTTAAACAGGATCTTAGTAACAAAGGATATGCCTCCCTCATTTTTTACTTAGTTTGAGGTTTTAGATAATATTTATTTCAAGTCTCCCATTTTGGTCATAAATAAGTGGCAAAGAGTGTTCTTGATTACACCAAAAACCAAAAAGGCTGGCCTCATATTTTGGCTATTACCATATGCAGAACAAGGAGAGTTAATTACTCCCCTGAGTCTCCTTGAATTTGCTCTTGAAGTTGCAGCTATTTGGTATCAAGCAACTACTGGAGCCAAAGGATTAACTTCCTCCCGGACATTTTTATAAAGAAGCTCAGATTTAACTTTCAAACACTTCTAATCAATTGCTCTTTTACCCAAGGAGAGGAAGTCAAACCCAAGAAACTTTTCTTATCTGCTTCTCTTTCCTCAAAGTTCCTAAATGAAGACAATGTCCCTGGCCTGGCAGGAAGTGACCTTCCGCATTTCCTGTGAACTGGAACCTAGTAAGCCAGGTCCCAGGCCTGTTCTCCTTAAAGGATTTTGCAGGCATTAACTTCATAAAGAAAGGCAACCCTTGTCTCTTAATGGTGAGGTTCTCATAGCTGATTAAATGAGTGCTCCTCTCTAATATGACACGCCAACTACAGCACTTGCACAAGCATTTTGTCTACTTAAATCCTGGTAAATAGGAGAACAGATCCTTACTGAACCTGAAAGTAAATATTTTGATGTGAAAAGTAATGAAGCCCAGTATTTGTTTCAGAATTCTGAGGAATCAGTGAGAATCAGGTAGGATTTAAAAAAAAAATGTTTCATTTCAGTTACCAATCACAGTCTACTAAATTGAGGATTCGAATTGTGGTGCTGGAGAAGACTCTTGAGAGTCCCTTGGACAGCAAGGAGATCAAACCAGTCAATCCTAAAGGAAATCAACCCTGAATATTCATTGGAAGGAGTGATGCTAAAGCTGAAGCTCCAATACTTTGGCCACATGATGTGAAGGGTTGACTCACTGGAAAAGACCCTGATGTTTTGAAAGGTTGAGGAAAGTGGGGAAGGTGGTGACAAAAGATGAGATGGGTGGATGGTATCAAGGACTCGATGGACATGAGTTTGAACAAACTGCGGGAGATAGTGAAGGACCAGGAAACCAGTGTGCTGCAGTCCATGGGGTTGCAAAGAGTTGCACACAGCTTAGCGACTGAGTAACAACAAATAGAGGGTTAGCAATAAAATAAATAAGAAAAAAAGGTGCTTCCTTATATACTAACCAGAAAATAGAACATTAAAATGGTAACAATAATTTTTAAGGAAACAATCACAGTTAATTTTTTTCATCAGTTTTATGTAAGTCATTCTTATTCTGCTAGATCTTAGGTCAGCTCTATTTTAACAGAATTATTTCTTTTGATTAAAGGGGCTTATTTTGCTGGGATTCTCAGAAAGCCATCTTAAAGATATCCCAGCTATCATCTTTAAGTCTACACCCACACTTTTTATTGAAATATCAATAGTTAGGGATATCAGGTAGAGTCCTTTTCACAGGGCTCTAAGAATATCCTATTTCACTGAAAAACAAATTCTAGCTTGAAACCTGTAGCAGACCCTTCAGAAAAGCATCAGTGAAAAAGCAGAAACCACTTGTGATAAGGCCAAAGAGTAATGGTTAATCTATTGTAGTAACTAATAATAACAAAATGGAAGAAAATAAAATTCTCGACTTGGCTGCAAAGCACAGCTTTCTAATCGGGAGCTAACCAATGAAACAGACAGTGATAGGGTACCGAGGGCCTCCAACTCAATTCTGCAGGGTGTATGATCTTTTGAACATTTATATTAATAATATGTTATCTACAAAATCAATGACACGGAAGGCCAAGCTTCTCTCTTGATTTATAGCTCTCGCCATCCGGTTCTTACAATAGTGTTGAGCTAATTAATAAATATTGAGCCTCCCAAACTAATAATTATTTTCATCTCTCTTTTTATAAGTGAAATGACAATGTCTTATAATTTTCCAGGGCATGGACAATCAAAGACAGAGTGGAGAAATATCAAAGGCAATTTTAATTTCAAAAGATATTTGAGAACATAACTTTTCCAAACTAAGGATCTGATTTTAGGAAAGCAAAATAAAAATGATTTTGAGGGGATATTTGTTCACTTGGTTACAGTAGAAGGATGGGTACCCAATAACAACAAATGGTTATAGCTTAATGACCTGTTAAAATGACAGGATGGCATTTTAAAATACACATGGAAAAAGTAACACAATCATAAATAGTTCTTTTAGAATTTATAAGCTTCAGTTATTTATCATTTTAATAATTAGGAAGGTAAGGCCAGCAGAGAAGGAAAAACTTTCTCTTGAGAGTCCTCATCTCTATGATATGGGCTGATTACACAGTATTCAAGTATGGCTCTACCATCCCTCAGTAAGAAAAGACCAAAATACTTCTCATTTTAACAAGAAGAAAACCTAATCTATTTTTAATCAAAACATTGTTTGACAGTAAAAGATTCACAAGCTTCTTAAAACATGATTTAATGAAAGAGCCTATCAAAACAGAGTCAGATTGAAGGGGAGTGCTGAGGCTAACCACACCTTTTCACAGCCTTCTGTGTTAAAGTGATTATTTGCAAACTCTGCATAAACACAGGCAGAAGTGGCAGCTACCGCCTCTTCCCTTCTTACCTGTTCCTCCTCTCTTGAAAGATCTCCTTGGTGACATAGTGGATCTTTGGAAGGTAACTAAATTTCTCCAGAAGCCAGTAGCTCCAGGGTCCAGTTTTACAATGAAGAAATTTCTCCAAGGTCGAGGGCTTCATAATCCCTGCAGATGTAACATACAGCTCCAGAATTAGCCTAGGAGTTAATCTCATGATGTAACCCCTGTCTCTTGAGGAGATAAGTTATATTCTTCTTTCAGAAGGGCACAGTTAGAGTGATTGCCTTCCTCAGTTCCCCGTGAACTTTGAATCTGCTCTGCTGAATAAATTGTGTGAAATTTTATAGTGCCTTTGTCATGTCTTAAGGGCTATGTACTCTGTTATACTTAACAATAAATCAGCTTTCTTTCTTTCTTTCCAAAGTAGTGTAGAGAGGTCTTTGTTGGCAGTATTTTACATACTTTCCTAACATTTTACACATTCAACTTTTGTTCTTCTCTCAGTTCTTGCATATTATGGATCAGCTTGATATTTTGTTCTAACACAAATTTGCTCTCTTTTCCCCTTAATAAACAAAACAAAAACCTTCATTATCTTACACATACAGCTGATGGCCTTTACCATCATTATTCCTTGAATAACCTTATGTACTAAGGATACTTAATATATTAATAATAATACAACTTTACTATTGTTACAGGAACATTAGATAAAAATTTAAAAAGCAAAAACATAAAATAACTTTTAAAAATAGAAAAAAGTTTTAAGGGAAGAAATCCTTGTTAGACGTATGTATCCTTGTGTGTATGTGTGTATGTGTTAGTCGCTCAATCATGTTTGAGGTGAAGTGGGGAAGTAGTTAAAAGGATAGCTTGGGCTCAAAGGAGAGAGTAATCATTTTTAAGAGACTGATTTTCCCTTTTAAACAACTATGAGATTTCAAAAACTATTTCTTTAATACAGCAAGTGTTGAGATTGTAAATAAAGGACTAATAAATACAGTAATGTTTCAAAGATGAACAGTGGTTAATGCTTGTATCTGAGTAAGACTTTTAAGTGCTGGGCTCCATCAGGGCTATGCAGGGAATAGAAAGAGCTAGTGAGGAGGAGAGAACCAAAGTGAGCTCCCTGGCACTGGCTAGGAGCAGCAGGCCAGGAGAATGGCATCAGTGGAGATGGACTGGTGTCGGCCCAATGAAGGACAGTCCCTGGGAGGGGAGACGTCAGAAAAATCACAGCAGACATTACCCTCTTTTGCTCAGCAGATATAAAATAGAGAGCCCACTGTGTTGGGGGCTTTCATGATGATAAAAACAACTGAAATTCTGTGGCTAGAGATTTTTCAGCTGTACTATGTGTGAAACAGACAGCGGACTGTGGTTTAAAATGGGGTCAGTAATAACAATGGTGGGAGAAATAGAAAATAATATTTAGCATCTATTATTCAATAACTAGGTAGCCGGGATAGAAACTGAAGAGACCTATATCCCCTCATCCCTGCCTCTGAAGTAACTAGGGAAGAAAGACAGGGCTGGTCCTCATTGGAAGTGTGTGGGGCACTCACCCATGTCCTACTCTTTGTGACCCTACAGACTATAGCCCACCAGACTCCTCTGTCCCCTCGGGAAGCCCTGATCTTCACTGGTGGCACACTCCAAAGGAGAACGATGGCTTGACCGAGGTGGGAGAGAAAAGGCATCCTTGGCCGCTTCTGAGATCCAGTGTGAGGAGCTGCCACACAATGCAAAGAAGCAAAGTGACCTCTCAACCTTCCATGTCCACATAGAAAGACTAGAGCATCCATGCCACGGGTATGGGACAATTGCTTTTGCAGAACGAAGGTTCAGAGGAATTCTCTCTGCCTCTACATGTTGATCCACGTTATGCTTGACATTTCAATAAAGCTAATGAATAATAATAACTGATATTTATTAAACACTGTATTCCAGGAATGGTGTTAAGAAATTTACTGAAATTTTTAATTTTCAATATAATTTTTTGAAGTGGGCACTTGATCATTAATTTTAGAGTTATCAAGACTCAGGCAATTTGTTCATGGACACAGAGCCAAGTCAAAGTCAGAGTGAGAACCCAACTATTGGTATTAAATATGTTTAATTTTGAAGTCCATGTATCGTACATGGCATATGCAATGTGTTTTGTTAAATGAACTTCCCAAAGTAACTCTAGTTATTATTTTTTCTCTATTTAAGATATTCCTAAGAAAGGAAAGTTGTAAGAGAGAGTGTTAAAGGTCCCATGTCTTCCCAACAATATTGCATAACACTAAATATCTGGGGACCTTTATGAGCATTTGGGGGGATGAAAGCACTGGTTATGGTATTTCTATACCTGAGAACAGGTATTAACTTCACACAGAAGTGAAGATCATTTATGTAACTCTTCACACAACTTGGGTGTTTAGTCAGCTATTTATTGACTGCCTGATTGACTCAGGTTTATGTGGCAGAGTTAAAAGTTATTAAGATAACAGCTAGAGCTACACATTCTCTTAATGAGGCAACAGGGTGTTTTTTAGAAGGGGACACCTTAATAAGGTATTTGGGACAAAAGTTGGGTCATTAGAAAACCAAGAGGGAGACCTAAACACTGCTGTGTTATAAATAATCGGGATTTGGAAGTAAAGAGAAACAGAGAAGAAAACGACAGGAGAGTTAAAAGAGTGAGAAGACACAAATAACATGAGATAAAGCTGAAGGATTTCTGAAAACTGGAAGACTCAGTTTTCAGTTACTTTGGTACGTGGGTCTGAACATCAGTCCCTGCACTTTTCTCCCAACCTTTCAGCCAAGTCTGCCGCCTCTCCTTTGTTGTTCTTGTGCATGTTTGCATGTGTGTGTGTGTGTGTGTGTGTGTGTGTGTGTGTGTGCGCCCTCACAAAAGGCTAGGGCACTATAGTGAGACGCTCTATAAAATGTATTATCTCAGTGGAAGCAAGAACTCGGCACCAGTGATGCTGAGACGCTCAATAGTGGGGTAGAAGGAAAATCCATCGACCTCATCTTTCGAGTCAGGGTGGCTCCAGCTAATAAAGTCACAAACAATTCACGGCAGAGCTGGTAGGCCAAACCAGAAAGCTACAATGTTGAATGCAAATTTATGAGTAAACGAAAAGATAGCTGGAAGGAATACAACAGATTTTCATGAGAACAAAATTTATCTTGTAACCTCATCAGTATCTTTCAATATTTAACCAAAAAGTATATTAGTCATGAAGCTGAGCAGACTTCTGTGACTGCATGGATATACTGATAAAGATCATTGGGCTATCAACAGCACAGCACAACAAAACTGTATGTTTTATATTCTACACAGGCATGTAAATACTTCTGATTTGTAGTTGGTTAGCAGTTTTTAAGAGAATAGAAAAGTAGGAGCAGTGATGAGGCCATTTTGGCCCTGGTTTCACTGACATTTGACCTTATTCTAGGGTCACAACCTGGCCTGCTTCTACCAGTCACTCACTGGAATAAACACAGGTTGGAAAATTCTGTGAAAACTGGCAACACCCTGAAAAACTTCTCTCACTGGATAGAGTGGCAGTTCTATTAAAGGTATAGGCAGGACGATGTGGACAGCACAGCTGCGTTGTTTGGGGAGCCATACACAGCTCCAGTAACACAATCTGGCACACAGTATGTGGCCACTTTTACCATGTTCCCCAACCTTCAGAAATCACTGTGCTCAGTACTCTATAAAGTTGGCCACTTATCATCAAGCATCACCTGCTGGTTCCATTATCCAACACATCTCACATGAAGAAGGGTCTCATTTGCATTATACTGGACTTTTTGACAATATGAAGGTGACAAGAAGTTACTGGATTTGATCGGTGTAAAAGCTAACAAATGCTATATGTACACTCAGATTTTTTTATATTTAGGTCTAACTGTTTTCATTTATCTTTTTAAAAATGTTATTAGAGTATAGTGATGTTTAATATTTCATGCTAGAGGAATAACATTTCGTTATCTAGAATATAATTGTTCTTTACATCTGGTCCCATCACTTCATGGCAAATAGATGGGGAAACAGTGGAAACAGGGACAGATTTTGTTTTTTGGGGCTCCAAAATCACTGCAGCTGGTGACTGCAGCCATGAAATTAAAAGACACTTGCTCCTTGGAAGAAAGTTATAACCAACCTAGACAGCATATTAAAAAGCAGAGGTATTACTTTGCCAACAAACGTCTGTCTAGTCAAAGCTATGGTTTTTCCAGTAGTCATGTATGGATGTGAGAGTTGGACTATAAAGAAAGCTGAGTGCTGAAGAACAGATGTTTTTGAACTGTGTTGGAGAAGACTCTTGAGGGTCCCTTGGACTGCAAGGAGATCCAACCAGTCCATCCTAAAGGGAATCAGTCCCAAATATTCATCGGAAGGACTGATGCTAAATATGAAAATCCAATGCTTTGGCCACCTGATGGGAAGAACTGACTCCTTGGAAAAGACCCTGATCGGGAAAGACTGAAGGCAGGAGGAGAAGGGGAAAACAGAGGATGAGATGGTTGGATGGCATCACTGACTCGATGAACATGAGTTTGTGTAAACTCTGGGAGTTGGTGATGGGCAGGGAGTCCTGGTGTGCTGCAGTCCATGGGGTTGCAAACAGTCAGACATGACTGAGCAACCGAACTGAACTGACTGATTATATTGTATGTGTTTTATTACTGTTCTGGTGGATGCCTTGAATTATGTAAATGGCTCTAAGAATATATTTAACTGGGAACCATCCATAATTCTTTTTATTCATCATCTAAACATCATAATTATGACTTAACAGCAGACTTTGATGTCTTCGCTTTTAACTATTACTGACTTTCTGAAAGTGATTCTCTTTGCCCCTCCTGTTTTTCCCTCTTCCTCTTCTTTATCTCCTCTTTCATGAGGGATAACAATTGAAAGCAGATAACTGTTGGGTTTTTATAATGCAGCCACTACAAGGCAGAAACAGAGTCCTATTGTTCTTCTCATTTTAAAACTACAGGTATTTTCAGGTCTAATTATCCAAGTCTTTATTTAGAAAGTCGATGACTTATTTGAAGTGGTAATGGTTTTTTCATCTAATTTCTTTTCTATCAAAATGAAGCAGAGGGTGACTGAGACATCCTCTGATGGGTGTTTCCTTGCAAATGTGATCTCATTTCCCAATGACACATAGGACCTGGTACTCATATTGTGCAGCCCTTACCAACCCAGTGAATCAGAACCTGGGGGTAACCTCTATGCCTTATTTTTAAAATACCACTTTTTCAAAGACTGGAAAATTTCTACTGAGTAAGGTTGTCATTTCAGAACCAAAAGTAGCCTGATGTAGTTAGAAATTTTGTGAGCCTGGGATGTGCGTCTTCACTGCTTCTCGGTAACATCCTTCCTGCAGGAAGCCAGGGTATATTGAGCCACTGACTCTTGGGAGAAAAATGTCTAATTTGTTGCATTTTCCAGTTTCCTTCAGGGCAAAGCTTCCCTGGTAGCTCAGTTGGTAAAGAATCTGCCTGCAACGTAGGAGACCCCAGTTCGATTCCTAGGTTGGGAAGATCCCCTGGAGAAGGGATAGGCTACCCACTCCAGTATTCTTGGGCTTCCCTTGTGGCTCAGCTGGTAAAGAATTTGCTTGCAATGTGGGAGACCTAGGTTTGATCCCTGGGTTGGGAAGATCCCCTGGAGAAGGGAAAGGCTACCCAACCCAGTATTCTGGCCTGGAGAAGTCCATGGACTATAAAGTCCATGGGGTGGCAAAGAGTTGGACATGACTGAGTGACTTTCACTTTCTTTCTTTCAGTTTTTCTTCCAGGGTAAAGACTGTTGACATAGCTGATTTCAAGCTGATGTCAGTGAACATGGAACTGGGATCAATGTGCTGTAACACACCATCATATTCAGTCCACATAGATAGCATGAGTATGGTGCTGCTGCTAAGTCATGTCTGACTCTGTGCGACCCCATAGGTGGCAGCCCACCAGGCTCCTCTGTCCCTGGGATTCTCCAGGCAAGAATACTGGAGTGGGTTGCCAGTTCCTTCTCCCAGCATAAGTATAAATAACCTCAAAAACATAGATACTGGTAAAATATAATAAAACAATTAAAAAGGGATAAGCTTTTAGAACTGATTGCCCTTATCTTTAATATAACTTATATAATTGTAGGTTTATATCATTCAACTTTTAATTATGAATCTGCCTTTAATGTGGGAGTCCCAGGTTTGATCCCTGGGTCAGAAAGACTCCCCTGGAAATGGGAATGGTACCCCACTCCAGTATTCTTATCCTGGAGAATTTCATGGACAGAGAATCCTAGCAGGCTACATTCCATGGGGTCAAAAAGAATCAGACATGACTGAATGACTAACATCTTCACACTTTAAATGCTGACTCAAAAATTCTTGCAAAGTTAACAGTTGGTCCTTGCAAGTTGGTGCCAGCCAGCTTCAGCTCACCGCTGGTTTTTTTCCCTCTCTCTCAGTATCTGTTCCATCTCAACACTCAGCGGCTGAGGATGGGAGGAGAATGAGCAAATAAATATTTATTGGGCATCTAATGTTTGAGGCACTGTGCTTAGTTATTTAGAGATCTTAACAAAAATAGAATACTCTTCATTGTCCATTTACTATAGACCAGGTTCAACACTAGGCATTTTTCACATGTTACTTCATTCCATACTTAAAACATCTATGAAGTGGGTGTTAATATGCACCTCACTAAGAAGGCATCTACGGCTTGTCGAGGGAAGAAACTTCACTAGGGCTATACCATCTAGTAAGTGTGAGTTAATCTAACAAATCAGGATTAATATTCAGATGGGTTAGACTTCACATTCTCATCATGTTATGTACTCTCATAGTGAATTTGTGAGGCTGATTTTTACCCTGTGTTCCACAGGTGAGGAATGTTTACAAGAGCACGAGAAAGACCATCCCCTTCAAAGCCCACCATTCGTCCACCACAGTATGTTCTCTAGCTCGACCTCAACATGCTCCTTTTGTTGACGATTAAGTTATTTGATTAACTGAATTAGATTTAAGTTTCAGAATTAAGGAGTTACCTTCCCAACAAAAACATTCATATATTAAAATAAGTCAAAGGGAGGGAATAACAGTCAAGACAGAACAATAGATCTATAACCATAAATGTCAAGCAACAGCTACGAGCTAAGAGGGATCAGATTTTCAATAGCCTAGGTGTCCTAATACTTTTTCAACAATGTTCTTTATTCCACCCATCAGAGAAAGAGGTCACCTCTCAATATTTGAAACAAACCATTTATCACTGCATAACATAGTCATGCTGTAAAGTCACAGCATGACTATTTAAAAGTTCTAGCTTTTCTGAGCAAAACCAGAGGTTGATATTATATCTGCTTGGCTTCCTTCTTTTCTCTTGAAGACTGGCTCCTCAACATGATGGAGAAGATGGGTCCTAGAAGCCTCCAGCTTCGCACCCTCCTGGTATGTGATTTAAGGGGCAAGAATACTCCTACTTCTGGAAATAAGGAACTAAGTAGTCAGTCTCGCTGGCTGGTTTAAATAGTATGCCCTTTGCTGAACAAACTTGAGAATCCAGAGGAATAAAACAGGTAAGCCCTGAGTCACTGCCCTACCTCTGTGGCAGGGACTGAGAAACAGGTGACTAGAAATGGGTAGGCAAGAGTGTGCAAAGTAACCTTCCACTAAAAAATGGTAATGGGAGACTTTCTGAACAGTCCCAAATGATATCTGTCATGGTCCAGTTATAGTAAATTGCATTCTTTTAATGCCTTGAGTATTTCCCATGCCTGGTAGCCTGATTATTGCTCTAGTCTTATTTAATATTGTCAAGGCCTTAACCTCAACAACTATCAAATATTATTTGATACTGTTGAGACTTTAATCATAGAGAGAATAAAAGTATTAAAAATAGCATATTTCCTAGGATGATCTCTCTATTATTACATAATTTCCCCTGGGTTTCTATAATTTGAGGTTGCCATTAGTGGATTCCTTAATACGTTGACAAACAGACAGATATACTTGGCAGAATTCCCCTCCTAAACTCCATTTAATGTCTGAGCATAGTGTTTTACCATTACATGTCCACACATGGAAGGGATATTCTGAAATGCAGAGAGTGGCATTCAGCTTCTGGACTGAGCCTTGAAATAATCCAAGCACTTTCCGCCATGGTGCCACTCACAGATCCTCTGAATAAAGACTAGGTTAAAGTGGAGACTAGAAGAAAGAACCCTTTTTCCTAAAGATCCATCAATGCCAAAGAATGAGACAAATGTCTCCTCGAGATGAAAGTAGGACCAGAAAGAAAATAAGTGTATTCAAACTTACATTTGCCACATAGTAAGATGTAAAAGGGCTTTCCTGGTGGCTGAGTGGTTTAAAAAAAAAAAAGTAAAAAAATCTGCCTACAGTATAGGAGATGCAGGTTCAATCCACTGGGTTGGGAAGATCCCCTGGAGAAGGAAATGGTAACTCACTCTTGTATTCTTGCCTGGGAAATCCCATGGACAGAGGTGCCTGGCAGCCTATAGTCCATGGGTCACAAAAGACTCAGGCATGACTTAGTGACTAAAAACTAACATCATGATGTAAAATATAGTATGTATGTTACTTCACTGGTGTAAAAATAAAATGCATGAACTCATTTCAGTTCTTCAACTAAGAGGTATAACCACATCTTGCTCAATAGCTTTCTTACTTATATAGTAAATTCGAGCTTTTTGATCATCATGTAGGTAGACAGTATGGCAGACAAAACTAGGAAGGAAAGCAGAGGACAAGAGAATGGTCCTTCACAGTAAATAGGGTAAGCTCTGGGACCTGTCTGACCTTGGCTTTTATTGTCAGCATGTTATAGCTCTTCATTTTACAGACTTCTCAGAGATTAAAGATGGCAGAAATAGTGTGATTTACACCTAGCTCATAGAACCTAAAAAAGCTTTGTCCTCAATTTCCATCTGTTTCATTGTTATTCACCCCCTTCTTTTTGATTTTGAACTTGGAAGAAAAAGGTAAACTTGGGCTGTATACATAGCACCTGTGGAGAGTCACACCTTTTAGAGGCACTGGTCACCATCTCCAGGCATAGAGACCAGATATGACCATACCCATCAGGAGAAACACCATAGTACACTGGAGCCAGTATCTCCATTTTTGGTTTGGCCAGTTATATGCACATGCAGGAGATGTTGAAGAGGAGAGTGAGGAAGAGACTGCATTCCTGAGGTTCCTGTACTCTTTGCTTTGACACAATTATGGGAGAGTTCAGATTTTTTACAGTACTAGTGAATGTCCAAGTGATTAGTATCTAGTTTCATGAATGTCAAGAGGAGAATAGAGTATTAGCATCTATTTTTTTGTCTCAGGAAAGCTCCTTGAAGACTAGGAGATAATTAAGGGGAGATGACACAGTCTAGTGAAGTCTACTTTCCATTTGAAAGCTCTCAAGGCTAGTCTCCCTTACCCTCAAAACAATACATTTTCATACACACTTGTACACATACATATACCACACTGATAGGGTAGATAGAGAGGCAGAGATCCCTCGTTCGTCCCAGAAAGGAGAAGCTCTTTCCAAATTCTTTATTCATAATTTACACTCAGTACAAGCGCATTGATTGAAAGCTTTCTCAGAAACTGCAACTGTGGCCAAAGGCTAAAACTGTAGACCACATGTTCCCCTTCTATGAAAGAATTTTTCTTTGCATAATTAAAATGGAATAAGGAATTTGAAAATCTAAAAAAAAAAAAAAAAAACTCAACTCTTTCACAATTATTGGGCTTTCTCAAGTTTTGTTTTCACAAACAAAATCCTGGATATGTAAGCTAGACTGAAATTAGATGAAATTCTGAGATCTTTATTTGGGTGGCCAACTCTTTGAGAGATATGTGTACATCTGTGTGGAATGTGTGAAAGGGGCTGTTTGGGCATATAGTGATTGATTTGATGGATGGGGCAAGTCAATCATTCCTTACGGATTCCTTGGTGCTGTTTGAACTGAACCAGACTTCCCTGACTCACAGTGATGTTTTCAAGAGAGCTGTCATTTTGGTGACAGGTTTCAATATTTCTTTTTTGTATGGTGAAATTTGGCATGTTTATTAGGCACCAAAGTCTTCTCCAGATTTGTCTTAGAGAATTAGGATAAACAAACTGGAAATATTTGTAGAAAAAAACAAGAAAAAAAGTACTAAAATAAATGGATTTCACATAGTACAATGCAGTGTTAAAGAGGTTTTAATGGTACCCTTGAGAGTGATTTTTGTGCTGAGCAAAAAACATCCAGAGGTTTACTTTTGTTTGAAAAATAAATACTTACTAAAGTTTTAGATTAAAAAAATAGTTTTTTCTTAAGCTTTTAAGTTTAGCCAAGTGTTATTACTCTATGTCTAGCAAATTTAATAAAGAACACTTTGAAAGGGTTCCCACTGAAAAACTTAGTTCAAAAATTTTAACTGCATTTTATATTTCATTTCCTTTTCAGGCACTTTGTTCTCTGAAATAAATAAAATTCTCTTGAATATTAAATTTTTTATAAATCTAACTAAATTGAAAACATTGTGGAACTTGGTATTTTTTTAAGTGTCCAAACAGTATGTAAAATAAGATTTCCTTTAAGATCACAAATCTTAATTAATAACTAAATTATGGATTTTAATTTTAATTTTCAAGGCTGTTGCTATAATGAGCCAAAATTCTGTTAAAAGTAATAAGAGTTATTTACTCATTGTTTTAACACAAAGATATTTACAATGTAGCCTGGATTCTCCTAAACACTTTGATACAGAGACCTAAATCTTCACTTGGTTGAGACAATTCCACAGAAGTCAATTAAGATCCATGTTAACAAGGATTATTTGCACCGATGATTTTAGCCAACATCTGGGAACATCAGGACAGCTGTTCTCCATGATCACTGAGGGAACTCTGTAATGTTAGGAATTGTCTTCTTAGCTGTATTAGAGGGTATTAACAACCAGAGAGCTTGGCTAGAACACCATGTGGAAAGGGGCTGGGTGGGCCTATAGCGATAGGCTATATTACCAGCCCTGATCTCTTTGAAAAGGGTATAAATGGGACTGCTACACAGTCTATCACCACTGAGGTTATAAATATCAACTAATTCTGATATCAACTAAACATCAATTCAGATTACTATATTATTTTTTTTTGCTTGAATTACATGTAAATGGCTAATAGTGAAGACTTCTGAGCTTGATGGAATTCTGAATTCTCATAAATTAGTTTCCTTAGTGTAGCTTAGTCTTACATGGACAATATTCTCTGCTATCATAAACCTATCCTAATATCTTTCTGGTTTCTCTTTGGTCTTCCGATAAGTCATTTTTATCACTGAGTGACATAATTTCTGTGTGTGTGTGTGTGTATATATATATCATATATATGATATATATACATATATGTATGTGTATATATATTGTGTATACATACATACAGGCATCCCTAGTTGCTCAGATGGTATAGAACCTGCCTGCAATGCAAGAGACCTGGGTTTGACCCCTGGGTCGGGAAGATCCCCTAGAGAAGGGAATGGCGACCCACTCCAGTATTCTTGACTGGAGAATTCCATGGACAGTATACATATGTGTGTGTGTGTGTGTGTGTGTGTGTGTGTTTCTGTGCTGTAGATCTAAAATTAACACAAAACTGTAAATCAACTATACTTCAATTAAAAAAATTAAAAACAAGGCTGAAGTCTAACCGGAAGGACACTGAGCAGCGTTTGAGTCACTGAGTGAACTCGTAAAAGTCACTAATCTTTCTGACCTGTTTACCTGGGAATCACCCTACCCGCTTCAGGGGAATGTTATGAGGATCAGAAGATAGAGTGGATGTGAATAGACTTGTGGTGAGTGGGGTGCCACACTACCATGTACTCTGTTACTGCCAATGGTGAACCAGGGTATTCTGCATCTCTACTGATGACTTCCCATCGCTTTGGTCTCAGGACTCTGAATCAGCCTGGAGAAATGTTGTTAGGCCTCTAGACTGTGATATTAGGAAGATAAATACCAAATCAGAATGGATTACTAGTCTGTACTTCTTATTTCACTGGTATTTCCAAAAGGTCAATAATAGAGAATCCTGGTACATACATAAGCACATCTGCAGTTCATATTTGTATTCTCTGGAATAAAAGAGAGGCAATTCACCTAGTGTTCTTCAGTGAATGTTGTGAACAAGTGTCTGAACTAACATCCTGTCTTCAATAAAGAAAAGCTCATTTATGCTTATTTTCTATGCTGATCTCTGATTCAAATCAAGATTTCACAGACAAGATCAAAATGCTAACTAAAATCTAAAGTAAAGCCACGAGAAGCCTTTAGTTTCTGGGAACAATTTTAAAAAATGACTATCTTGAACTAAAGAACATTTAAGTACTAAAAGATAAGAATGAAAAAAGGTAGCTATGATGGAGAGTTTTCAAAGCAAATTTGAAAGGGGCACCAAAGCAGCTGTGTTGAGTGGAAGAAGTCCATGGACAAAAATTTGGATGTACAGCTTGACAGTATGATACATCGTGAGAATACAAATACAGAATCTGTAACTTTACAAAGTTATGTTTGGGTTGGGTTTTATTCATTCAATTACAGCATCACTTAAACATTCCCCTAGCAAATCATATTGCCTGAAATAAAATAAAATCACAGTTAAAGACGTGATGGTTCATCTTTCTCATGAAGAGGAGATTTTTGGGCTTTGAATCTATCCTCTCATACTGCTATGGTCAACACAATCCATAGTCTGAAATGAGTTTAAAGAGATGGCAATAAGATGCCTAAATTTTAATTCCCAGGTTTAATACTAAGGTTTAGGAAAATGAACTTGATTTTTACCCAAACAATACATTATATTCTCAAAAAGAAAATAATCACCCTTTGAATTGACAGATGAAAATCAGCACGCAAATTAGAATTTTAAAATATGAATATGCAAGTACTGAGAAGTTTTATGCAACTTATGCTATTGGCTTCTCAGGACTATAGCAGAAAATCAAGCACAAGATGCTGACTATAAATTTCAATGCATTATTTAAAAATAATACAACAGGAAGGAGAAATGATTCACCCCTTTAGGCATTATTCAGGACTTAGAGTACTATGTGTTTGTCTATTTGGGAGTCTCAGAAACTTACAAGTTCACATAAAAACAAATTAAGGGTCTAAGAAAAAAAGTAAAAACATAAGAATGAGAAAACAAGCCTTTTAAATAAACATTTAAGAAATTATAGTTATTTATCTTGGATATAAAAGAACTGTCTTCATTTATTTGAATGAAGAAAAAGTGACTAGAGTGTTCCATTTCCTCCAGGCCTGAAAAAAGGAAATAGGGAAGAAAGGGAGCTTAGCTATGAGGAAGAACTATCTGCCTATAAGTGTTCTTAAATACCAACTAAGATTACTGCCATGGGAAGGCGTGGGCTAGTTTTACCAAGGACCTTTACTTTCAGGAAGGAAACTATCTATCAGGGAGTTTATCACATAAAGCCAGGCCATATTTTTCCTGAAATCTTTTTCCAATTGAATGTATCCTTGACAGAAATATTGCTGTTTCACAGGAAAATGTTCCAAACTGTGTTTCCCCCACTCCAGTACACCACCCCCAAGGAGCTGCTTTATAGTTAAATAGTCTGTGTATCAGAGTATGATTAAAGTTTCATTAGTCGTTAATAGTCTTAAATGGTCCCCTCTCTTAGGGATGAATAGTCAAAGGAAAAAAAAAAAGGTACTGGGAATGAGTCAGAAACAAACTGTTCTCCTTGGAAGAATGTTCAGTAAATCTAATCATTTCTAATGCATATAGTGATGCTTTGATTTCCAATTCTAGAATTCAGTTGTTAATAGGAGACAGTCTTGTCTCCTGAATAAACCTTACCAAAGTAGACATTTTCAGAGTATATCGGGTAAGCTCGAGAGGAAAAAGGCAGGCAGCATAATTCTGTCATCAAGGTCACAGCCTGTTCTTTGAGATTATGAATGCCAACTTGGTATGACAGTGCACTCCGCCCACTCTTGCTATGCAGCCTCCCTGTCAATGCTGAACATATGGGCTTTCAGCAGAGGCTGCCTGCTCCATCCCCAACACTTCCTATTTCTCCAAAGAACATCATGTTCTTAGAGAAACAAAGAAGGTTGTTCTTAAACTCTAGGACCCCAAATCATGTAGGCTATGTTTACAAGCCTGACCCCAGAACCCTTCCAGAATGAATCTAGATCTAACTGTCCAATTGGCAGGAGTCTATTTTTTTATGGAGATGTAATCATCAGCTACCCAGTATATCAGTCTCTCCAAATGCGTCACTCATCCCATGGATTGGCCAAGTGTCATAGTCAGAAAGATTTTAGAAGTCTTCTATTGTTGTGTGTGTGTTTGTGCATGTGGACACTAAGAATTCAGACAGCTATAAATGAATTGTAGAGCTGCATGGCCTGGAGCTGATAGGAGCTTTGTTTGAATTAGGGCTCATATACTGAGTGAGAAATAAAGATTTATCTCTAAGAAGTTGAGCAATAAATGTCAACCTTTCTCTCCAGAGAGAATACTGGAGGGAATGGATGTACACTCTGGTTGTAGAGAATCGACCACAAGCTTTGTCCAACACTTACTGGAATTGGAGAAGGGAGGAAAGAAGGTAGGGATGGTTAAGAGAATTAACAAAGAAAAACGATTTTGAGAACAGTAAGATGCTCTGTCAGTGAAATGATACTTCTATCCTAGACCCTCAACAGAATGGTGACATTTATGAACTAAAAAAAAAAAAACCCTAACACACAGAAACCTAGACAGCACATTAAAAAGCAGAGACATTACTTTGCCAACAAATGTCCATCTAGTCAAGGTTATGGTTTTTCCAGTAGTCATGTTTGGATGTGAGAGTTGGACTATAAAGCAAGCTGAGTACTGAAGAATTGGTGCTTTTAAACTGTGGTGTTGGAGAAGACTCTTGAGAGTCCCTTGGACTGCAAGGAGATCCAACCAGTCCATCCTAAAGGAAATCAGTCCTGAATATTCATTGGAAGGACTGATGTTGAAGCTGAAACTCCAATTCTTGGCCACCTGATGCGAAGAACTGACTCTTTGGAAAAGACCCTGATGCTGGGAAAGATTGAAGGCAGGAGGAGAAGGGGACAGCAGAGGATGAGATGGTTGGATGGCATCACCAACTCAATGGACATGAGTTTGAGTAAGCTCCAGGAGTTGGGGATGGACAGGGAGGCCTGGAGTGATGCAGTCTATGGGGTCGCAAAGAGTTGGATGTGACTGAGTGACTCAACTGAACTGAACACACAGAAAAAGAGCTGTATTTCTAAGGGTGAGATAAAATCTAAGGATAGGTGAGGTGTTATGAAAGACCTGTCACTGGTAATAGATCATAGCTTCAGTCAAGTGATTCCTGGAGAGAAGCTGAAGAGCCTCACCTTAGCATTACAGGAGCCAGTAATATAGGGATGGGGATTGATCAAGTCATAACTTGGACATGCAATATACATGATGGCCTTGATGAGCCAGCAATGCCATTTCAGAGCGCACACATCACACCCCTGGGGTTTCTTGCTCTTCACAGAAAAACTAACATGTTATGAAACTTTTCAAATTTATACAAGATTTTAGTAAATTATATATTACATTCCTGCACCAGTCACAAAGCTTCAAAAATTTTCCACTATGGCTAAACTTATTATATCTATAGCTTCCATCCTTCAACCTACCCTGGATTTTGAAGCAAATGTCAAGCATGTTATCCTTTCATCTATAAATATTTCAGTATATATCTCTAAAAATTAAAGTTTATTTTTAAATATAAAAATATTAATATTTAATATCATTTTAAAATATTAACAATAATTGAAAGAGAATTTTGAGGTAAGTGAAATAAAGCTTCCTCTAATTCCTGGAAAGGGCTGAGGCATACAATTGAATATAAGCATTAGTAGAACTTCCCTGTAGCTCAGACAGTAAAGAATCTGCCTGCAACACAGGAGACCTGGGTTCGATCCCTGGGTTGGGAAGATCCTCTGGAGAAGGGAATGGCAAGAATGGCAATCCAATCCAGTATTCTTACATGGAGATCCCAGGCACAGAGGACCCTGGCAGGCTACAGTCCGTGGGGTCACAAAGGGTCAGACAAGACTAACACTACTATTAGTATAACCTTTAACCCTAGGTCAGTGGAACCTGGGAGTGAGACTATAGGAAGACTTAGTAAGAGAACTCGGATGTTAGATTTAGATACTCTGTTCTGAAAATGCATGAGCAGTAATGGGATAAATTTATCTTCAAGAAGAAACAGCATCCCTTGGCTTTCCAAATGTAAAGAGAAACCAATTTATGTTTTTCCTTTTGGATAGATCTTTCTCTATTGGCTCAGTGAGACATAGAGACTGATAGATAAGCAAAGACTCTATTGCTATTACCTATAAAATAATGATAGGTATAATCAGTAATTATGTTTTGGCATATTAATGCAACCCTCTGTAATAAGCTGTGTATGAAATACTACAAAAAGTGGCCCCACAAGATCACTTAGCTGTATTCACATTATAGGACCTGTCTTATTTGGTAGATCTGCAGTTCTAGAGTTTTTGTTGTTTCTTAGTTTCCAAGTCATGTCTGACTCTTTTGTGACCCCACGGACTGTAGCCCACCAGGCTTCTCTGTGCATGGGATTCTCAGGCAAGAATACACGACTGGGTTGCCATTTCCTTCTCCAGGGATCTTCCTAATCCAGGGATCAAATCCATGTCTCCTACATTGTCAGGCAGATTCTTTACCACTAGGCCACCTGGGAAGCCCACAGTTCTATTAAGCAAATATAATAAACTTCAGACCCATGAAAAGTCAACCCAGTTGTATTAGCTGACTTGGGTCTCCATAAAAAAATGCCAGAGGCTGGATGACCTACACACAAGCATTATTTTTCTCACCATTTCTGGAGGTTGGAAGTCCAAGATCAAGGGGTTGGCAGGGCTGGCTTCTGATGAGACCATGCTCTGTGACTTGTAGATGGCCCTCTTCTTGCCCTCACAAGGCCCTTTCTCTTTAGATATGCATTCTTGATGTTTCTTCTTCTTCTAATTAGGGTCATCATTCCTAAGGGGTGAAGGCCCCCTCCTTATGACCTTATTTAACTCTAATTACCTCCTCAAGCCTTATCTCTAAATGCAGTCAGATTGGGAGACAAGGCTTCCACATATGAATCTTGGAAAGATACAGTTCAGTCCATAACACCAGGTAATTCTAAATAATCTATGTTTATTATTCCTCTAAAATGATAATAAATCATTCACTTAAAACGTGAGAACTGATGCTTTTTCCTCTTGTGGTTTCAGTCTCTAACTATATATATAAATGGTTTCCTTTAAAGTTTTGAGGTTAGGGACTTCCCTGGTGGCACAGTAGTGAAGAATCCACATGTCAGTGCAGGAAAATGGGTTCAATCCCTGATCCGGGAAGATTTCACATGCTGTGGAGCAACTAACCCTATACACCACAACTATTGAGCCTGTGCTCTAGAACTCAGGAGCCATAACCACTGAAGCCCACATGCCCTAGAGCCCATGCTAAACACCAAGAGGAGCCACCACAATGAGACGCCTGCACGCGGCAACCAGAGTCACCCCCGCTCTCGGCAACTAGAGAAAAGCCAGTGCAGCATCCAAGACCCAGCACAACCAAAAACAAATGAATAAATAATAGATAAATTGTTAGAAGGCTCTGAGGTTAACTTATGGATTTAGTTATACACAAATACATTTTATCTACTTAATTTAAACACAAATGTTGGTGGATGTCAAGAAACATTATTTAATCACAATACTTCATCTGGCTACACTTTTTCTAAGAGGGTTCATGATTTGTAACTTGTTCCCCGAGGGGTGGCCTTTGGTTAACATGCTTTTCATCAAGCACCTCCACTTTCCTTGCCCCACCTACCCAACCTAAGGAGAGTCAATCTCGAAATTGGCCAGCGATTTACAAAGACAGTTGGTGTGGTCCCTGAGCTTCACCTTTCTTTCTGTTGTGTGACAGGAAGACTTTGTAACCATGAGGTAGCTCAGAGAAGCTGAGCCAGCAAGGCCTGCAGAGGGTAGACACCAATGATGTGGCCTTGGAAAGCTGTGAGGAGGCAGATGGAAGACAGAACCCAGGTGTCGTTAAGGGGGTGAGCCACCCTAGACCAGCTCTAGCTTCCTGCTAGAAAGCTCTAGCTTTCCCGTTCAAGTTCCAGATCGGCTATGATCTTAAATAACACTCTTTTTTCCCCCAAGAAATAACTTATAATCCGAAGAGTCTAACAGGGAATTCTGCTTGCTGTTCTGTGATGACCTAGAGGGGTGGGACGGCTGCTGGGGTGGGCAGGGGGTGTCAGAGACTCAAGCGGGAGGGAGGATATGGATACACATAGTTGATTCATGTTGCACAGCAGAAACTAACACAAGACTGTAAAGCATTTATATTCCAATTATAAATCTACACCTATATGAAAAGACAAAGAAGCACTTTATGAAATATTTTCCTTCTCTCATCGGATATTGAAAAGTCAAATGACTCTCAGCTCTTTTAACTGTGTCTGGCATGCGTTTTCCATTTTGCCAGCACAAGCACCCAAAGTCTGTTCTGTCTTTATCCATGAATATTAAAGGATGTCAGTGCTTATGAAGCTCCCAAAATGTGAAATTTGCTTCAGTGGCACCTGCTCCAACCCCTTCACAGTCCACGCTTTTAAGTAGTACTTTTTCCCTGACCCCATTTCCCACATCCTTGAGTTGCCCTCTGTTTACCCAAGGCTTCCCTCTTTGGACAAATATTTAAAATTGGGCTTCTCCAACATTTTATCTCCCATTTAAGGCTCACGTACATTTTGTAACAGGAGACTGTTCCCTTTTTAGCTGTGATTTTAAAAAGTTGACTGAGAAAATCTCATTTGTGCTAACTTATAAATGTGCAAAACTTTTAATACTATACCTCCCCCAAGAATATTAACATTTTTTCCCAGGGAGAAAAAGGAATGAGTATGTGGAAGTGAAACTTGACTCATCCCTTGTCTAAAGACCCAAAGGCAGTTCTCGTGAAGTAGGGTTCTGGGGGCCTAGTTTGTAATACATCTATTTGCTGAAAGGTCAGCACTTCTTGACGTCTAAGAACCTTCCGAATGTTATGTTTTTATAATGGGTATATTTCTACACATCAGAATAAGGGAAAGAGGGAGAGAAAATTTATCTGAGGTTTAGTTCCAGATTAGCTCCTTTTGCGATAAAAATCAATTTTAGAATTTACAAGAGAGTCAGTTTTGTTTCAGTTTATTCCCTGGTGGCTCACCTGGTAAAGAATCTGCTTGCAATGCAGGGGGCCTGGGTTCGATCCTTGGGTTGGGAAGAACCCCTGGAAAAGGGAACAGCTACCCACTTCAGTATTGTGGCCTGGAGAACTGCATGGACTGTATAGTCCATGGGGTGCAAAGAGTTGGACATGACAGAGACTTTCACATTAAGTGTTTAGCTATATTTTGGCCCCAAGCTATTTTCTAAATTAGATAATTGTGATCAATAGTCAGCTTCATCACTGTTGCCCTTGCTGTCACTGTCAGCGCCATCACTGGCCAGTGTGCCACGAACAGGGGGCAGTGGATTGTAGAAGTTTATGGGTTCTGAGACACTATTGCACAGGATTAATTCTGGGCTCTACCCCCTACTATAACCTTGGAAAAATTATTTAGTCTTTGTTTTTTTTTTTTTTCAATTTTATCCATAGAATAAAGATGATAATAATATCACCTACTTCATAGAGTTGTTCAAAAGTATAAGCAAGACAATATAACATCTAAAACTGTACCTGAGAAATAATGAGTATGGTATGTATTATGATGTCATCATCATGGCATCTTATAGTTACTAATACTTGACAATTTTCATAGCCTTTTAGTATATATTAAGCTAGTTGGTTTCCACAACACCTCTCGATGTGAGTAGGAAGATTATAACTATCTTATGAATAAGAAAAACTAAGGCTTGAAGAATTTGTATCTAAAACTGTATTTAATGCAGTCCTGTCTCCTAGTAGTCCCCTAAATAGGAACCATCAGAAGGGTCTCAAAAAGTCAGCCAGGTGGGCCTGCTAAAAGCATTAACATGATTTAGGCAGTGGGATCATCTTGGAGAAAATGGTCTTTTCTTTCTGGTGCTATTTACTAGCCAGTCCGCAACGCTAACAGATCCTAGTGGGTAGCACCAGTGTGGTGGCCATTATCTCCTCCATGACTTCCATCCTCGTGTGTCCTGCTCCAACACTTTTCCCAAGGACTCCAATTGGTTCCCCCTTCCCTTTTCCAGTAGCAGGATTGTGCTGCCCTGGAAACAATCGACTGCAAGAGTCCTCTGTGTTCCAACCAAAAGATTAACATAATTTAAACAAGTCTATATTTTCTCCCATTCTGAAGGCTGTCTTTTCACCTTGCTTATAGTTTCCTTTGTTGTACAAAAGCTTTTAAATTTAATTAGGTCCCATTTGTTTATTTCTGCTTTTATTTCCATTACTCTAGGAGGTGGGTCATAGAGGATCCTGCTGTGATTTTGTCTAAGAGTGTTTTGCCTATGTAGCAAATGAAGCAACTGACCAAGAATTAATCTCAAAAATATACAAACAACTCCTGCAGCTCAATTTCAGAAAAATAAATGACCCAATCAAAAAATGGGCCAAAGAACTAAACAGACATTTCTCCAAAGAAGACAGACAGATGGCTAACAAACACATGAAAAGATGCTGAACATCACTCATTATCAGAGAAATGCAAATCAAAACCACAATGAAGTACCATTTCACGCCAGTCAGAATAACTGCTTTCCAAAAGTCTACAAACAACCACTGTTGGTGGGAATGCAAACTAGTACAGCCACTATGGAGAACAGTGTGGAGATTTCTTAAAAAACTGGAAATAGAACTGCCATATGACCCAGCAATCCCACTGTTGTGCATACACACTGAGGAAACCAGAATTGAAAGAGACACATGTACCCCAATGTTCATCACAGCACTGTTTATAATAGCCAGGACATGGAAGCAACCTAGATGTTCATCAGCAGACGAATGGATAAGGAAGCTGTGATACATATGCACAATGGAATAATACTCAGCCATTAAAAAGAATACATTTGAATCAGTTCTAATGAGGTGGATGAAACTAGAACCTATTATACAGAGTGAAGTAAGTCAGAAAGAAAAACACCAATACAGCATACTAACACATATATATGGAATTTAGAAAGATGGTAATGATAACCCTATATGTGAGACAGCAAAAGAGAAGCAGATGTATAGAACAGTCTTTCGGACTCTGTGGGAGAAAGCGAGGGTGGGGTGATTTGAGAGAATAGCATTGAAATGTGTATATTATCATATGTGAAACAGATCGCCAGCCCAGGTTGGATGCATGAGACAGGGTGCTCAGGGCTGGTGCACTGGGATGATCCTGAGGGATGGGATGGGGAGGGAGGTGGGAGGGGGGGTTCAGGATGGGGAACACATGTACACCCATGGCTGATTCATGTCAATGTGTGGCAAAACCACTACAATATTGTAAAGTAATTAGCCTCCAATTAAAAGAAATAAATTAAAAACAAACAAACAAAAAAATAAACAAGTCTGTACATTTTTAAAATGCAATATTAATTGTAACCATAATAGAAGCAAATCAATTTCAAGCTGGTTTATTCATGGATTCTACTTTCTACTATGTCTATTTTCCAAACATTTAAAATGTTTTGTTGCTTCTGTTCCCATTGCAAAAGGGATAGTTTTTCCCTTTAATAATTTGTTACTAGGGTTTATTATTCTATATCTAAAAAATTTTTGAACCAGTTACCTTAGGTCAATAATATAATCCAAGTTAAGTGAAGCAAAGACTTTAACCAGAACCTAAAATGCATACCTATCCTTAACCATTCAATTCCATAATAACTGCTCTGACAGAATAATGCATCCTAAAAAAATCTTGCAGTATAGTGTGGTCATTGTATCTTTAATGTTTATTGTTAAGTTTTCTTAACTGACCTCAGAAAGGTTTCATGAGTTGATAGGATGGTGTTAATTTACAGAGCTCTTTGAACATCTTTTAAATGTTCATGATGGAAAACTAAGGTGAATTAAAAATATCACATTCAAGAAATGTTAGAGTTCCACTTAATTTCAGTATGCTTACTGTTCCCAGGAATGGCAGAAATGCAATATACTTTATAACTGAGTTTGCAATTAGACTAAACTATTTATCTAATCAGTACGATACTCCAGTCACTGGAACGTCAACTGAAACACCACCACACTGGACAATCCTGTAGAACTTGCTGCAGATTGAAAGCTAGATTTAATGTACTGACAGTAAAACTTTCAGTGTTGAAGAAAATGTGTTTCTGGGATAATCAACATCTAGACAACACAATACAGCCAAGCCCAATACCAACTCCAGCCAACACGTTTGCCTTGAACATTTTTTTTTCCTAATAAGGCTGAGAGAAAGGAAATAACTAAAATGGAAATTATCAGGAAGCTAAAAGACAGCTATTAAAGTAACTGAATATAACTTTAGAGAAGAGCCAAAAACCAAGTAATAAATTTTATCTTACTTAGAGTCAAAAGGCAATCATATTTTCAGAACAGTAATAAAGTTTACAAACATGACCATCTTTCTGAAGTGCTGTTTTTAAATGCCACAAATAGGAAACTGTTGAATTATTAAAATGAGCTATTAGCAGTGAAAAGCACCTTATTTCCAAGGTAATTACTACTTTGACAATACAGAATCAGCTCTAACTCTTCCAAACTGAAACATTTTATTGTGCTCAGGCACTCAATCATGTCCGAGTCTTTGTGACCCTGTGGACTTTAGCCCATTAGGCTCCTCTGTCCATGGGATTCTCCTGGCAAGAATATTAGAGTGGGTTGCCATTTCTTCCTTCAGGGAATCTTCTCAATCCAGGAATTGAACTCATGTCTCTTGGGTCTCCTGAATTGACAGGCAGATTCTTTACCACTAGTGTCCCCTGAAAAGCCTAACTTTTATCAAGCAATTTTCTCTGGTTCATACTGTTTTTCTATTTGATGGAAAAAGAGCACAGCAAAATAATTGATATTAAATTAGCTTCCTCCTTAATCAGTATCTCCTAAAAAGAATTTTCATAATCATGAGTGGGTCATTTTAGCTATGTGGTTTTTTTGTTTTGTTTTGTTTTGGATGCTACTTTAAAATCCTGAAATCAAGTTAATCTCATTAAAATGCTCAGGAACAAGTTTTCCATTTTCACAAACAGTGGAAACATTTACTTTTGAGCAGAAACAATGAGCAGATGCAAGTGATGAATATGTATAGTTGGGCTTCATATTTCTTTGTCCTTCACTGAGCCTCTTGGTAATTGTGCTTGAGCTTGTGTTTTCAAATTTAAGATATGAAATAGGTCCATTTAATCAAGGAGGCAAAAGATCTGTACACTGAAAACTATAAGACAATGATGAAAGAAATTGAAGAAGACACAAATAAAGGGAATATATCTCATGTTCACAAACCAGAAGAATTAATATTGTTAAAATGTACATACTACCCAAAGTCATATATAGACTCAATGAAATCCCTATCAAAATTCCATTTTGGGGAACTGAAAAATGGGAAAATTCAGGTTTGTCTGTTTCTGGGAAAAATAGAAAAAAAAATACGAAAATTTGTAGAGAACCACAAAAGACCCCAAGTAGCCAAAGCAATCTTGAGTCAAAGCTGGAGGCATCACACTTCTTGGTTTCAAACTATACTATAAAACTATAGTAATGAAATAGATGGTACTAGCATAAAAATAGACACATGGACCAGGGAAACAGAATTGAGCCCGGAAGCAAAAAAACAAACAAACAAAGCATGCATACGTGGTCAACTAGAGAGTGTAGAATACTCAATGTGGAAAGAATGGTCTTTTCAACAAGTGATAGTGGAAAACCTGGCACATACAAAATAGCGAAATTGGACTTCTGTCTTAAACCACACATAAAAATTCACTCAAAATGGATTAAAGATTTAAATGTAAGACCTGAAACTACAGTACTCCTTAGAAGAAAATAGAGGAGAAAACTCCCTGATTGGTCTTGGTAATGCTTTTTTGGAGATGACACCAAAAACACAAGAAACAAAAGCAAATATAAACAGGTGGGACTACTTAAAAAAAGCTTCTGCATGGCAAAAGACATAATCAAAAAACTGAAGAGCTAAACCTATGAAATGGGAGAAAATATTTGTAAACCATATAACAGAAAATGGCTAATGTCTAAAATATGTAAGAAATTCATATAACACAATGTCAAAAAGACTAATAATCCAATTTTAAAAGGGCAGAGGACCTGAAGAGACATTGTTCCAAAGAATACATAGAGATAGCCAGCAGACACATAAAAAGGTGCTCAGCATCACTAATCATCAGGGAAATGCAAATTAAAACCACAATGAGATGTCACTTTACATCAGTAAGGATGACTACTATCAAAAAGACAACAAGTAACAAGTTTTGGTAAGGATGTAGAAAAAAGAGAACCCTTGTACACTGTTGGCAAAAATGCAAATTCATGCATCTGCTATGGAAAACAGTGTGGATTGCCTCAAATAATTAAAACAGAACTACTCTCTGATTAGCAATCCTACTTCTGAGTATATATCTAAAGAAAAGAAAATCACTGTCTCAAAGAGATATATGCATACAAAACTCATTGTAGCCTTATTTCTAATAGCCAAGACATGAAAATAGCTGAAATGTCCATCAACAGATGAATGGATAAATAAACTGATGAACACACACACTGAATTATTCAGCCATAAAGAAGCAGAAAATCCTGCTACTTGCAGCAACATGGATGAAACTTGAGGGGTATTATTCCAAGTGAAACAAGTCAGACAAAGTCAAATACTAGATGATCTCTCTATATATAGAATCTAAAAAAAAAAAAAAAAAACTGAACTCATGATAGCAGAGAGTAGAATGGTGGTTTCCAGGAACTAGGGGAAATGGGGGGATGTTGGTCAAAGGGAACAAACTTCAAGTCATGAGATGAATAAGTTCTAGGCACCTAATTTATAGCATGGTGACTAGAGTTAACAATACTGTTATATACCTGAAAGTTAAGGTACTGGAACTATGTTAAGAGACTGGAACTATAGATCTTAAATGTTCTTACTACTAGAAGAAAACAGTAATCATTATGAGGTGATGTAACCTTATTATAGTAATCATTTCACAATATATGTGTGTATCAAATCACTATGTTGTACTTAAAGTTACACAAAGTTATATGTCAATTATTATATCTCAATAAATTTGGGTGGGGGAAAAAAAAGAGGTTGCTTTTCAAATGGTATGTTCTTCTTTGCTAGAAATGGATTCCAGGGACCTAAGTGGTAGTTTATATCAAAGGTAATTCTGGCAGATAACTAGAGGAATGAGATAGATAGGAAGAAAAAAGCAAGTAACAAAGGATTTTTACAAAGCAAGCTTCTACTATTGGTCACTAGAGTTTAGCCCTCTAGAGAAGACTGTAAGCCAGCATAGAATACATGCCTCAGACTTATCTTACCTGAGGGTGATGGAGCTGGGCTATTTGTCAGTCACAAAAGGCAGGCAGTTTCCAGGCAGAACACTGATTCTCTGCCTCTCCCAGTCCAGCCTATGGGCAGCAAAGTGAATTCTAGAATGTGGGAAAAGCCCCTAGGCAGAGAAATGCATTTGAATTTGGTCACAGTGCACCAAACAGGTAAAGGTGGGAGGATATGAAAAGAGTACTGACAGTGTCTCCTTTTAAAGTTTTATGTTCATGGAAAAACACTTTTATGTATAGTTGATGTACATTATTATTAATATATATGTTAGAGGTATACAATATAATGTTTCATAATTTTAAGTGTTGTATCTATTTAGAGTTATAAAATATTGGTCATATTCCCTGTGTTGTACAATATATAGTTGTAGCTTATTTTATACCTAATAGATGGGACCTCTTAACCCCCTGTCCCTGTATTGTCCCTCCCTCCTTGCCTCTCCCCACTGGTAACCACTAATTTGTTCTCTGTATCTATGAGTTTGCTTCTTTTTTTATTACATTCACCAGTTTGTTGTATTTTTTAGATTCCACATATAAAAGTGATCTCATTGGAAGGTATTATGCTAAGTGAAGTAATCTAGTGCATTTTTTAAATCACACCTTTGAAATAGTTCTCTGGCTATTTCTTTCAAGAGAGAGTCACTCCAGTTTCTTGAGAGTATGACACTTGGTATTATCTAGGGCCTCACTGAAAGGCTAATTTATTTGCTTTACATTTTGTCATAAACTTAATAGATATTCTAAAAGGCAATTTTGAGTGGAGATATGGGAAGCCCCAGGTCAGAATCAAAATTAGATTTTCCAAACCACATACAACAGATCTTTCTTGAAAGTAATTTGTATAGTGAAGCAGTGCTCTGTGTTAAATCATGGAGGTCTAGTTGCATATTACAGGCAGGTTTAGTTAGGAAGAAGACAAAAATTATTAAAGGGCTCAAATGTAAAGAGCCTGTTACAGTTCTAGCCTTAGTGCTAAGTAGGAAATATGTGATTTTAGAGCAATTTCAATTCTATTATAGTAAACTTGATATCATTACAAGTTTCAACTAAAGTAGCTATTTTCCTCATAGATATGGCATAAGCTACCATTCTATGCAAATTTTTCTTTATCAATAGAAATACTTAAGTATACATGAATGGAGCAGTATTGGTAGCCCACATATAAAGCCATGATTGATCTCCAGAGAAATAACTACAGTTCTGTGAGCAATACTCAATAATTAATGGGCATTAGAAACTTGGCTTGACATTTTGTTTCCATAGTATCAGTATGGTCTTAAAAACTCTAAAGGCTAAGTATGAGGTACAGAAAGTTGATACATTTTTAGAAAAACACAAACATTTCTAGTATTAAGTTCAAGCTTTACTCATCTTTCTGTATTGAAATTCATAATATACTTTTTTGGCTCTATATCTATTTAACAAAGGTAAGGGTGTTTGTTAAAGGTTTTACATTTTACTCCCTGACAAGCAAATGCATAAACAAACAGGAACATCAGAGACATAGCCAGCCAAGGGAAAATGCTTGGCTATTCACTGCAGAGTAAATGGCTTGAAGTTGGAGATCAGAAGGCTATAAGTCCAAAAAAAAAAAAATTAAAACAGGACAGAGGAAGAGAAAAAACTCCATTCTAAAATGATTTTATTACAAAGCCATTCAGTACCGAGCATAAGATAGAATTACCAACTACTTCTAAACTCTCACATTTTTTAAAGTAGATTATATTCAAAATTCTTGCATAAAAATATCCTTCCTGGGACAGGCAAGCAATCATGTTGGCAGGAAGTCCTGGTGATGGCAGATGACATCCCCCTGACCATGAGACTGGGCTCTCATTCTGTATGAGCTTTGAAGAACTCAGTGCTTTCCAGTTATAAATATCCCCGGGGGAGTTCCATCATACCAGACATAGAAACATCTTGGGAAATCCTCTTCTCAAAGGACTTTCTAGTGTATTATTTTTATTTTTTGCCTATTCTTCAAACAAACAAGGGAAAAAACAACATTATGACAAAGAAAAAGAGAAACAAAGAGATTATTGGGATAAATTCAGTTTCAAGATAGGCTTTTTCTTCATTAATAGAAGCACCATCCATCAATATGAGCAGATAATTTTATAAGGGCTGTGTATATAAATGAAGATGCTTTCCTATGCACAAAGTTTCCACATAAAAATTTTACTAGCTAAAACTATTTGTCCCATCACATATTAGTTTTCCACTGCCACTATAAAACATTACCACAAACTTAAAGGCTTAGAGCAACAAATTTATAGTTCAAGTGGTTCAGAAGTTCAAAATAGATCTGAATGGGCTAAAATCAAGGTGTCCGCATTGCTGGGTTTCTTCTGGAGGCTCTAGGGGAGAATTTGTTCCCCCATCTTCAAAGCCAGGGAGTAGTATCTTCCAATTTTCCTACTTCTGACCTTCTTGCCTACAGTTTTATAATTATCCTTGTGACTACCCCCTGATAATCTGGTATAATCATCTCATCTCAGGATGTTTAATTTCATTATTAATACACCCACATAATCCCTTTTGCTATGCAATTTAACTTGTTCATAGGTTCCAAGAAATTGAATGTGGCCATCTTCGGGGATGTCATTATTCTGTCTACCACACACAGGTGCTACATAGAGGGAAAGAATTAAGTCAATATTTAAAGAGCCATTATTCCTGCTCTTGTAATTGAAGGACACAAAATGTAAAATAGGAATAACAATACAGCAATAATAATTATCATTTATAGAGTGTCTAAGAGACTACAGTTCTTTTACAATATCTTATTAATCATCACAATCGTCTCTTGGAGTCAGTTTTTACTCTTCTTACAGGTAAAAACTTTAAGCTCAGTGAAGTTAACAGCATCAGAGACCTAGTAATTTTAGGCTAGGATATTTAAAAGAGGCTAGGATTTTTAAGCCAGGCCAGCACTTTAGTCTGAATCTTTTCAGCATCTAAGCCAAGCTTCTCTCCAGTGTCTGGTGTGTTTGTAAGCAGCTTCTTACTCTATAATCACACTGCAGAGAGGACCTTGCCTCCTTCTTCATTATGTGGATAAAGGACTTAGAAAACATCACTCACGTTGACCATGTAATTTGGGCTTGGCCTCAGAGTTGCAGTTGACTCTCTAGAGCCCAGCACTGTCTGGAAATTGCCATGATTTGTACAACCTCTCTAACAATGTTACTGTTTCTAATGCGACTGGAGAGGTGTGGGGAAGCCACCTTGAGCATAGAGAAGATATACTTTGTTCTTAATGGACTCAGAACTGAAGTCATGTGTCTAAAATATGAGCTCAGTTCAGTTCAGTCCAGTCACTCAGTCGTATCCAACTCTGCGACCCCATGAATTGCAGCATGCCAGGCCTCCCTGTCCATCACCAACTACTCAACTCAAACTCTACTCAAACTCATGTCCACCGAGTCGGTGATGCCATCCAACCATCTCATCCTCTGTCATCCCCTTCTCCTCCTGCCCCCAATCCCTCCCAGCATCAGAGTCTTTTTCAATGAGTCAACTCTTCGCATGAGGTGGCCAAAGTACTGGAGTTTCAGCTTCAACATCAGTCCTTCCAATGAACACCCAGGACTGATTTCCTTTAGGATGGACTGGTTGGATCTCCTTGCAGTCCAAGGGACTTTCCAGAGGCTTCTCCAACACCACAGTTCAAAAGCATCAATTCCATGGCTGATTCACATCAATGTATGGCAAAAATCACTACAATATTGTAAAGTAATTAGCCTCCAAC